>NC_135715.1:79853905-80161397 GCF_964656455.1 Halichoerus grypus
TTATCTTTGTTCCTCTATAGGCGAGGTGCTTTTTTCCCTCTGGCTTATTTCAGGACTTTTTCCCTTTAACTTTGATTTTCTGTAGTTTGAAATGATATGCCCAGGTGTAAGTTTTTTTAAATTTGTTTTTGTTTTTGCATTTGTCCTAGTTGGTATTCTCTTAGTTCCTGGATCTGTGGTTGAGTAACATTAATTTGGGGGAAATTCTCTGTCATAATTGTTTCAAATACTTCTTTATTCTCCCACTGGTATTCCCATTATACATAGCCCATATCCTTTTGTAGTTGTCCCACAGTCCTTGGGTATTTGGTTCTGTTTCTTCAGTCTTTGTTCTTACTTTTCAATTTTAGAGGCCTCTATTGATAGTCTACTAATAAGCCCATCAAATGCATTCTTCATTTTTGTTTACCTATTTTTGATCTCTACTTTTCTGTCTTTTCTTACTATTTTTATCTCTCTGCTTACACTGTCCATTGTTCTTGCACACGGTCTACTATATTCATGAGAGGCCTTAGCATATTAATAATAGTTGTCTTAAATTCTGTTCTTGCACACGGTCTTGCACACCATCTACTATATTGTTCTTGCACACGGTCTACTATATTCATGAGAGGCCTTAGCATATTAATAATAGTTGTCTTAAATTCTCATTCTGATAATTCCATCATCCCTGTCAGGTCTTATTCTGATGTGTCTGTCTCTTCCAGTCGTGTTTTTTGTCTTTTAGTATGCCTTGTGATTTTTTCCCTTTTTAAATATTAAAATTGGGGCGCCTGGGTGGCTCAGTCGTTAAGCGGCTGTCTTTGGCTCAGGTCATGATCCCAGAGTCCTGGGATCGAGTCCCACATTGGGCTTCCTGCTCAGCAGGAAGCCTGCTTCTCCCTCTCCTCCTGCTTGTGTCCTGTTCTTGCTGTCTCTGTCTCTGTCAAATAAATAAAATCTTTAAAAAAATAAAAATAAAAATTTATTTGGGTTTAATTGACATATAACATTATATTAGTTTCAGGTATACAACATAATGACTTGATATTTATATATACTGTAAAATGATCACCACAATACATCTAGTTACTATCCATTGCCTTACATAAATATTTTTGTGTGTGAGGAAAACTTTAAGATTTACTCTTAGCAACTTCCAAATATACAATATATCATTAACTACAGGCACCATGCTGTACATTACAGTCCCATGATTTATTTTATAGCTGGAAGTTTGTACTTGTTGATTCCTTCACCCATTTTGCATGCCCACAACCCTCCCCCTCTGGCAACCACCAATCTGTTCTCTGTATCCATGAGCTTAGTATTTTTTTATATTGATGGTATTTTGTTTTTTATATTCCACAAATAAATGAGATCATATGGTATTTGTCTTTCCCTGACTTATTTCACTTAGCATAATGACCTCAAGGTCCATTCGTGTTGTAGCAAATGGCAAGATTTCCTTCTTTCTTTTATGACCGAATAATCTCTCACTGTTTGTATGTATATATATGTATATGTATATATAGCCCATTTTCCTTATCCATTCATCCATCAATAGACAGGTTCTTTCAATATCTTGGCTATTGTAAATAACGCTGCAATGAACATGGGGGTGCATATTATCTTTTTCAGTTAGTGTTTTCATTTCCTTCAGATAAATACCCAGAAGTGGAATTTTTGGATAGTTCTATTTTAATTTTTTGAGGAATCTCCATAGTGTTTTCCATAGTGGCTGTACCAATTTACATTCCCAAGAACAGTGTACAAGCGGTCCCTTTTCTCCACATCCTCACCAACACTTATTTCTTGTCTTTTTGATAAGTCATTCTAATGGGTGTGAGGTGATATTGTGATTTTGGTTTGCATTTCCCTCAAGATTAGTGATTTTGAGCACATTGTTATGCATGTGCTGGTCACCTGTATGTCTTCTTTGGAAAAATGTCTGTTCAGATCCTCTATTCATTTTTTAATCAGACTGTTTTTTGCTATTGTGTTGTATGAGTTCTTTATATATTTTGAATATTAGTACCTTATCAGATATATGACTTGTAAATATTTTCTCCCATTTAGTAAGTTGCCTTTTCATTTTATTGATGGTTTCCTTTGCTGTGAAGAATCTTTTTAGTTTGATGTAGTACAAGTTGTTTATTTTTGCTTTGGCTACCTTTCCTTTTGGTGTATACAAAAAATCACCAAGACCCATGTCAAGGAGTTACTGCTTGTGTTTTCTTCCAGGAGTTTTATGGTTTCAGGTCTTACATTCAAATCTTTGATCCATTTTGAATTAATTTTTATATATGGTGTAAGATATAATCCAGTTTCATTCTTTTGCATGTGGCTGCCCAGTTTTCCCAACACCATTTATTGAAGAGACTGTCCTTTTGCCAGCATATATTCTTAGCTCCTCTGTCATAAATTAATTGACCATACATGCATGGATTTATTTCTGGGCTTTCTATTCTGTTCCACTGATCTACATGTCTATTTTTATGCCAATACCATACTGTTTTGACTATTTTTTTTTTAAGATTTTGTTTATTTATTTGACAGAGAGAGACACAGCGATAGAGGGAACACAAGCAGGGGGAGTGGGAGAGGGAGAAGCAGGCTTCCTGCTGCGCAGGGAGCCCGATGTGAGGCTCGATCCCAGGATCCTGGGATCATGACCTGAGCCGAAGGCAGACGCTTAACAACTGAGCCACCCAGGCGCCCCTGACTAATTTTCTTCTTGATAGCTGGACATGATATACTATGTAAAAGAGACTGCTATAAATAGGCCTTTAGTAATGTGGTAGTAAAGTGTGAAGGGAGGGGAAGTGTTCTGAAGCCCTAGGATTAGGTCTTAGTCTTTTAGTGACCTTATGACTGTAGATTGTAAATTTCACAAGTGTTTCTCAGTTTTGTTCTTCTCCTCCTTTAGGTATGGGAGAGGATGGATAGACTGGGCTGGAGTTGGGTATTTCCTTTTTTCCATGTGGAAGACTAGAGTTAACTGAAATTGGGTACTTTCCTTTCTCCTAGATCAGTTAGGCTGGTGATATCCTAGCTGATTAGGCCCTGGTTAACTAGTTTTCCTGAGGGCAGGCCTTCTTACAAAAAAACCAGAATGCTCTGGCATATTTCAAAAGTTCCTGATGACAGAAGTATGAGGGGATTTTCTTTCTCTGTATTTATTGTGAGAATCAGGTTGAACAGCTGAAGGTAAATGCCACAGAATTCTGGGGGGCCTTCCTATGACTGGGCCTCTCTGAAATTTTTAACTTTCAGAGCTGTCCACACCGAGTTTCCAGCAATACCTCAATTCCAGTTCCAGTTTTGAGTTTCTGCTCCTATAAGCTGTGACTCCCTATATTTGCCTGACTCTAATCTCTGGAGCAGTGGTTTACCTTGTATACTCCCTCTGTTATGGATTCGAGAAGAGTTGTTGATTTTTCACTTTGTTAGCTTTTTACTTGTTAGAATAATGTGGCAACTTCCAAGCTCCTTACAATTGCAACCAGAACCCAGGAGTCCTCAACAGCCTGTCTTTGAAATGCTTTATGTATTTATGATAATTCAACTTCTAAATTTAGTAATAAGGAATGTCAGTAAGTATTTCTTTTGCCCCAATGTAATGAAATTAACATATCACTGTTTAATTGGGTTGGTTTGGCAATCAACATTTTAAAAAATGAAACAGAACTGAATGAAAGGTATCTGAGTACATCACAGGTAGTTAGGGTGAGTACAGTTTAAGGTAATACTTCTTTTTTTTTTAAGATTTTATTTTTAAGTAATCTCTACACCCAACATGGGGCTCAAACTCACAACCCTGAGATCAAGATCTGCATGCTTCACCAGCTGAGCCACCGAGGTGCCCCTAATGTAATATTTCTTTCTTTTTTTTTTTAAAGATTTTATTTATTTGACAGAGAGAGAAACAGCAAGAGAGGGAATACAAGCAGGGGGAGTGGGAGAGGAAGAAGCAGGCCTCCCGCAGAGTGGGGAGCCCGATGCGGGGCTCGATCCCAGGACCCTGAGATCATGACCTGAGCCGAAGGCAGACGCTTAACGACTGAGCCACCCAAGCGCCCCTGTGATATTTCTTAATGCAGATCATAGGATAAATTTTGAAAGATATCAGGTTAAGGAATGAAAAATTTAGGGGCGCCTCGGTGGCGCAATCGGTCAAGCGGCTGCCTTCGGCTCAGGTCATGATCCCAGAGTCCTGGGATCGAGCCCTGTGTTGGGCTCCCTGCTCAGCAGGAGCCTGCTTCTCCTTCTCCCTCTGCCTGCCGCTCTGCCTACTTGGGCTCTCTGTCTCTGTCAAATAAATAAATAAAATCTTAAAAAAAAGAAAAAAGAAAAATTGATTGTGTATACTTGAAATGTAAAATAACCTTAGGAAAAAAAGTAATGATTATAATATCAAAGTACTGGGGCGCCTGGGTGGCTCAGTTGGTTAAGCGACTGCCTTCGGCTCAGGTCATGATCCTGGAGTCCCTGGATCGAGTCCCGCATCGGGCTCCCTGCTCGGCAGGGAGCCTGCTTCTCCCTCTGACCCTCCCCCATCTCATGTGCTCTCATTCTCTCTGTCTCAAATAAATAAATAAAATCTTTAAAAAAAAAAAAAAATCAAAGTACTTTTAAATAAAATTTTAAAACAGAGATCTTTGTGTGAGAAAAAATAAAGTTCACCACCATCTTATTTACTTGGATCCTATATATGTAAAGTTCATGAATTATGATGACTTAATACAAATTGGATTTTAGTTTACTTTTATATTAAAAAGAAAAGGGGTTACCTGAACAATTCAAATGTATGTGAAACCTGACTCATTTGCATATAAATATATGAATCTTTAAGTATCTTTATGCTTAATACTGAAAATCTGAAACCATTTTACTTCTATTAAAATCAGTTAAAGCCAATCCAGCCGGAGAAGCACATGACTTAGATTGGAAATTTAGGAATCTGATGAATGGATATGAATTCCAGCATCACTACCCACTGATATTGACCTTGGTGACCTTGGGCATGTCACTGGATCTAAATGTTAATTTTCTTATTAGTAAAATGGGAATAATCTACTTCTATGATAGTTGGAAACAAATTTTAAAAATATGAATGCACACATGTGAAAGAAGCTTAAAAATCTAAAGTGCTATGTAATTGTTAGGTATCATCATCAAGTAGGTAATAAAATTCTTGTTCAAGTAGAAACAAAAGACTTTTCTTAATTTTTCCTCCCCTCCTAAAACTAAAAGTCTCAACTGCTAAATGTCTTATGAAGTACTTTATCAATTTCATTGCTTTACTTAAGTCACTGTAAATGGAGATATTTTCATCTATATTTTTATATACAGAGTTTTTTCAAAATATATAATTCTTTCTGAAGATTTTGTAGGAAACTCAAGTAAGTACTATCTCAGTATTCTGGAAAGGTAAATTAACTTATTGTTAAAGGGTAAACTAGCTGGGCTGTAAACAAATTTGCTATGGAAATATATAACATATTGAAAAACAAGTTGTTTTACTTAATACTATATGTACAAATAGGGCTGCCAATTACAAATAAGTGGTACCATTAAAGTACCAGAGGCCAGATCCCTACCTGGAAATGGTTTTGGTTATTCAAGTTAATAAATATACTTGAAGATAAAAATTCTTATTTTTTAAAACACTGCATTTTAAAAAAGATTTTATTTATTTGAGAGAGAGGGAGAGAGCGAGCATGAAGACGGGGCGAGGACAGAGCGAGAAGGAGAAGCAGACTCCCTGAACAGGGAGCCCGATGCAGGACCCTGGGATCACAACCTGAGCCAAAGGCAGAAGCTTAACAGACTGAGTCACCCAGGCATGCCCAAAATTCTTATTTACTTATTCATTTATTTATTTTTAAGTAATCTCTATACCCAATGTGGGGCTCAAATCTATGACCATGAGATTAAGAGTTGCAAACTCTACTAACTGAGACAGCCAGGTGCCCCAAAATAAGAATTCTTGTTACAAATAAATGTGTAATGTATCTGACTGGTCTTCCTACAAGACTGATCTCATTAATACATGTTTTAATCAAACTTTCATATATTTATACTCTAAAGATCACTTAACATTATAGCATTTAGCCTTAAATTAGTCATAAAAGAGTATGAGACTCACCTTGATAGTGCCGCCAACAACTTCCATTACCTTGCCTCGATACCACATAGTATCTGATCCTCTTACTGCACAGGCTTCTCCCTTTTTCCAGAAATAAGGCTCCAAAAGACCAAGGCATTTTAAATTACTTTGAATTTCATTCATCATTTTTATTAGCTCGAATTCTGAAGAAATTATTTAAAAAAGAGAATTTAGGAAGAATTTACTACCATTTTCAATACGAAATCATCAATAACCTTTAATAATTTCACCACCTAGACAACAGCATAAGGAATTAATAGAGCTTTAATAAAGATCTAATTCAGTCAGGGCGATTGGGTGGTTCAGTTGGTTAAGCATCTGACTCTTGGTGTAGGCTCAGGTCATGATCCCATGGGTCGTGAGATTGAGCCCTGCCTTGGGTTTCACGATAGTACACAGTCTCCCTGAGATTCTCTCTCCCTCTGCGCCTCCCCCCATGTGCGCACGTGCACTTTCTCTCTCCCTCTCTAAAATAAATAAATCTTTTAAAAAAAAAATCTAATTCAGGGGTGCCTGGGTGGCTCAGTCATTAAGCGTCTGGCCTTTGGCTTGGGTCATGGTCCCAGGGTCCTGGGATCGAGCCCCACATCAGCCTCCCTGCTTGGCGGGAAGCCTGCTTCTCCCTCTCCCACTCCCCCTGCTTTTGTTCCTTCTCTCACTGTATCTCTCTCTGTCAAATAAATAAATAAAATCTTAAAAAAAAAATCTAATTCAGTCAGTAGCTTCTATATGTTTCAAAACATACTACTACTAACATGTAAATAACTATTCTGATCTCTGATTATAAATGCAAGCATTATTTTGGGAGTAAAGCATCGTTAAAAGCTCTAAGCACATACCAGATAGCCTAATATAAAAGAACTACCACTTTAAGATTATGCCATTTTGCCAGCATACCTAAGTAAAATAGAACACAAGTCAGGTGTTACTTGATGCTTAGATAGATACAGCATAATGCTGGGATATAAAATTAAAATTCTAATGTTGCTACTTACTGCTAATTGGATCATCATTCGCATAGTAAATACATAACCCCATAATAGATACCACTGAAGACAAGGTGTGGGGTCAATTACCATAACAGTTCTACCACTTTAGTTGTGTGATTTTGGGTTGTTCCTTTACTTCCATAAGCTTCAGTTTATTCTATAAACCTGGTATAATAGAACTTATCTCCATTATCAATATTGCAGGGGATTAAGTGTAAAACATCCAGAACACTGCCTGACAACATAAGAGTCAACCAGTTTTAGCTATGACTATATAAAGGTCAAGAAAATTTCTGGATTAAGTACTACTCCAAGAGGTCTCAACCACTGTTCACTTCTAGAATAGCCAATTGCACAGATTTATTTTTGAATTAAGAAACAGTATTTAGGAGGTCAACAAATGAGACAAAAATTTCAACAAATTCACAGCCATCTATCCATAGGTGGACTTACTATGGAGTTAATGGAGCTTTAAGACCCACGAGTGCTAGAGTTACTGTCAGTTATAAAGTATTCTAGACACACCCAGGTTGTAGTAAGGAGATACTTGTACATAAATCCCAGGAAGGACTTGAATATTCTCAAAGGGCCCCACACTCCAGTCAGTCACTGTGATTTCTTTCCTCATTCTAAAGGAATATAAACTTTTGTATCTTTTTTCTTAGAGAGCCTCCAAACTTGTATTAAGTGCCTGGTCTTACAACCCTGGAACCACCTCCATCCTTACCTTAGGCCCAGTGTCTATTCCCATAAATGATTTTTCATGTCAATAAATGATTTTTGTGTGAAAAGCACTTTGCTTGAGTTATTTCATTTAACCTCGCAACAAACCTGTGAAAATGAGGTTAAATCTTGCCCAAGGTATTTCAACCTATACCTTACTAGAGCACTGGAGCTGCTAGCTACTCCTTTTACTGATTAATTCTACATAACATAAAACATATTACCTGACAATTTAGGTACTACAAATATAGTTCCATCGTTGCCAATGCAGCTGACAATTGCCTCAAATACTTTCATGTTAGGAATAGCTGGTGGTTTATAGCATCCAGTGGTTCTTGGTTCTGGAATTTTCTGCTGAAATTCAGACACCCTGTATTCACTAATAACATCAGCAGCTTTTTTGTCAGGGTCAAAGTTAATCTTAATACACTTAGTAACCATTGAATCTTCCGGTTCCAAGGGGATTTCCAGAGACTTCTCAGATGATGAATGACTGTTATTTAATTTTTTAATTCTGTAACATCCAAAAAATATTATATCTAAATATGAGCAAATAAAAACATTCTGTAGAAAACAATATAAAAACAGCCCTTCAAATATATTGGAAATTTAAGGAATATATTTGCTCTAGTCTAGGATATATTAGTCTAATTTGTTACATAAAAATGACCATAATTTAGGTTATAATAAAAATTATTTTAAAATGTAAGTGAGCTTGACGAGAAAAAGAGTAATAAATTTCACTTAAATGTTTTAAATTACTATCTCATATTTACATGTTACTCTGTCTTAAAATCTCATAATAAGTGTATCACCAGTATTGTATAATTAACTAGATGTTAAAGGGAAATACAGCATCTTCAGGTTGATTTTAATGTAGTCCACAGACAGAACATGTACATGTTCTGTCAAATTAATACAAGTCCCTTAAAAAATACAGTACTATTGAGAAAGTGGTAATATGTTATATTCATTTTTTTTAACTTCCTGTCATTCCCTTCCAGTTAAAAAAAAAGTTATGCCTACTATAAAAAAAATCCTAGGAGATACTAATATTATTTTAGTAGAATTATAGCAGACTTTTGTTTCTTCTACTTTCTTGTATTTTCTTTCAAAAGGAGATAAGCATTTATGAAATAGCTACATAATTCTTCAACTAAGATCGTTCCCACTTGGTGCCCAGCCTTGAGATAGCTAGTAGTTTTAGTGCTGTAAAAGCAGTAAAGAACATCACAGTGGCAGATGTTAACAGTATTACCTTGCCTAGCATTTTTCATTTTAACATTTATCAAGGAATTGCTTTAGCCTAAAGCTAGTGAACCTGAAAAGAGACACATGCAGGACATCTATACACAGAGCATAGCCGTATGCCAACAGCTAGGCAGTTAAGCCAGCATCTACCATGCTTAGCCAACTACTTCATGTCCCATTTTACTTCTGATTTCTCATTCTCCTTCCATTCCATCAGGATTGCAGTCCTAGTCCATACAAGGTAATATATAATAATGCAAGATAAAAAAAGAAATCTGGCCATGTATGGTAAAAAGTGGCTACTTGGAACATGTGTTTGCAATTCCAATATACCTTACATCCAGAAGGAAAGAAATAAGAAGAGGAAGCTAGGGCTATAGCAATATCCTAATCCTTTGCCCCTTGGACAAATGGTACCTTAAACCACAAACTTAGTACCTGAAAGGTCTTTAAATGTAAATATTATTCATTACTTTTCTGCTATCCATTTCTGTTTCACATAAACACATTTTAGTATATACCTACCACAGTTTCCAACATAAAGCTTAAAGATTTATGTCTAAGCAAATGGTGTCAGAGGGCTCAGATCTGGTAACCACTATGCAATTATCTTTTCCTTTGGTTTAGAGTATAAATGCCAAAGCAAAAGGGAAAATACAAAAGCAAAAATGTCAGTAGGGATTTAAATATACAAGAGCTAATGTGCTTGAATAAAGAAATTAGTAATCCTGAATGAATTTCTCAACTGTCTCCTCAAGGTTAGTTTATAAATCATTAAGAGCAAACAAGATGAAATTCAGGTTTGAAAGCACACAGATATGAAAACGAACATAGGCAAATAACAAGCCTTCATTATAAACTGATGTTAAAAAAAAAAGGTCTATACCTCCTTTCTCTCAAAGCCAAACCCTTTTTAATCAAATATTTAGAAACATCGACACGCTCTCCTTTTTCATCTCTGCAGAAAATTTTCACAGGTAATGGCCATGTTGTATTGTTTTCCTGCAGTGATTTAAGAGCAGAGTAAATATGAAACACTAAAAGGAAACCTTCTTATAAACAACATACTTTTCACAGGCATTTCCTCCACATTTATCCAAGCCAGAAAAATAAATTTCCACTCAAGTAATTTTGATATCTTATCAGAAAGAAAAAACATGGAAGAGAGTCAAGGGAGACAATTAGTTTGTGAAATATGTCAGGAAGACTTCTCTGTCAAGGTGAAACTTACCAAAAGGGTGGATGTGTGTAGGGGAAGGCCAACTGAAAAATTTTTTTTCAGCCCGCAATGGGCTGGGGAAACATCAGTTACAAATTTCTCTATTATCCTAAACTCTTGGCACATTACAGAATTGAAATGTATTTTCCCAGGTGTGTCTTGTGTGTGTGTGTGAAAAGAAAGGAAGGAACTGCAAGACCTATATTCTGCTTCAAATGGGATTATGAAAATGGAGAAGGTACACAAAGAAAAAGTAACATGGACCAATTACTTATCCAAGAAAATTGTAATCATTAATGCAATAAAAAGTATCAAATTGGAGTAAAAAAAGAATATTTTTAAGTGTTCTGAAAAAATATATCCTCTTCTCAAACCCATACTCCTACAAACACACATTTTTTTTATGACATAACAATCAATATGATTTCACTAGAAGCCTAACTTCGCAGTTTGTAAAGAATAGCAAAAGGCTTCTGCAATGCACTCTAGCATACATACATTCTGTTTTTTTTAACATGCAAATTATCAACTCAAGATTATTACTTTAGAAATGTTTTGATTAATTCATATAATCATTATGGGACATCTATTATCAAAAACAGGTGTTTTATAAAAAAATAAGACAAAAAAAAAAAAGGGCTGCCAAAAAAATCCAAAGAGTTTGCTGTTATTTTCTCAATAAAATATAGAAAACATCAATGAAATATTCATTACATATCTATTGTAATTGTTTACCCCACTACACACCTGTAAGATTATAGTTGCTACAGCTCCAGTCAGGTACAATGAAAGACAGTCACAAGCTGTAGCTGTCCACTTGTCACTCCCACCAGTTGGTCTATAACAACAGACAACTTGTTTTGTAACAAACAGCATAACATATAGAAATATAAAAGAACCACTATATGTATACATTCATATATATATGAACAAACTACATATGTAGCAAGAAATCAGTTGAACTTTTTGTTAACATGACTTCGTGTTATTTTCAATTTTCTTCTGTGTTTTCATATCCTTTTGTTCTTTCCTCTATTCTACTTATGGACCATATCATATGCTAACTTATACATAATAGTTCTGCAGCTATACTGAGAAACCTTAAAAAAGGTACATTTTAAGTATTTTTTTTTTACTTTTTTTTTTTTACATAGAATGTACATTTCATACATGCTGACTAGACCATAAACTCAGAGAGCAGGGATAATGTATTATGTGTTACATCCATCATCATATCCCTAATGCCTAAGATAGTGCCTGACACACAGGAGGCACTTCAAAATTATTTAACGGAAATTTAAAAAGAACAGTCCCTTTGCAATGATAATTCCACTGCCCAATTTTGGAAGTTTTTTTCTGGAATTTAAATCTAATATGAATTGCTACCCACGAATAGTAGCCTCACTAATTTATAGAAAATTTACTTTTTAATATTCATGGTAAAAATTCTCAATAAATATTGACAGATCAATGAAAAGCTGAGTATTCAGTTTCATCATCTATTTTAGTTTGCAGACTTGAAACGGAGTGACTTTCTAACCATCAACTCCACCTCCAAAGAATAAGAACTAATACCACTAAAGAGATTACAAGTATCATAATGCAGGCTCTGAATGCTCTCTAGACATGGTTTCTAGATCTGGAGTTTCATTGCAGCTGACCCACTGAGTAAATAACCAGTCTGGCCAATCTTTTCACATTAAATGGTTTATATGAATGAACTAACAAAATCAACTGTGCATGTAGTTTGACCAAGTAGGATTCAGTAAATGTGCTACACTTATTATTTATTAAGAAGCCCAAACAGTGTTCTTATGAGTTAAGAAGCTTAAATTGTCAGTGACTCCTAGAATGTTTTTTTTTTTATTATGAAGGTATTCAGATAAAAATTAGTGTCAACAATAAGATTCTACCAGATCTACTATGAATATACGTTTTGTAACTTTTAAACATCTTTTTTTGATGATTTTATTTATTTGTCAGAGAGAGAGAGCACAATCAGGTGGAGCAGCAGGTAGAGGGAGAAGCAGGGTCCCTGTTGAGCAGGGAGCCCGATGCGGGGCTCGATTCCAGGACCCTGGGATCGTGACCTGAGCCAAAGGCAGATGCCTAAACAACTGAACCACCCAGGCGTCCCTAACCTTTAAACATCTGAAAGTACTAACAACATTTAAAAAAGTCTTTAGTCTGTATTCATAAAACTGTATGTTTCAGTTGGGAAAAATGAAAATGGAAATGGATAGTGGTAAAGGTTGCACAACATTCTGAATGTACTTAATACCACTGAAATACATATTAAAAATGGCAAATTGTATGTTATGTAAATTTTCCTAAAATAAGAGATTTCTCAGAAGAGTGGTAAAACAGTAATTAGAGCTCCAATTCTCAATTCAGACCTTGTTTATAATCCTAGCTCAACAGTTAACAGATGCATTACTCTGGATAATTACTTGACCTCTTGAAGACTCAATTTCCTTATCTATAAATAATACCTTATCTATAGCTTTAAGGTTTATTATGAGGATTAATTAAAGTAATGTCTATAAGGTAATTAATACAGGGTCCAGAAGTAGTTAAGGTTGTTAGACTCTTGAAATAATGGTATTCCATTAGAGTCCAAAAGCTGTAATCCAAGGTGTGCACAGGAACACATTCTCTACATTACTGGATACAATTAAAGGACTTATAGAATTCTGTTCAGTTGTTCTGACTGAACTGTTCAAGGTAGAAGTGAAAACTAGGATAAGATTTTTATAGTATGTCAGCTGGAGATTTCCATTCCAGGGCATTAAATTCTTTCAATTGATAGAACAAATTTGTAGATATGGTCCCACAGTCACTATTAGTAATCACAGACAGTGGGAGAGGTACCTGTAAGATTAGAGAAATGTTCTGTGCAAACAGGTGGATTATGGTAACTACTACTATAAGCTCTTCAAGGACATTAAATAAATGGTTTACCAGCAATTAGAACAGAAAGGGGTCCCTAGAACAAAGTATCCTATTGGGGAGACCAATCTTAATGCCATGTAAGGAAATACTAGTGGCTGAAGCTGCCTGATAAAGAAACAACCTCCTTTGAGAGATACGCTTCACAGCACTGAAGTCAGAGGGTCTTGAATGTTCATTTATTAGGGCTGGTATACAAAGAATTACTGTCATGATGCTTCTAGTATCTTTGAGTTCCAAGTCTAAGATTCTATAATTCTTTTATTTTTATTAAAGTATAATTAACATACAATGTTATACTAGTTTCAAGTGTACAACATATTGATTCAATAATTCCATACATTGCTCAGTGCTCACCAGTGTAAATTTGTCACCATACAACATTATCATAACATTATTGACTATATTCCCTATGCTGACAACTTTTCATCTCCATGACTTATTTATTTTATAATGGTAAGTTTGTACCTCCTAATCCCCTCTATAAAATTCTAAAATTCTTGTTACAAAGAATTATATTTCCATGGATTTCTCAATGAAGAAAAGTCCCCTAGAAGCAGGAAATCGCCACTTCTGTACTTTTCAAACAGAAATCCAATAATAGCTGTCCAATTTCCTTAGCACCATTTATTGAAGAGACTGTCCTTTTTCCATTGCATATTTTTTCCTGCTTTGTCAAAGATTATTTGACCATAGAGTTGAGGGTCCATATCTGGGTTCTCTATTCTGTTCCAGTGGTCTATATGTCTGCTTTTGTGCCAGTACCATGCTGTCTTGGTGATCACTGCTTTGTAATATAGCTTGAAATCGGGCAACATGATGCCCCCAGCTTTTTCTTTTTCAACATTTCCTTGGTGATTCAGGGTCTTTTCTGATTCCATACAAATTTTAGGATTGTTTGTACCAGCACTTTGAAGAATATCATTGGAATTTTGATCGGGATGGCGTTGAAGGTATAGATTGCTCTGGACAGCACAGACATTTTAACAATGTTTATTCTTCTGATCCATGAGCATGGAATGTTTTTCCATCTTTTTGTGTCTTCTTCAATTTCTTTCATGAGTGTTCTGTAGTTCCTAGAGTATAGATCCTTTGCCTCTTCGGTTAGGTTTATTCCGAGTTATCTTATGGTTTTTGGTGCTATTGTAAATGGAATCGATTCTCTAATTTCTCTTTCTACAGTTGCATTGTTAGCGTATAAGAAAGCAACTGATTTCTGTGCATTGATTTTGTATCCTGCCACATTAGTACATTGCTGTATGAGTTCTAGTAATTTGGGGGTGGAGTCTTTTGGGTTTTCCACATAAAGTATCATGTCATCTGTGGAGAGAGTTTGACTTCTTTGCCAATTTGAATACCTTTTATTTCTTTTTGTTGTCTGATTGCTGTTGCTAGGACTTCTAGTACTATGTTGAACAATAGTGGCGAGAGTGAGCATCCTTGTCGTGTTCCTGATCTTAAGGGAAAGGCTCTCAGCTTTTCCCCATTGAGGATGATATTTACTGTGGGTTTTTCATAGATGGATTTTATGAACTTGAGGAATGTTCCCTCTATCCCTATACTCTGAAGAGTTTTAATCAGAAAAGGATGCTGTATTTTGTCAAATGCTTTTTCTGCATCAATTGAGAGGACCATATGGTTCTTCTCTCTCTTAATATGTTCTATCACATTGACTGATTTGCGAATGTTGAACCACCCTTGCATCCCGGGGATAAATCCCACTTGGTCGTGGTGGATGATCTTTTTAATGTATTGTTGGATCCTATTAGCTAGGATTTTGTAGAGGATTTTGGAATCCATATTCATCAGGGATATCAGTCTGAAATTCTCCTTTTTGATGGGGTCTTTGCCTGGTTTGGGGATTAAGATAATGCTGGCCTCATAGAATTGAGTCTGGAAGCTTTCCTTCTGTTTCTATTTTTTGAAACAGCTTCAGTAGAATAGGTATTATTTCTTCTTTGAATGTTTGGTAGAATTCCCCAGGGGAATCCATCAGGCCCTGGACTCTTGTTTTTTGGGAGGTTTTTGATCACAGCTTCAATCTCGTTACTGGTTATTGGCCTATTCAGGTTGTCAATTTCTTCCTGTTTCAGTCTTGGTAGTTTATAGGTTTTCAGGAAGGCATCCATTTCTTCCAGGCTGCTTAATTTATTGGCATATAGTTGTTGATAATAATTTCTAATAATTGTTTCTATTTCCTTGGTGTTAGTCGTGATCTCTCCCCTTTCATTCATAATTTTATTTATTTGGGTCCTTTCTCTTTTCTTTTGGATAAGTCTGGCCAGTGGTTTATTGATATTATTAATTCTTTCAAAGAACCAGTTTCTAGTTTCGTTGATCTGATCTACTGTTTCTGGTTTCTAATTCATTCATTTGTTTCTGCTCTAATCTTAATTATTTCTCTTCTAATGCATAGCTTAGGCATCGTTTGTTGCTTTTTCTCTAGTTCTTTAAGGTGTAAAGTTAATTGGTGAATTCGGGATTTTTCTATTTTTTTGAGTGAGGCTTGGATGGCTGTGTATTTCCCCCTTAGGACTGCCTTTGCAGTATCCCATAGGTTTTGGACCAATGTGTTTTCATTCTCATTGGTTTCCATGAATTGTTTTAAGTTCTTCTTTGATTTCCTGGTTGACCCAAACATTCTTGAGCAGAGTGGTCTTTAGCTTCCAAGTGTTTGAATTTCTGCCAAATTTTTTCTTGTGATCGAGTTCCAGTTTTAAAGCATTATGGTCTGAGAATATGCAGGAAATAATCTCAATCTTTTGGTATCAGTTGAGACCTGATTTGTGAACCTATATGTGGTCTATTCTGGAGAAAGTTCCATGTGCGCTCGAGAAGAATGAGTATTCTGTTGTTTCAGGGTGGAATGTTCTGTATATATCTATGAGGTCCATCTGGTCCAGTGTGTCATTCAAAGCTCTTGTTTCTTTGTTGATTTTCTGCTTAGATGATCTATTGCTGAGAGTGGAGTATTGAGGTCTCCTACAATTAATGTATTATTATCAATATGACTATTTTGGTTAACAGTTGGCTAATGTAGTTGGCTGCTCCCATGTTGGGGGCATAGATATTTACAATTGTTAGATCTTCTTGTTGGATAGACCCTTTAAGAATGATATAGTGTCCTTCTCTGTCTCTAACTACAGTCTTTAGCTTAAAATCTAATTTGTCTGATATAAGAATTGCTAACCAGCTTTCTTTTGAGGTCCATTGGCATGGAAGATGGATCTCCATCCCTTCACTTTCAGTCACTTTAGGTTCAAAATGAGTCTCTTGTAGACAGCATATGGATGGGTCCTGTCTTCTTATCCAATCTGCGACCCTGTGCTGTTTTATGGGAGCATTTAGGCCGTTCACGTTGAGAGTGATTATTGAAAGATATGAATTTATTGTCATCATGTTGCCTGTGAAGTCCTTGTTTCTATAGATGGTCTCTGTAAATATCTGTTCTATATCAGTCTTGGGGTCTTTCTCCTTTTATAGAACCCCCCTTAATATTTCTTGCAGGGTCGGCTTAGTGGTTGCAGATTCTTTCAGTTTCTGCCGGTCTTGGAAGCTCTGCATCTCTCCATCCATTCTAAATGACAGCCTTGCCTGATAAAGTATTCTTGGCTGTATGTTCTTCTCATTTAGTACCCTGAATACGTCTTACCAGCCCTTTCTGGCTTGCCAGGTCGCTGTGGATAGGTCTGATGTTATTCTGATGTTCCTCCCTCTGTATGTAAGGAATCTCTTTCCCCTAACTGCCCTTAAGATGGTTTCCTTGGTTCTAAGATTTGTGAGTTTTACTATTACATGCTGGGGCACTGGCATGTTTTCCTTGATCTTGGGAGGGGTCCTCTCTGCCTCTAGGACACGAATGTTTGTTTCATTCCCCAGCTTAGGGAAGTTCTCAGCTATGATTTGCTCAAATATATCTTCTAGTCCTCTCTCTCTCTCTCCATCCCCTCAGGGATCCCAATAATTCTGACATTGGAACGTTTCATGGTGTCACTTATTTCTCTAATTCTGTTTTCATGGATTTTGAGTTGTTTCTCCCTGGCCTCCTCTTTTTTGTTCTTTTGTATCAATTGGTCTTTTAGATCACTAATTCATTCTTCTGCCTCGCTTACCCCAGCTGTTAGATCATCTAAATTGGATTGGATCTCATTGACAACATTTTTAAGTTCTGCCAGTTCAGCTTTCATTTCTGCCCTTAGAGACTCCAATCATTTTCTCCATTCTAATTGGACAGCTCTATACAGAAGAATGAAACTCAGCCATTCTCTAACACCATACACAAAGATAAACTCAAAATGGATGAAAGACCTCAACGTGAGACAGGAATCCATCAAAATCCTAGAGGTGAACACAGGCAGTAACCTCTTCGACATTGGCCTCAGCAACTTCTTTCAAGATACATCTCCAGAGGCAAGTGAAACAAAAGCAAAAATGAACTTTTGGGACTTCATCAAGATAAAAAGCTTCTGCACAGCAAAGGAAACAGTCAACCAAAAAGAAAGGCAACCCACAGAATGGGAGAAGATATTTGCAAATGACACCACAGACAAAGGACTGATATCCAAGATCTATAAAGAACTTCTCAAACTCAACACCAAAATAAAACAAATAAACAAGTCAAAAGATGGGCAGAAGACATGAACAGACACTTCTCTGAAGAAGACATACAAATGGCTAACAGACACATGAAAAAATGTTCATCATCATTAGCCATCAGGGAAATTCAAATTAAAACCACACTGAAACACCCCACCTTACACCAGTTAGAATGGCAAAAATGGACAAGGCAAGAAACAACAAATGTTGGAGAGGTTGTGGAGAAAGGGGAACCCTCTTACACTGTTGATGGGAATGCAAGTTGGTACAGCCACTTGGGAAAACAGTGTGGAGGTTCCTCAAATAATTAAAAATAGAGCTACCCTATGACCCAGCAATGGCACTACTGGGTATCTACCCCAAAGACACAGATGTAGTGAAAAGAAGGGCCATATGCACCCCAATGTTCATAGCAGCAATGTCTGCAATAGCCAAACTGTGGAAAGAGCTGAGATGACCTTCAATAGATGAATGGATAAAGAATATGTGGTCCATATATACAATGGGATATTACTCAGCCATCAGAAAGGATGAATATCCAACTTTTACATCAACATGGATGGGACTGGAAGAGATTATGCTAAGTGAAATAAGTCAAGCAGAGAAAGTCAATTATCATATGGTTTCACTTATTTGTGGAACATAAGGAATAGCATGGAGGACATTAGGAGAAGGAAGGGAAAAATGAAGGGGGAGAAATTTGGAGGGGGAGACGAACAATTAGAGACTATGGACTCTAAGAAATAAACTGAGGGTTTTAGAGGGGGTTGCGGGGATGGGTTAGCCCAGTGATGGGTATTAAGGAGGGCACATAGTGCATGGAGCACTGGGTGTTATATGAAAACAATGAATCATAGAACACTACATCAAAAACTAATCATGTACTGTATGGTGACAAAGATAACATAATAAAATTAAATTAAAAAAAAAAGAAATCCAATAATAATATATACCCATATTGAGTCTCATAAGAATCTATTATGAACAATTATTCATCAACAAATGGGACAAACAGGTAAGTTCTTAAAAACACAGAATCGTCCGGGACGCCTGGGTGACTCAGTCGTTAAGCATCTGCCTTCAGCTCAGGTCATGATCCCAGGGTCCCGGGACTGAGCCCCGCATCGGGCTCCCTGCTCAGCCGGGAGTCTGCTTCTCCCTCTCCCACTCCCCCTGCTTGTGTTCCCTCTCTCGCTGTGTCTCTGTCAAATAAATAAAATCTTAGGAAAAAAAAACAACAACACAGAATCTTCCGAGACATAATCAGGAAGAAATAGATAATCTGAACAGACCAATTAGTAGTAATGAAAGTGAAACAGTAATAATAATAAAAAAAAAAAACCTCCCAACAAAAGTCCAGAACCAGATGGCCTCACAGGTGAATTATACCAAACATTTAAGGAAAGGATAATACTTACCCTCAAACTATTTCAAAAGTTAAAAAGGAAGGAATGCTTCCAAACTCATTCTACAAGGCCAGCATTACCCTGGTACAATGGGATATCACCTCACACATCTTCTTTATGCATTCATCTGTTGGTTGACAGTGAGGTTGCTTTCATGCCTTGGCTATTGTAAATAATGCTGAAATGAACCCAGCAGTGCATATGTCTTTTTGAATCAGTGTTTGTTTTTTTAAAAATATCTACAAGTGGAACTGCTGGATCATATAGTGGTTCCATTTTAAATTTCTGAGAAACCTCTATAGTGTTTTCCATAGTGACTGCACCAATTTATATTCCAATAGTGCATCAGGTTTCCCTTTTCTCTACATCCTCACCAACATTTGTAATTTCTTGTCTTTTTGAGAATAGCCATTCTAACATGTGTGAGGTGATATTCTATTGTGGGTTGCCTATCTGTAGGTCTTCTTTAGAAAAAATGACCTAAATTAGACCTGAAACCATAAAAATCCTAACAAAGAACACAGGCAGTAATTTCTCTGACATTGGCTACAGCAACATTTTTCTAGGTATGCTGAGGCAAGGGAAACAAAAGCAAAAATAAACTATTGGGACTACACCAAAATAAAAAGCTTTTGCATGGCAACAGAAACAACTAACAAAACAAAAAGACAACCTACTGAATGGGAGAAGATATTTGCAAATCTTATATCCAATAAAGGGTAAGCATCCCAAATATATAAAGAACGTATACAACTTAACACCCAAAAAACAGAGAATCCAATTAAAAATGGGCAGAAGACATGAACAGACATTTCTCCAAAGAAGACATCCAGATGGTCAACAGACATGAAAATATTACTAATCATCAGAGAAATGCAAATCAAAATCACAATGAGATATCACCTCACACCTGTCAGAATGGCTATAATAAAAAACACAAGCACTTGTGATGAGCAGCAGTGTTGAATCACTATATTGTACACCTGAAACTAATAATACACTGTTAACTAGAAGTTGAACAAAAACTTAAAAAATTAAAATAAAATGCATAAATAACATACAAAAAACCCCATAAGAATACCGTGTTGGTGAGGATGCGGAGAAAAAGGAACCCTTGTGCACTGTTGGTGGGAATGCAAACTGGTGCAGCTACTGTGGAAAACAATATGGAGGTTCCTTAACAAATTAAAAATAGAATTACCATAAGATGCAATAATTCCACTATTAGGCATTTACTCAAAGAATCCAAAAACACTAATTGAAAAAGATATATGCACCCCTATGTTTAGGGCAACATTATTTACAACAGCCAAAACGTGGAAGTAACCCAAGTATCCACTGATAGTTGAATGGATAAAGATGTGGCATATACATACCATGGAACATTACTCAGCCATAAAAAAAGAATGATATCTTGCCATTTCCAACAAAAAGGGTAGACTTAGAGGGTATTATGCTAAGTGAAATAAGTCAGACAGAGAAAGACAAATACCATATGATTTCACTTACATACGGAGTCTAAAAAACAAAACAAATGAATAAACAAACAGACTCATAGATACAGAGAACAAACTGGTGGCTGCCAGAGGGTGAGGGGTGATGCATGAAATCAGAGGGGTGAGGGGTGATGCATGAAATAGGTGAAAGGGATTAAGAGGTACAATTTTCCAGTTATAAAATAAATAAGACAGAGGCTGTAACAACTTTGTATGGTAACAAATGGTAAGTAGACTTACTGTGGTGACCATTTTGTAATGTATATAAATATTGAATCGCTATATGGTACACCTGAAATGAATATAAAACTGTACACCAATTACACTTCACTAGAAGTCCTTTTTAACAAACCTAACCACAGTACCAATACACCTAAAAAAATTCTTTAATATCAACCATTCAGATAGTGTTCATGTTTTCCTGTTTCAAACCATTATTTTGAATTATCCCTTATGATTTTTTTTGTTAAAGAAACTGAGTCATTGTTCTACAGTTTCCATGACTGGATTTAGCTGACTGCATTCCCATGATGTTTAATATGTTTCTCTGTCCCTTGAATCTACTTTAAATTCATAGTTAGTTATGCAGTATTGATGAGGTTCAGGTTTCTACTTATTTCAGCAATACTATTCATAAGTGGTGCTGTGTACTTCTATCATGAAGCACATGATGCCCAATTTTCATTTTGTGATATTAGCAGCCATTGACAATCACTGTCTAGACTCTAGTTTGTTTTTTTTTTTAAAGATTTTATTTATTTATTTGACAGAGAGAGACACAGTGAGAGAGGGAACACAAGCAGGGGGAGTGGGAGAGGTAGAAGCAGGCTTCCCGCAGAGCAGGGAGCCCAATGCGGGCTCGATCCCAGGACCCCGGGACCATGACCTGAGCCGAAGGCAGATGCTTAACTGACTGAGCCACCCAGGCGCCCCTGACTACTTAGTTTATTAGGGTTGTAAAATGGTAGAATTCTAATGATATCATTCTTCCTTTGTTAGCTGGAATACTTACAAAGAACAACTTCCCCTTATCAACTATTTGATTATCCTGAGATATAGATAGTATAGGAAAAGCAAGACAAATTTTCATTTTCCTTATTCACCAGTTTCAGAATAATGAGGTAGTTCCCTAGAATCCTGTGAAGGTGACCAATAAGATTTTTAAAATCACTTTATGAACTTAGGGATTTAAATATGTCAAATGCTTTACCACATTACAACTATCTTACTGATGCTAAAGTTGTCTCATATTCGGTCAGTGGAAGTTTATTCAGATTGGCTACTGAGTCCTTTTGTCATAACATTTTTTTTTTTACAGCTTTGTTTTTTGCTATGACAATATTCTAGGCTCATACTGTACATTTCCTGTCCAAGATCTGGAATCAATAGTGTCCCAAAGAGCTCCAATTTCTTTTATTGGGAAATGGTATTTGGAGACCACAATTTGTACACCAGCACAGGTCACTGCTATTAGGTCCTTCATGTTATAAGGCTAAAAGACATGTATTTTTTTTTAAAGATTATATTTATTTATTTGACAGAGAGAGACACAGCCAGAGAGGGAACACAAGCAGGGGGAGCGGGAGAGGGAGAGGGAGAAGCAGGCTTCATGCCGAGCAGGGAGCCCAATGCGGGGCTCGATCCCAGAACCCTGGGATCATGATCCTGGGATCATGACCTGAGCCGAAGGCAAACGCTTAATGACTGATCCACCCAGGTGCCCCAAAAGACATGTATTTTTTACAATTAAAATACCACATGAGTTTCTAGTTATAATTCTGATCCAAAATCAGGAGTACAAGGTAAATTAACCTTAATCTTACCATCTTTATCATGTATCAACCATACCAGGTCTCAATGTTACATACATAATTATAATTTTGACTTATCCCACAATACACACACAGTAGTTTCAGTAACATTACAACCAACTTTGGGATTAATGAAAAAACGGTTGATTTTGGCAGGGGACAGTTCCTTTTTTGTCCTTAGGATATATTCTGGTAAGTATGTACAGACGGCTTATTATGTTTTAAAGTCATTTGAAGAAGGAGCGCCTGGGTGGCTCAGTCAGTTAAGAGTCTTGATTTCAGCTTAGGTCATGATCTCAGGGTTGTGAAATCTGGCTGTGTCAAGCTCTGCACTGGGTGTGGAACCTGCCTGAGATTCTCTCTCTCCCTCTGCCCTGCCGCACCCATCCTTCCCTACCTCTCTCCCTCTCTTAAAAAAAAAAAAAGTCATTTGAAGAAGTTTCTGAGAGACTATAATTTCATTTTCCTTACTAGTTTTGCTAATTTGTTTATATAAAATGTTAACAGAGTTCCCGTATTAAATCAATACTGTTAGCAACTTCTCCCCAGTATCTTATTGGAAATCCTCACTCCTAGTTAATAAGGCAAAAGGCAAGCTTATTCCACTTTTCACAAATACTTAACTTTCTATCTCCCTACATTTTTTTTGAAATTGTGCCATATCTACTTTCCATACTATACTGCTTCCGTAACAATGATCATTTAGTCTTTGTTCTTTAGGTAAAATAAATATAACACTCACCACCAGTTCTTAAGTCAAACTCTCTCACGTACTGTTGATTAACTAAAGCTTGTTCTCTTACAGATTCCTCAGGAGTGGTTCCTAGTTTGTCTGTAGTCTTTATACCTGAAGGTCAGTTTGGGTGGATATAAAACCCATACTCTGCCATTCTCTTTGAGTATTTTAAAAATGTTACTCCGGGGGCACCTGGGTGGCTCAGTCGTTAAGCGTCTGCCTTCGGCTCAGGTCATGATCCCAGGGTCCTGGGATCGAGCCCCACATCAGGCTCCCTGCTCAGCGGGAAGCCTGCTTCTCCCTCTCCCACTCCCCCTGCTTGTGTTCCCTCTCTCGCTGTGTCTCTGTCAAATAAATAAATAAAATCTTTAAAAAATAAAATAAAATAAAAATGTTACTCCGCTGCCATGTGGCATGAAGTGTTGGTGATGACAGTGTGATCTTCCTCTTATAAATTAATAATTTTACTAATCTCTGAGTGTCAGCATTCCTGAATTAATTTTCCACGACATTCAGTGCGCCCTTTTATATATAGTTTTAAGTAGTCTTTTATTTTAAGAACACTTTCTTGTAGTTTTTAGTATTGTTTTGTTCTATTTAATTTTCTTCTTTGAGATTCCTATTACACATTATGTTGAGCCTTTTTTGATCTATTTTAGAGATCTTTTGTTTTAATCTTTTGGATTTTTGGCTTTTTTTTATTTTAAAAGTTTGTCCTCAGAGTCCATAGTCTCTCATGGTTCATCTCCCTCCGATTTCCCTCCCTTCATTTTTCCCTTCCTTCTCCGAACGTCCTCCATGCTATTCCTTATGTTCCACAAATAAGTGAAACCATATGATGTATTGTATGGTGACTAACATAACATAATAAAATTTTTAAAAAAAGTTTGTCCTCCTTTCTATCTTCTATCTATTTTATTTGATAGAGAGAGCGCGCATGCCAGCAGGGGGAGGGGCAGGCAGAGGGAGAGGGAGAAGCAGGCTTTCTGCTTAGCAGGGAGCCTGACACGGAGCTCAATCCCAGGACCTTGGGATCACGACCTGAGCCGAAGGTAGACACTTAACCAACTGAGCCACCCAGGCACCCCCTGCCTTCTATTTCTCTTAAGATACTATCTATTGTGTATTTGCTTTTGTGTTTTTTCTAGTTTAGTCTGTATTTCTGATATGATTTTTCAATTTTCTTTTATTTCTAATTCTTTGAGTGTTGTCATTTCTCATTTCAAATTTCCTTTTTCTGTAATCAACCTTATTTCTGAGTTTTTATAGTTTTATGTTGTTCTTCAGTGTCCATAATTTTCTAAATTTTTTAGTTCATTTTGAAATTTACAGTTTCATTGTTTTGTGAGCATGCCTTTTTGGTGGGTGTCCATTGCCTTTAGGGGTATTATTTGGCTTTTTATTATTTTTTCTCATAATAGTTTGTACAGAATTTGACTGTAATTCTTTCTTTTGCTCATGTTTTAAGTGAAATAAAATTTCCTCTGCTTTTAGAAGGAAGTGGTGGATCACAATTGCTTTCTTAGCTTCATGGTTCTAGAATTCTCCAGGGTTGTTTTACCAAAATGACAGAAAATGTGGCCTCATATTTTGATATCTTGCTCCTCTCCCCTACTTTTGCCTGCATCTTTTCTTTCCTTTGCCCCATTGTCTGACTTGCTAATATTAGGCTCTATTTCCAACAGTTTCTATTCAGTGTGAGTCATGGAAGACAGCATCAGTTTACTTCCAAAGGTTATATGGCTATGGCTCCAGTACCATGAAACTGTGGCACATTATAGATCTTTAGCATCCAGCTATGAAGAGCATCTTGCATTACTCTCTTCTCAGTCTTGGTTGCTGTTCTCAGATTGGCTTGCATGCTCCAGTGAAATACCATTCTCAGTCAGCCTTCCTTCCACACAAATGCTGATAACTGTAAGGGTCCATAAGGGCATGGTGTGCCACACCTGTTTGTATCTGGGGGCTTACAGAGGGAAATCTAGTTGCTTACTTTTATTGTAGAGACTGACTGTGCTGTCTTTAGTTTTGCTATCCAAGTTGCTCTGTGTTTATGGTAGAATTCTACTAGACTCAAAAACTATTTCATGCCACTTTCCCAGAATCCTCTTTAATTCACTTTTTGGTAATTTACACATTTTTGGCTTTCCATGCAATGCTAAGCTTATGAAACACATATTATTTCTATCTGCCTATGTCCCTCCAGTTTAATATTTAACACTTTGAATTCTACTTAGATACCAATCATACTGACCTCTCTCTATTCCTTAGAACCACTAAAATTTATGTGCTCCAAATTTTTATCTTTCCCTTTTCTTAAAATCTCAAAATTAAATAATTTATGAAATTTCAGAGTGTTAGTAAAATGAAAACTGACAAGAACCCATCCAAAAAGAAAAAGATTTATAATTATTCAATAGTGAGAAAATTTATTCAGCAAATAACTACCTTATGTCAACAAGAGAGCATTCCAAAGATAATCTTCCCATTGTCCTTAGGTTTTCTTGAAGTTCTCGTAAACAGGTAACATTCACGACTAGTTCAACACCCACATCATACAGCAAGACCTATGAAAGCAATAACTTTTGAGTCTGTGGAAAGACAATATTTCAAAATATATTTTGCAAACTGAATAGCATAATAAAATTAGATTAAAAAAATTTCAGGATAAAAATACTGAATGCATTCACCTTCACAATTATTATTTTTAACTCTTCATTTACCTCTACCAATGTGTCTGTAACCATTCTGATGATCTGGCCTCTTCGCCACTGATTTTTATCTGGGATCTTAACAGCACAGTGCATATCATTTTCCCATTTAATTGGTTCCCACTTTGAGTTTTCATAAGCAGCTACCATCTTTTCTTCTAAACTATATAAGGAAAAAAATTTAACTTTCAAACCTTTTCTTACAACATATAATTCTCCGACCACATGTCTTCTACTGTCCCTCCTTACCCATTCCACTCCAGCCAAAGTGGATACCTTGTTCTTCCTTGAATACCCAAGTATATTTCCACTGCAGGATCTTTGATCTAGCTGTTCCCTCTGTGTGAGATTATCTTCCTCCAGATAGCCTCATGGCTTACTCCCTTTCTTCAGGATCCATTACAAATGTCACTGTCTTCTTGAGGTCTTCCCTGATTATCCAAAATTGCCCTCCTCCCCAACTGCTTTTTCTCTATTTTTTTTTATCATCATCTGCTACAGTAAATATTTTATTTGTCCATTGTCTCTCCCTCTATTAGAATTTAAGCCTCATGACAGTCAAGACTTGTAAATGTTTTTACCACTATATCCCCAACACCTACCTAGAGTACTGGTTGTGCCCAATAAGTATTCGTAAATGACTAATTCTAATAATACAGTGAAAATAACTAGTAAAGATACTATTTGTGTACTTTTAACTATTTTTAAATAACTGTTTAGCTGAAATAATTTTGCTTTTAAAATTCTACATTTATGATTTCTAGATCTTTATAGGAAAAAATATAGAAAAAAGCCCATAGGTAATATATGTTTTCCTTATATGTTATACCTATTAAGTAAGTTTTCTGTTAATAACCACTGAACATAAATCTTCTCAGGAGATATCACATTACAGATATGTACAGGCAGTTCCTTATTATAAAGTGACTGGAGATTCTCATTAGGTAGAGATTTTACAGACACAGGATTTAAGCTGTTTACTTCATTTGAAATAATTTCTTCTGGAGAAGGATCCCATACTTCAGTATGCTTTTTGCAATTATCCTTGAGGGTATATCTGGAAAACAACAAAACCCATTAGCAAAAAGAGCAGTTTGCAAAATATTTATGTTTGTATTTGCTTAGATCTAGAGATGAACAAATTTTAGCTATGATTCACTGCTTCCCAGTTTTGATATTAATAGCAGTTTTAGTTTCTTTTTCAAAAAAGGGTTAAATACTACCAAAGTAAGCACAAAAAACCCCCTAAAAGCCAACCTTTCTATTTTAAAAACAGTTTAAAATACCACGTTTGCTTATAATTTCACCATTTCCCATTGATATTTTGTACTCACAAGGAATAGAAGAATTATTCATAATTTGTTTGATAACCTGACTAAAAAGTATCAATCCATTTGCCAATGAGAGTTCAAGTGGTAACCAATTACTATTAAAATGTATTAAGGAGAGAAATTATTGAATGAAGTGTTTAGAATATTTAATAAATCAGATTAGTTCAGACTAAAACCACAGATAATTAGATGTCCTTTATTTCTATAAAGAAAAAATTTCTTTCACAATAAGCTTGAGATTTAGCTAACCAAGGTGACTTAAACATTTTTGTTGCTAAATCTAATGGACAAATTTCAGTCCTTATTTGACTTGAATTCTCAGCACTAGCTACTTTTTCCTTCTTGAAATGTTCTTTCTTTGGTTCCTGGTTTTTCTTCAGTCTCAGGTTCCTGATCTACATTTTTGGACGTTCTTTTTCATAGGTGATAATCCTCATAATTGCATTTTCATCAAGTGAGACTGAGATGAGTGATGAAAGTGATAATCTCATTTATTCTAATGGACTTGTTTATATTTATATGCTGCTAACTCCCAGGTGAGACACCTAACCAGGTCTCTCTTCAGAGATCCATGGATTCATCGCCATTCAACTAATATTTACTGGATACATATTGTGAACCAAGCATAATGCTAGATGCAGAGATATGGCAGTGGACAAAGTAGGCAGGGTTCCTGTTCTCATGGTGCTTAAAGTATAGTGACCCTGAGACACATAGTTACATACATGAGAATAAATTATATGAACAAGAGTTACAAAGAAAAGATTTGGCATAGGCCAATGAAATTTAATCTAGTCTGGGAGAACGTTTGCCTGATTAAGTAACATTTCAACAGAGATTTTAAAAGAATAAGTAGGAGTTAGCTAGACATTCAAGAAACTGAAAGAAAACATAGGGTTTGATATAGCAAGGCAAGAGAAGATGGCATGAACTTTGAGGTAGGGAGGAGCCAGGTTATTTTGGCGATATTATTTTATAAAGGGTGGTGGGTACTGTGTATGATACAGTTGAATCCAGTAGAGACACTGGTTTGTGGGATTTTTTTTTTCATTTCCTCAGGTGATCAGAGCAGGCACTGATCAAGGGAAGCTCGTGGTTTATTTTGAGGACAGGCAATAGATAACAATGAAAACAATAGGTCTAGCTGCAGCGGTCAGAAAATAGGGATTTGGGTTTTGGAGGGCAAGGAGATTGGTTGCAGCTGCCAGAATACCAGAAGTGGTTTTAGTAAAACTTGAGTTTAAGCTTCAGGATCCCTCACTTACACAGGAAACTTGGGAGGGGCAAATCAACATTTTTTTTTTGGTAAAATTTTCAAAAGTAAACATTTTTAACTGCAATTAGTAAAGGTCATAGACTCTACCCTCATTCTTCTTCTCTCACATTTCTTTTCATTTGGGTGTTGGATACAGCACTTTGAGTTGACTACAGGGAAGTTGAGTTGGAGAAACATTTGGCTTGTATTTAGTGGAATATAGTTTTGTGATCGATAGCCACTTTTCTGTAGAGTTAAGCTATTGCTAGCCATCTTTGTGTAGGAAAGGATTCCAGAAATACTCCCATCACCTTAGTGTCACAACATGAAAATACAGGGTCCAACATAAATGTCATAATAAACCACTACAATGAGGGTGCTGATGACAAACTGTTTAATGAGTATAGTGACCACACCACCCGGTTTAAACCTGTTGTTCTGGCATATTGCTTCTCTTTCACTCTTAAACATGTCCCAATATGGATGAGAAATATGCCCACTTATTAATAAATGAAATAAATTAACATTGCTAATCCAAACTTTAAGATTCATCATTACACAACAAAATTTGAAATGCCTTAAATTATTACATATATAAACACAAAAAAGAAACAGGATAGGTTTTCCTAAAAGTAACTACAATTTTTAGAAATTTATAGAACATTAGCCATGATTGAGCTATGGATCAGAAAAAACACTTTTTAAAATTACCAATAAATAAATTTCAATCATCTATACTAAAGACTTTTCTCTCTATAGGGAATATCACAAAATCTGGCATTTCAAGTGGTGGTTCGTATACAGATAAAAAATGTAATAAGAAAGCATTTTGTGATGAGTCTGAATTTTGTAATGTTTGTAGTATTTGTCAACTTTTGAAAATCTGTTACTGGGATTTCTTTTATCAGTCTACGTAAACATTACTTTTGCTTATTTAATTCTATAGTTAAAACTCTGAATTCCTTTTCTTAAAGGGGGCCCTTCAGGCTCACCCATGAAACCTCGATTTGCCCTTGTTGAGCAAAAGTACGAGCATTCAGAAATGAATAAACATGTCTGGCCTTTTCTTACCCCTGCGCCGCCTCATCCATTTCCTTAGCTATTGCTGTACCTGCTTCCCACTCTTTATCATGTGCGTCTGTTGCTATGCAAATAAACCACTACAGTGTGTGACTGACAGTCCTCTGGCCACTGCACAGTTGTTTGCCACGTGAAGATATATCCCTCCGCATTAACATGCCAAAGGCACCTCAAACACATGTCCAAAGTTGATATCACATCTGTTTTCCCCAAAACCTGCTCCCCACTCTTCTGTTCCTTGTTCTCAAGGAACAGTATCACCTGGTATTAGGTGGTTATGGTCATTGGTCCTCAAAGTCAATCCTGACCCCTCCTCTTCCTTACCTACAATGAGTAGCAAAGTCTTGCAATATTCACCTCCATGTTTCATAATCTACCCATTTTTCTATCACCAAGTAACTGTAACTTCAATAGCCTACAGCACCCACGTCTAGCCTAACACTTTTTTTAAGACTTGCAGTCAGAGAGCTTTCCAAAACCCAAGTCTACTCTCAGTCCTCTGTTTAAAATCATTCAATAGCCCCTCACCCTCCTTCCTGAAGTGATAAAGTTCAAACACACAGAAGTGTTTGAAAAGTACTTTTACTTCTCAGTGATCAAGGTTCTGTAATTATCTGGTCTCTGCATTTCTCTCCAGCTTGATCTCTTACCTTACCTGCCACTACTACCTTTTTTCCTGTCTACCAGCTGTGTGAGTGTACTAACAATCCTAAACATTTATTTTTCCTGTGTATAGGCTTTTACTCCCAGTTGTACGACAGAATTCAGTTTAAGTGAAATCTCCAGTGGTAAACCCTCCAGAAATCCCATAATACTGTGACTACCCTTAGCAGAGTCCTTATCACACTGAAAGGTAAGCTTGACCATCTCTCCTTCCTACTACATACTCTAAGCTCCTTGAAGGCACAAACCATCCTTATTCATCACTGGGTATAACATTTGGTACAATGTAACAAGTAGGCATATAAATATCTCTTGCTTATATAACCAAACAATAGAAAGGGAAAACTAGCTAATGGACTTTTAAAAACTTTATTGAGGTAGATTTTCCACAAAAAAAAGTTCGCCCATTTCAAGTGTATGGTTCAATGAGTTAACTTTACCAAATGGTGTAACCATCATAAGTCAGTTTTACAACATTCTCACCTCTCCCCAGAAAGATCCCCTATGTCCATTTACCATGACTCTTCCTCATCCCTAGCCCCAGGCACCCCCTAATAAACTTTTTGTATCTATAAACTTGCCTTTTCTGGGCATACCATATATATGGAATCATACAATATACAGTCTCTTGTCTCTGACCTCTTCTTACTTAGCTTAAAATTTGAGGTTTATCCATGATATAGATGTGTCAGTATTTTGTTCCTTTTTATGGCTAAATAGTATTCAATTATATGAATATATAGTATTCTATTCACCACTCACTGGATATTTACATAGTTTCCAGTTTTGGGCTATTCTGAATAACATTATGAATATTTGCTCGTAAGTCTGTGTATGAACATGTGTTGTCATTTCTCCTGATAGATACCTAGGAGTGGAATTGGTGGGTTGTGTGGTAATTTTATGTGTAACTTTTTGAGAAACTTGCAAACCATTTTCCAAAGAGGCCATACCATTTACATCCCTGACAGTAATAAGGGTTACCCCACATCCTCACCAACATCTGTAATTGTCTTATGTGTAATAGCTATTCTAGTGGGTGAGAAATGGTATCTCATTGTGGTTTTAATTTGCATTTCCCTAATGGTTAATAATGTTAAACCTAATGGTAAATAATGTTAATAATGTCTTTTCATGTACTATTAGCCAATTATATACCTTCTTTGGTAAATGTTTGCTTATATCTCGTGCTCATTTTTTGGGGGGTTGAATGATTTGTTTTCTTAAGTTGTAGAAGTTCTATGAATTCCAGATACAAATCCTTTATGGGGTACGTCTGGCAAATATTTTCTCCCACTCTGTTATTTGTTTTTCCTTTACCTAATAGTATCTTTCAAAATACACTAGTTTTGAATTTTGATGAGGATCAACTTACTAATTTTCTTTTATGAACTGTGCTTCTGGTGTCATATCTAAGAAATCTTTGCCCAATCTACAGTCCTAAAGATTTCCTCCTGTTTTCTCCTAGAAATTTTGTTTTAGCTCTTAAAAGTATAATCCCTTTTGAGTGCACTTTGTGTATGGTGTGAGATAAGGGCTATGTTCATCTTTTTTTGCTGGTGGATATCCAATTGCCACAGCACCACTTGTTGAACAGACTACCTTTGTTCCAATGAACTGCCTTTGTTTAAAAAGTCAATTAATTATAAATATAAGGATTTACTTCTCAACTGTCAATTCTATTTATTCATCTATATGTCTATCTTTATGTTAGTACCACACTGTCTCGGTAGTTGTAGCTTTATATTAAATTCTGAAATTGGGAAGTGGAAGTCCTCCAACTTTGTCTTTGTTTGCAAAATTGTTCTGGCTTGAGTTGAATCTATAGCTAATGGACTTAAAAATATTTTTAAAAGTGTGATGAGATTCACATAAAATAAAAGTATTTTAAAGTGAACAATCCAGAGCATTTAGTACATTCACAGTGTTGCACAACCATTACACCTCTATCTAGTTCCAAAACATTTCTATCACTCCAAAATAAAATCTCCCTAAAGCAATTGCTACCCATAATCCTCTCCCCTCAACCCTTACTAACCACCAGTCTATATTCTCTGTGGATTTAACTATTTTGGATATTTCATATAAATGGAATCATACAATATGTCACCTTTTGTGTTTGGCTTATTTCACTTAGCATAAAGTTTTCAAGGTTCATCAATATTATATCAAAATTTAATTCCTTTATATTTATTATTTATTTTGGGGGGGCGCAAAGGGAGAAGGAGAGAAAAAATCTTAAGCAGGCTCCACACCCAGCATGGAAACCAACTCGGGGCTCAATCTCACAACCCTGAGATCGTGACTTGAGTCAAAATTCAAGAGTTAGACACCTAAGACTGAGCTACCCAGGCACCCCAAAATTTAATTCCTTTTTAAAGGTTGAATAATATTCCATTGTATGTCTATCTACCACAATTTGTTTATCCAACTATTGACAGACAAACAGGGTGGTTCCACCTATGAATATATATGTACATGTACTTGAGTACCTGTTTTCAATTCTTTTGGGTATATACCCAGGAATGGAATTTCTGGGCCATGTGGTAATTCTATGTTTAAGTTTTTAAGGAATCTTCAAGCTGTTTTCCATAGTGGCTTCACCATTTGTATTCCTCCCCACAATGTACAAGGGTCAAATTTCTCTACATTCTCATCAACACATGTTATTTTCCTTTTTTTTTTTTATTACAGCCATCTTGGTGTGTGTGAAGTGGCACATTAATAGGCTCTTAAAAAATAAATGTTATTAGTTTTTGAGAAGGTAATATATGTACATGGTTCAAAATTTAAAATTTTGAATTTTATGACTCTTTCCAGAGAAATAGTACATATACATGTATTTAATACTTTTTGGTTAAAAAAACTAAACATCCATCTTTGATTATATGCCCAAATCTGATGCCTTATAAAATTAATGTTAACTGGAAAAAACTTAGTTAAAACTATATGACCTTGATTTTTTTTAAAAGTTTGGTTAAATGAGAGGTAAGAAAATATTTCATGATTTTAATTAAAACACAACTGTAGCAATGGAAAGCTTCTGAATTCAATGTTATTACACCTATCTTTAGTGACCCAGACTGGCTAAGAGAGTCATTCAAAAGAAATACAAATTTCTATGGCCAAGAACTGTACCTTTAACTTTTGGCTAGAATAGAAGCAACTGGATTATATGGCTTAAATATCCATGTAAAGATACTAACATTGATGAAAAATTCAGGGCATGTTCACAGTTTAACACATTAATGTTATCTTCTACTGTATGTTGACCATACTTTACCACTAGATGGCCAATTTAAAAAAATTCAGCTTACTGGGGTGTAATTGACATATAAAATTGTAAGGTATTTAAAGTGCACACTGTAGTGATTGGATATAAGTACACATCATGAAAGGCTTCCGCTTTTCTAGTTAATTAACATCTATCTTGCTTTTTGGGGGGGGTGAAGGCAGAGTTGTATCACACATGACTTCAATATTGCCCACTAAATTTATGATTTGTAACTAGAAAATTCTCACTTAATTTTGAATTTATATATATGGAGAGATGCAAAAGGCAGGGAAATTTTATTTTAAAAGCTAGTAGAGCTCCCTGTGTATGTTATAGAAACTGCTCTTGCAGAAAGTTGAGTCACTGTCACAAAGAGCTCTTCTTTCCATAATCTGTTTTGCTTACTGTGGAATAGTTCTGTTTTAGCTTTAGTGCTCCCCTATAACAGTGGCATATCAAAGTGAGGTGATGGGTGCTTGCTGTTTTCCTCTGATGCTCTTGATAGTTGTGATATTTTGGAATATTCATCTAATAAATGCCTTATTCCCCAAAGCTGCTTAAGACAAAGGGAAAAAATTTGAAGTTTAAAAATAGTTTTATTCCATGACTCATGAGAGAAAATGCTGAAAAGTTGAATTTCATTGAAATTACAAACATGTGCTCTGCAAAAGACACTATCAAGAGGATGAAGAGAGAGCCACACACTTGGAGAAAATATTTGCAAAAGACACATACCATAAAGTATTGTTTTCCAAAATATACAAAGAACACTTAAAATTCAAAAATAAGAAAGCAACTCACTTAAAAAATGGTTCCAGAACATTAAGAGGAACCTCACCAAAAAAAGATATAAAGATAGCAAATAAGCATGTGAAAAGATGCTCCACATCATATGTCATCATAGAAACACAAATTAAAACAAAAAATGAGATACTACCACTACACATATAATCAAAGCACCAAAATCTGGAACGCCGACAACACCAAGTGCTGATGAGGACATAGGGCAACAGGAATCCCTCAGTCATTGCTTGTGTGAATGCAAAATGGTACAGCTGCTTTGGAAGACAGCTTGGCAGTTTCTTACACAACACTTCTTACCATACAGCCCAGCAATCACACTCCTTGGTATTTGCCCAAAGGAGGTAAAAACTTATGTCTACACAAAAACCTGCATGTGGATGTTTATAGCAGCTTTATTCATAATTACCAAAACCTGATAGCAACCAAGATGTCCTTTAGTAGGTGAATGGATAGACAAACTGTGGTACATCCAGGCAATGAACTATTATTCAGTGCTAGAAAGAAATGAGTTATCAAGCCATGAAAAGACAAGGGGGAAGCTTAAACACATATTATTAAGTGAAATAAGCCAATATGAAAAGGCTATATACTGTATGACTCCAATTATATGATATTCTGGAAAAGGCAAAACTATGGAGACACTAAAAAATATCAGTGGTTCCCAGAGATTCGAGGGAGGGAAGGATGAATAGAACACAAGGGATTTTGAGGACAGTGAAAATACTCTGATATTATAATGGTGGATTCATGTCCTCATTCATTTAGTCAAAACCCACAGAATGTACACTAATGTAAATTATGGACTTCGGATTATTATGATATGTCAATGTAGTTTCATGGATGTTAACAAATGTACCATTTTGGTGGGTGACAGTGCGGGAGGCTGTGCCTGTTGGGAGAGCCAGGAATACATGGGAAATCCCTGTGCTTTCTGCTCAGTGTTGAGAACCCAAAACTGCTCCAAAATATAAAGTCTATTTAACAAAATAAAAAAGATGACAGACCTAAATATGAAACCTAAAACTATAAAACTTAGGAAGAATACATAGGAGAAAATCTTTATGACCTTGAGTTAGGTAAAGAGTTATTAATTACAGCACAAAGTGCCTCAATTATGAAAGAAAAAACTGTCCAAGTAGACTTCAAAACCAGAAACTGCTCTTTGAAAGACACTGTTAAGAAGGCAGAGATTGGAAAAAAAATATTTGCAATATTTGCAGAGCACATTATCTGATGAAGAACTTGTACCTGGAATATATTAAAGAACTTTCACATTTCAAGAACAATAAGCAACACAATTTTACAGAAGATTTTACATTTGAAAAGAAACTTCACTGAAGAATAGACACAGATGGCAAATAAGCATATGAAAAGATCTTTAATGTCATTAAATTAAAATTAAAACTACTACGAGAAAACACTGTATTTCTATTAGAAGGGCTGATGTAAACACAAAATGATAGAATCAAGTGCTGGCAAAGATATAGAACAATACAACTCTCACAAATTGCTGGTGGAAATGCAGGATGGTAGAGCCAATTTAGAAAATGTGTGGCAGTTTCTTATAAAGTTAAAAAAACACACCTTTTTTTTAAAAAAAAACTTTTTCTTTTAGATCTACATACCAAAATATTAAATGGATGAAGTTATATGGTGTCTGAGATTTACACCAAAATTATCAAGGCAATAATGTGGGTGGGGCATTAGATTAAATAAAGAAAAAAACCCACTTACCTTATAAGCAGCAATCTTACTCCTAGGTATTTACTCAAGAGAAAATACATACATATGTCTACATACAAAGACCTGTATGCAAATGTTTACAACACCTTTATTCATAAAATCTCTCAAACTGGAAATAGCTCAAATGTTCATCAATTAGGGAATGTATAACATTATGGTATATCCAGACGACAGGATAGTAGAGAGCAATAAAGACTACTGATACATGTAACTACATTCATGAATCTCAAAAGCATTAAGCTAAATGAAAGATGCCAGACACAGAAGGCAAATACACTATGACTCCACTTATAAGAAGTTGTGGAAGAGTATAGAAACAGAAATTAGATCGGTAATTGTCAAGTTTTGGGTGTGGAGGACAAGAAAGAACTACAGAGGTGCACAAGGAACTTTTTGTGGTGATAGAAATACTCTGTATTTTGACTGTGATAATGGTTATATATGACTGTATACGTAAAAGGATGAAATTTTATTGTATGTTTTACCTCAATAACCCTGACTTTTAAAAAAAGAGAAATTATATATATATGTATATATATATCTGTATATCTGCATATATATATATATATATTTTTTTTTTTTTTTTTTGAGAGGAAGTGAGAAAGGGCAGGGTGGGGCAGAGGGAGAGAGAGAATCTTAAGCAGGCTGCATGCCCAGCACAGAGCCCGAGTGGGGCTCCATCTCACAACCCTGAGATCATGACCTGAGCTGAAATCAAGTCCGACACTTAACCAACTGAGCCACCCAGGTGCCCCTCAGTCCAATATATTTAAATGTTTCCTCTCATCTCTTTCTCTTCCCTTACTTAGGGCTTACAGTGGAAAAAGGGCAGGCCCTCTCTAGCTTCTAAGTCCTCCAGTGTTAGGGCAGGGAGGGGAGGCAAGACTACATGCTAAGCACATGACTACAGATTTCTGCTTCTCTGGCTTACTCTGACAGACATTATGTGTGGGTGTTATCAAATATTTGCTTTCTTGAGAACGGTATGTGGGAATTCTTCAGAAGACCCTTCAGGGCCACCCTACTGCCTAAGTCTGTATTATGAAAGAATTGTTTTGTCTTGACTCCCAACCCTCTCACCCCTCCTCACCACCCCTTGCCCTTTTGCTTCAGGGTTGCTCAACCACTGGTCTGTCTTGGGTACTAGGCACAATGGCTCAAATCTGGTTCTTGTTCAAAGTAACCACTTGAACCCAGAAAGAATTCACATTTCTCCAAATGGGAAATTTGGGCTAACTCTACCACTAAATACCCTATCCTCCCACTTCTCTTCCTAATTTTCTTCTCAAATAGGCAGAGAGGGCTGCCAAAGCAGATATTCCACCTAGAAATAAGATGCCATTCTCTTTTTCTTAGAAGTACCTTCAATCCCTAGAAGCCACTCTCTTGGTTTCAGGGTCCCTTAGGGATGGAGGGAAAAGCCACTCTACTCCCCATTAGACTAATGACTCCAGTTATTTTTCCGCCTATTTTTCTTGACCCAAAACAGGGTGAAAACTCCCAAAGCTATGGCCTAAGCACATATCCTAAAGGGAATGATATGCCAGTTATCCTTCTTGTGAATAAAGTGTTATGTACAAACTAACAAACATTTATAGGTCTACTTACCCTACTTCATAAGATGCTAGGCCCTCTTTGACTAGCTGGTCATTTATACTAGTAGGAGTCATTCCAGCAGCACCAAGAGAATCGAAAAGCTCAACCAAGAGCACATTATCTTCCAGAATTTCTGTAAAACATTAAGATGAGTTTGGGGAAAGAAAGAAATATGTTGCAAAACATACTAAATGAGGTAATTTAAAAAAAAGCTGTAAACAATTTCATTTTGCACGTGTGGTTTTTTGCTGAATAATATCAAAGTCTCTCTGTAGGGGTAAAAGTAGTATTTTGCAAAGATAAAACAATTGTCTATGTTATCTGTAGCATATGCAAATTAATAACATTTTCATTTTAGATTATTGTGTACTGTTCTATGACAAATCAAAAGCAGTTTAAAGCTTTTAAATTCAGAAAAATATAATTGACATATTCATTGAAGAAGTGTTCTGATGTGTTTGTTTTTTTTTTTAAAGATTTTATTTATTTATTTGACAGAGAGAGACAGTGAGAGAGGGAACACAAGCAGGCAGAGTGGGAGAGGGAGAAGCAGGCTCCCTGCTGAACAGAGAGCCCGATGCGGGGCCTGATCCCAGGACCCTGGGACCATGACCTGAGCCGAAGGCAGACGCCCAACGACTGAGCCACCCAGGCGCCCCTGTTCTGATGTGTTTTTAAACTATTTTACTGAATTCATCCAAGTTCCAGAGGACAAAAGAATGAAATTTAGCCCAGTGGTTATCTGCAAAGGTTTACAGCTTTTATAAGAATGGCACAAAGTTTAACACAACAAAAACTCAATCTAGAATCCTCAACTAGAGATTGGAATCTGGATTTTTTTCCCCCATCCCTGTGTTTTTAGGACAAACCATCTAACTTTTAACTTCTTTTAGAATACATATTGGTTACGTAAACAAGTAGACCTATTTAGATCTATTTCTTAAACTAAACTGGGTAAAGTTTACATCTCATATGCTCCATCCATCTCACAACCCTGAGATCATGACCTGAGCTGAAATCAAGTCCGACACTTAACCAACTGAGCCACCCAGGTGCCCCTCAGTCCAATATATTTAAATGTTTCCTCTCATCTCTTTCTCTTCCCTTACTTAGGGCTTACAGTGGAAAAAGGGCAGGCCCTCTCTAGCTTCTAAGTCCTCCAGTGTTAGGGCAGGGAGGGGAGGCAAGACTACATGCTAAGCACATGCTATGGTACATAGCACAGAGAACCTGCCTAATATGTATCTGAATAAACAACAGAGTAATTTCTTTAGGAAACACATACTTCAGTGCACTAAAGTATGCACTGAATGCACACTTCAATGCAGTTTATACCTACACCTTCTACACAATAGCAGCTGGTAGCTGCAGGTCAGAATGATCATTCCAAATAAAAAGATAAAGTGTTACCAGCATCTTATATTATCTAGTCATAAAAATATTAGAAAACTTTTTTCAAGAGCCTAAAAATGATTCCTGACTACTTTTCAATGGACCAGATATATCATCTAAAAATAAAACACTAAGCAATGCTGAGACTCAGTTTTCATCTCCTTACTTTCCATGTCTTGTGTTCCCTTTAATTCTTTGACTTCGTATTTCCCATATATAGAGTTCTTTATTCCAACAGGCCCAACTTTCCATATGTTCTGTACCTTTACCAACTTCCCTACTCTGCTAATTAAAATTTAAATAACCCTTGCTTTATAAGGTAACAATGCATATTAATGGAAGGCTCCCCTTCTCATCTATTATTAATGTCTTAAACTCTCAATCTCATCATTGTGCAGGTTAATGGGGTAGATCTTTTAGATTTAAGGAGTGCCAGAAGGCCCTGCTCAAACAAATTATCTAGCATAATAACTATGTTATGGCTAGTGTTTGGATGTTATTGGTATAACAAGTAACTAAGTACGAAAAAGAAGGAGTCAAGAAAGAAACCAAGTCAGGTCTTGATGCTGTCCACGGGAGCTAAAACCAATAGAGGGCGGGGAGCTAAAACCAAGAGAATAAAATACCAAAAGCAAAGTTGGTAAGCAGAATTATCTAGGTTAAAGTCAGCTCAAAATCAGAGGAGATTACTCAAGGACTAAGAAGCCCTTAATTTACTGCTCACATCAGAGAAGGCTGATATAAAAATGTTATTGACTGAGGATGCAATATCTATAACCACATTCCTCTTTAAAGAAATTATTTCTTCAGAACAATTTCTCATATCAACAACATGGATAAATTATCACTGATACGCCATCAGTTCCCGGTTATATAACCTTGAGCAGCTGATCACTGAAGCTGCTCACTCAGTCTTCTCACTGTAACATAAGCTAACACTCTTCTGGTGGTTGGGTTCATTTAATGGTAGTATGATAAATGTGAACAAACAGATATAGTAAAAATTACCCTGGAAATTCCCATAAATCAACCCTAAGTAAACATAATCTTGTGTGTCTTGCACTAATACTTATTAAGACCAACACAGCCAGATAAATAACAGACTCCCACCACTCCCCAACCCCTGCATCTAAACCCCTTGGGGCCAGACAGGTTTTAGAACTTCAAATTGAGAAAAGCTACATAAAAGATATATTGCATATTTTATAATACCCCCAGCAGATTCTGAGGCAGCAGCCTACAAACATACATTACTACCCTGAAATGGAATATATGAATATTCACTATAAAGGAGATAAAGATTATATATATCTTCATGTCAATTCAGATCAGGTTTTGCTACTCAACTTTTCATTTCCAGAACATGTTGGGTTACAAAATTGTGAGCTAGTGGTCAGCCTGTATCTTGCACCCAAACTACTCCAAAAAAGAAGTAACTTTTTTTCAAAATATGGGAAGAGCCTACAGTTGAATTCACTTAAGTCAAATGAAATGAAAAAACATACGAAAACTATTTAACAGTTATGTCCCACCTCCCCTCACTTTCCTGCACATTAAACTTTAGCATTCATCATGCCAAAATCAGGATAGAGCCCTTGCAGAAATGTAACAGAAATAAGAGAAGCTAATTTCTGGCTTTAAGGCTTTCAAGAGGCCATGTCCAGGATGACTTGATTTTTTTTTTTTTTTAAGATTTTATTTTTAAGTAATCTCTACACCGAATGTAGGGCTTGAACCTACAACCCCAAGATCAAGAGTCACACACTCCACCAACTGAGCCAGCCAGGCACCCCTGGGATAACTTGATTTTTTAATGGCAATTTTTGCCTTGTACTGATTTTATACTCTAGAGCCTGCAACTACATCCACTATACCTAATTCTCAATAAATGTTCTCTCACTACTCTTACTGATGACACATTGAATTTATTCTAAAATCTGGCAAATGTTGTATTATAATGTTATTCTTATTATATATAATCACATAGCAACAAATAAAAATGGAAATAGCTTACTAACGACTGAACATGTCATAAATTTATCTTGAGTCTTTTCTTCAAATTTTTCCTTAGCTTTTTTGGACCACTGCATTGTCCTTATACATGGTTCAATATAGGCCAGCTTACATTTAATTGCCTGTGTCAAACAAAATTGCGCCATTAAGAAAAAGTAAAATTTCTAGTTATTTTAGAATTAAAATAAAATTTTGTATGTGTCAAAAAACTCTGTTTGAATATATATTTGGAAAATAAATGTGCAAAAGGTATTTATAAAATATTTTTTAAATACCAATAACTGGAATCAATAGAGCATTTGGTTGAATTATTGCACATTCAGACACTGATATAACAAGCATCTACTGAAAGAATTACAGATACTTATGATATACTGTTAAATGAGAAAGGCAGGTTATAGGACTATTTGTCTAATCCTGTAATTGTTAAAAACAGAAGATGCATCTTAGAATTATATTTATAAAAAATATTCAATAGTTCTAAATGATTCCTCTTTTTGTTTATCTATATTTTCAAGTTTTTCCTATAATATTTTACCCATTTTTAAAATGAAAAATATTGTTTAACAAATGTCTAGGTGTAATGTGAGTTAGAAAATAAGCCCCATTAACCTTCCTTGTCTTCTGGGGAATAGGATTCTAAGAGAAGGATAATTTTTTACTTATTCTTCCAGACTTCTCTCTTTCTCTTGGACATGTTATATATACTTAAACATAAATGGAATTGCAATAAAAATACTTCTGAGTTTTTTTTATACAAGATATATCATCTTCCTACCACATTATACAGGTATTTCAAAATAACATTAAGAGCTGCAGACCAGTAAATACTTATAAAGACACAAACATACATACACATATACATTTATAATTAATGCTTATTTGCTAAGATATACATATATCTTAACAATTTATGGTTGCTATATAGGAAATTACAATAATGACAGCAACTCTTTTTTAGATTCCACGTATCAAATTATTTACAGACAAAAATGTTTTTTAACAGAGCAATTCTATGATAAAAATGATTTCTAAAAATACTGTCATATTTGTGTAAGATTCTAACCCTATGACTCACAATAACTAGATTACCTTCTCTGGGGGATTTAGAAACTCATCTTTTATTTTACGCATTTCTTTAAGTGTTATTTTTGCAGTATTGCCGAAGTCCACATATTTAACTTCAACTTCACGATGTCCAGGCAATCCTTCAAAAATTATGAAATTAGAAATCACAAACTTGGAAAGAAAACAGAGAATTATCTAGCAAAATTTAGATTAATTGACAGTCAACTATGTTAGAATACTTTTATGATCAACATACAAGCTTAATACTTTTTTTAATATAAAAAATATTTCTAATACATGGACTTACAAAAATCAACATAATGCATAGATTTGGTGAATGAGAAATTAACAATTTTAAGATATCCAAAGGACAATCAAAATCAGGATAACAACACAGCTATCAAATGTTAGCTGTTGTGGCCTAAAAGTTAGGCGTTAAGACTGACTGGGTCAGAATCCATTAAATTCCATGTGACTCTAAGCAAGCTAATCACTCTTTCTAAAATATTACTCTGAGCAAGTTTCTTTTTCTCTCTAAGCCTCATTATTTCATTTGTAAAATTGGCATACCTATAGAATCCAATCTCACAAGACTTTTTTTTTGAGGATTCACCTATTTAAAATAATTTGCAAAACACCAAAGTAAGCATGCATTTAATAAATGTTTACTGTTAGTCAAGACAGGTGATTAAGGCAAAAGATTTAATAATCAAACTAAAGATTCATTCATATGATGATACTTAACTGAAATTAAAAAAAATTATTTGGGGGGATATTGTGAAAAATAAGCAGAGACAGACCTCTATGTCAATCTAGTCTCTATATTTTACAGGATACCAATGAATCCCTTAAGAAGTTCAAACACATGGAAGTTTGAATAAAAACCTATCACACTGACCTTTTTGAAAATACTCAAAATATATGGTTGACTTTAGCCTCTCTTAGCACACCTATGTATAATTCTACTAAAATGGTTGCTATCATTTTCAAATTTAAAGAGTAGTACAGTATATATATTTCAAAAATGGAAGAAGTACAGGCACTCTCTGCTCCTTAGCAGAAGTGGAAGCAGATGGAACACACTGGTACTCAAGAGGACACTTCAAGCAACTTAGGCCATGTGATAACTGCTATCTGAAGTAATTGAGAAGACACATGTTACCATAAGTCTAAGAAGGTGAGGGAATCCCTCCACACTTCCACTGGAATTCTCATGCTAGAAGGATATTTTTAACTGTACTAATGCCATTACATTCTTATCATTCTTCAAGTCTCTGAATGGAGATATAGTTTTAGACAAAACAAATAAACAAATGGACAGGAGATAAAATTTAAAGAACATTTTTTACCCAAATTATCAATCATGTATGAGAGTAGAGTCAGAAGACATGAAAGGTCTCAAAATTTACCTCCATTTATTCTGAGTAAACAATCAGAAGATGCTCCCCCAAAATAGGGGAGTAAACTGAAGAGGTAAACATGGGATCCATAAAACAAGGGATCCAATACAGGAAAACACAGTATATTGCCAAGTGAAATAAATTCCCTGAATAACAAAAGTCTAATAAGCTTAGAGGACTAGCAGTCTAATTGGAGAAGATAGAAGGATGTTTTCACTGCTAGGAAAAAAAAAAAAACTATCATTACCTGAAAAATCAATCATGTGGAAAATTGTTTTGAACAATCAGGAAAATGTAGCCATAAATTAAAGAAAAGAAAGTGAAAATTTGATGCATTAACTTGAAACAGGAAAGTATTCTTTATGACTTGGTGAAAATATTTATATTGAATATGGATTAACTAAAATTGTGATACAGCTATGGGGATGGGGTGGGGAGGGCATAAAAGAGCTAGAAGAAATCTAAAACTGCTATCTACCATAATAAGAATAGATAACACAAATAAAAAAAATAAGAACAGATAATATCTAAGAGTAAAATATCAACAAAGTATTACATATTTAGAAAAAATAACACAAATAAATACCAAAAGCAACAGCTGAAAGAATTTAAAGTATTTTTTAAGTAATGTCTACATCCCACATTAAGCTCAAACTCACAACCCTGAGATCAAGAGTTGCATGGTCTTACAACTGAGCCAGCTAGACAACCCTAAAATATTTGCCTTTGAGGAGTGCAGTATAAGTTGTTTAGCACCATTTAACTTTTTAAATAAGGCAGACATTAGAAAACAACAACAAAAAAATAGTTAAGTCCTAGTCAAATCAAAATCTAAGGACTCAGAGATTCACCTCCCAACATTACCACTAGCTTTTTAAAGATAACTGAGCAAAGATCAAATAATATCACTTCCATGATTTAATTTGTACCAACTCAAATGGTTTCAGTTTTTACGCATAACATTTCCCTGTAGAAATAGTATGCAATTTCCTACCAATAACTTTTGCTCGGTACCAAACTCCATCTTCAAATTTAGCTACACAGGCTTGACCTTGAACTGGACAGAGGATTTCCAGATTTTCTCCATCTTCACTTTTATAGAATTCTTCAATTGTCTTTAGCAAAAACAAAAAATCCAGGTTCTCTATCTAAGAAATAAAGGGATTAAAACACTATAGTTTCAAAGAAACAAAATGTAAACGTGGCATGTATTATAAGCACTGCTTATAAAATTACTGGAATCAGACAAATCAATTGTTATGTAATTTATATTTGAAATATTTTATTACAGAAGCAGTATATAAAATTAGCAAATATGGACACAACAAATTTTTTTTAAAAATCACATTTCTCCAGATATCTTAAGTGTATATCCTTCCAGATCCCTTTCTTTTAAATTTAAATTCTATAGCCAACATATAGTACATCATTAGTATTTGATGTAGTGTTCAATGATTCATTAGTTGCATATAACACCCAGTGCTCATCCCATCACACACCCTCCTTAATGCCCGTCACCCAGTTACCCCATCTCCCCACCCACCTACCTTTTTACAGCCCTCAGTTTGTATCCTATAGTTAAGAGTCTCTCATGGTTTGTCTCCCTCTTTGATTTCTTCCCATTCATTTTTCCCTCCCCTCCCCTATGATCCTCTACGCTATTTCTTATATTCCACATATGAGTGAAACCATATGAGCACGGTCTTTCTCTGCTTGGCTTATTTCACTTAGTATAATACCCCCCAGTTCCATCCATGTTGATGCAAATGGTAGGTATCATCCTTTCTGATGGCTGAGTAATATTGCATTATATATATGAATCACATCTTCTTTATCCATTCATCTGCTGAAGGATACCTCAGCTCCTTCCATAGTTTGGCTATTGTGGACATTGCTTCTATGAACATTGGGGTGCATGTGCCCCTTCTTTTCACTACATCTGTGTCTTTGGGGTAAATACCCAGTAGTGCAATTGCTGGGTCATAGTGTAGCTCTATTTTTAACTTCTTGAGGAACCTCCATACTGTTTTCCAGAGTGGCTGTACCAGCTTGCATTCCCACCAACAGTGTAAGAGGGTTCCCCTTTCTCCACATCCTTTCCAACATTTGTTCCAGATCCCTTTCTTATACACACACATACTTTCCACATTTTTTAAAACAAAAATGAGATGATCTTTTACTTGCAATTTGATTACAGTGTGATAATTTGCATTTTCCATCAATTCTCACTTTTGTTTCAGTAAGTATTCCTATTAGTACTTTTAGACCACATTTAGATATCCCTAACTGGCCCAAACTGGTATCAAATTCAAGACTACACATTATATCTAGTTATCTCAATAAATCTTTTAGGATCTAGTGTAGTCCTTTTTTTTTTTTTTTAATGACTAGGTCTTGCTGAAGAGAGACTGCTATTTTTCTGCAGAATGCCCCATCTTCTGGATTTATATGGTTACATCCTCATGCTATTATTTAGCTTGTTCCTCCATTAAATGGGGTCTGTCTCCTGAAATTTCCCCAAAGCCAGAAGTTATATCTATAGGTTTGGTGGATTCAAACCTTTTGGCCAGAATACATTTTAAGTGTACTTAGGTTACAATACATCAAAAGACATAATATTACTGACTCAATATTAACATGCTAAGATTCACCTGCAGATTGGGGTGATGATTCTGATCCCTCTATTGTACAGTTGTGTTTTTACCCTTGTATCCACCAAGTAATTCATTTAATAATACTCTGGCATTATATGAATGTCCAGTTTCCCATCAACCTTCCATCAGATGGTTTTAAAGTGAATTGATCATTCTTTAAATCAGTAATTTCAGTAGGGTTTGTGAAATGACTACACTGAATAAACTAGAGATTTCTCTTATTAATAAATAAGACTATTTGGTTACTTAAGTTCTTAAAGTTCCTATAGTACCTAAAACATTGTTCCTCCACCAAAAAAAAAAAAAAAAGAAAGAAAGAAAATCCCAAAACACCAAGAATGTCTGATTATCTCTCTAAATGCCAATTCTTAAGGTTAAAAAATATTTTAAAATCTATTTCAAATGGCAAAAAATGAAGTTTTTCTTTTTTAAGTATTATAATGCAAGCGGAAATTTTGTGAATCTGTCTTTTCTTGTTATTTCATTTAAATTACTTTAAAAACTTCAAATTTTTAAAATTTTTATTTCTAAGTAGGTTTTATTCATATTCTTCCAACCAAAGTGAAGTGAAAAATTCAACAGAGGAATGACATCAGCAAAATAGCACACTAGGAAGCTCCAAGCTCTTGTTCCCCTACAGAAACATTGGGGGAAAAAAAAGAGAGAGAGAAGCCATATGAACTTTGTCAGAACTATGGAAAAGTCAAAGGTTTATAGCAACCAAGCAAACACCCAATCAAGCTCCTGGCATTCAGATAAATCTCTGTCAAAACATTTTCTGAACACAAGCTAAAGGAACAGAGACTTGAGTGATCACATGCAAGGAATAGCATTTGCAAAAATAGTTTGAAAAAGTCTCAAAACTAACCAACCACTGCAGTCTTCAACAATAAGAAAATCCAGCAAATCCCAGGGAGGTGGGGATCTTATTTTCAGAGTTACCACATTATAATAGTCAAATGACCAGTTTTCAACAAAAAATCAGAAGAAATACAAAGAAAAAGGAAAACATGGCCCATTCATAGGAACAAAACAGAAACCACCCTTGAGGAAGCCCAGATAAAGGACATACTAGACAAAGACTTCAGAGCAACTGCCTTAAATATGTTCAAAGAATAAAGGAACATATGGATAAAGAACTAGAGGAAACCAGGAAAACAATAAAGGACCAAAATGAAAATACCATCAAAGAGATAGAAATTATAAAAAGGAATAAAACAAATTCTGGAGCTGAGAAGTAAAATAACTGAAGTGAAAAATACACCAGAGGGATTCAACAGCATATCTGAAACAAGCATAAGAAAGTGACCTTCAAGTGAACTTGAAGACAGGACAACTGAAATCATTAAGTGGGGAAAAGAAAGAGTGAAGGGAAGAGAGGCTAAGGGACTTGAACAGAGACCAAGGACACCATTAGACATACTAATATACACATTATGGGAGTTCCAGAAGGAGAGAGAAAGGAGCTGAAAGATTATTTGAAGACATAATGGCTGAAAACGGCCCAAATTTGATGACAGACATGAATCTACAAATCCAAGAAGGTCAATGTTATGAGTTGACTTGTACCTCCAGGATATGTTGGAGTCATAACCTGAGAATGTGACCTTATTTGGAGAGTCTTTTTTTTTTTTTTTAAAGACTATTTATTTGACAGAGAGAGACAGCGAGAGCAGGAACACAAGCAGGGGAGTGGGAGAGGGAGAAGCAGGCTTCCCGCTGAGCAGGGAGCCCAATGTGGGGCTTGATCCCAGGACCCTGGGATCATGACCTGAGCCGAAGGCAGATGCTTAATGACTGAGCCACCCAGGCGCTCCCTGGAGACAGAGTCTTAACAGATAATCAAGTTAAAATGAGGTCATTAGGGTAGGCCTTAATCAAATATGATTGGTGTTATTAAAAGAGGAAGATTTAGTACAGAGACAAACACAGGAGAATGCATGTGAAGATGAAGGCAGAGATGAGGGTGATGCAGCAGAAGTCAAAGACCACCAAAAATTTCCAGCTAACCACCAGAAAGTAGGAGAAAGGAATGGAAGAGATTATTACTCACAGTCCTAAGAAGGAAAATACCCTACTGATACCTTGATTTCACACTTCTAAATTCCAGAACTATGCGACAATAAATTTATGTTCGTTAAGCCACTTAATTTGTGTAACTTTGTTATTGCAGTCCTAGGAAATGAATACACATTTTGGTTTTGAGAAGTAGAGTGTTGCTGTAACAAATACCTAAAATGTGTGTGTGACTTTAGAATTAGGTAATGGGCAGAGGAGAAGTTTGAGGTGCTTGAATGGAAAAAGTCCAGATTGCCTGGAAAAGAATTTTGGCAGAAATATGAATGTTAAAGGTGTTTCTGGTGACATCTCAGACAGAAATGAGGAACATGTTATTGGAAACTGGAAGAAAGGAGATCCTTGATATAAAGTGGTAGAGAACTTGGCTGAATTTTGTTCTGTTGGACAGAAAGTAGAACATTAATGTTTAGCTGAGGAGATCTCTAAGCAAAATGTTGAATGTGCAGCTTGGTTTCTCCTTGTTGTTTATAATAAAACATGAGAAGACAGAGATAAAGAAAGAATTGCCAAACATAAAGGAAGCAGAACTTGAAGGATTTATAAAATTCTCAGTTTATCCATATTGTAAACAATGAGAATGTATACTTAGGACACCAAGGGTGTGGTTGGACACTGCTGAAGAGATTATGGGCAAGAGACTTCTGGATCCAATCAATCATCTCAGTAGAAACACTACCAGCTTGAACTTAAGGGGACAGAGATGGGAAGAAGGAAGGCTGTTGGACTTGTGGGATTTTATATGGAGGAAGTGAGCTGACAGGGCTATCAGCCCTGAACACGTGTTACCTTTCAAGAAAAAGGAATAATGACCCTGGAGGTGGTTCAGAGGCTGGTGTGTCTGCCACTGCCACCAGGAGCCCAGAGAGCACAGGCCTGAGAGGCAGGACTGTCCTATCCTCTGTTCCAGGAGGTGCAGCCTCCTGGGTTCCAGAGCATGAGGACAACCCCTCAATTCCAACAGGTGAGGCTGCTTTCAGGGCTAAGGGGGCAAAGCCACCACCCTAGTAGGACTGGAGGGTGGAGCATCCAGCCAATGAAGATGATTCTCAAGTCATAAGAATCTAATAGAATTTGTCCTGCTAGGTTTTCGGTTTGTCTGGTCTCACATATTCAGAGATAGAGAAGAATTTTGCTCCAGCTTGAGTGATACCCTAGTCTTAACCTGTACTTGAATTAGACTATGAGATTTGAGACTTTTGGTTGATGATATTTAAATATAAGACTTTGGACTCAGAATTGATGCTGTAATGATTGGAATGGGGTGAACGTATTTTGCCTGTGGGAAGTACATGCATTTCTGATAGAGCAGAGAGTAGACTGCTTTGCAAACTGTGTCCTCCCCAAAACATATGTTGGAGTTCTAACCCCAAAGTACCTCAGAATGCAACCTTATTTGAAAATTGGGTTTTACAGAGGTTATCAAGGTAAAATAAAGTCTTAGGCACTAAGACTTTATTCAGTATGACTGGTGTCCTTACTAAAAAAACTGAGACAGACAAGTACAGAGAAAATGCCATGTGAAGAAAGATGAGGAGACTGGGGTGATGAAACAGAAGTCAATGAGTGGTAAAGATTGCCAGCATACCACCAAAATCTAGAGGAGAGACATGGAATAGATTTTACCTCTAAGATCTCAGAAGGAATGAACCCTGCCAACACCTTGATTTTAGACTTCTAGACTCCATCACTGTGAGACCATAAAGTTTTGTTGTTCAAGCCATCCAACTTAAGGTACTTTGTTACAACGGCCCTATGAAACTAATACACTCCACAAAACCCTAAGTAGGATAAACCCAAAGAGACTCACTCAAATGCATTATAATCAAACAATAACCAAAGACAAAGACAGAATCTCGAAAGCAGCAAGAGAGAAGCAACTTGTCATGTACAAGGGATCATCAACAAGATTACTTGCTGATTTCTCCTAAGAAAGCTTTGAGGACAGAAGACAACAAGGAGATACATTTAAGTTTATTTTATTTATTTGACACAGAGAGAGAGACACAGCGAGAGAGGGAACACAAGCAGGGGGAGTGGGAGAAGAAGCAGGCTTCCCACGGAGCAGGGAGCCTGATGCGGGGCTCGATCCCAGGACCCTGGGATCATGACCTGAGCTGCTTAAGGCAGCCACTTAACTGAATGAGACACCCAGGCGCCCCAATAAGGAGATACATTTAAAGTGCTGAAACGCAACAACAAAAACCCTATCAACCGAGAATTACAGATCCAGCAAAACTATCCTTCAAAGATGAGGGAGAAATTAAGCCATTCACAGAGAAACAAGAGGTGAGGGAGTTCACTGCCACTAAAGGGAGTCCTTCAGGTAGAAATAAAAGGATGCTAGAGGGTAACTCAGAGTCACATGAAGATATGAAGATCTGTGGTTCAGGTAAGTACAAGGACAAATATGAAAGCCATTTATATTTTAATTTTGGTTTGTAACTTCACTTTTATTTCTATTTATTTCTATAAGATAATATCTATTTCTTTAGGATTTAAAAGATAAATGCATAAAATTATAAATCTATGTTACTGAGCACACAATGTATAAAGGTTAATTTGTGACATCAATAATATAAAAGGGGAATGAATCTGCACAGGAATAGAGTTTTTGTGCAATTAAAATTGGTATAAATTCATATTAATTGTTTAGGATATATGTAATCCCTATGGTAATGATAAAAAACTTATAGTTATATACAAGAGTAAATAAGGTAATCAAAACATGAAACTACAATATTTGCACACCCATGTTCCCTGCAGCATTATTTACAATAGCCAAGAGGTAGAAGCAAACCAAATGTCCATTGATGGATGAATGAACTAATAAAATGTGATATATACATACAATGGAGTATTAGCCTTAAAGAAGGAAATCTTCTCACACAACAATATGAATGAACCTTGAGGGCATTATGCTAATGAAGTTAGCCAGCCACACAAAGACAAACACTGTATGATTCCATTTATATGAAGTATCAAAATAGTGAAATTCATAGAACTGTGGTTGTCAGTGCTTAGGGGTAGGGGAAAATGCAGAGTGTTTGTTCAAGAGATGTAGAGTTTCAGTTCTGCAAGATGAAAAAGTTCTATAGATCTGTTGCACAACAATGTGAGTATAGTTAACACTACTGAACTATACATTTAAAAATGGTTAGATGGTAAATTTTATTATGTTTTTATGACAATGTTTTTCAAAAATATTAAAAAATGACATTACCAAGAAACAACTAAACACAAAAGAGGGAAGTAATAGAGGAAATGGGAGACAAAAAAGCTATAAGATATACAGAAAATAGCAAAATGGCAGAAGCCTTTCCTATTAATAGGTCCTTTATTTTTATTTTTATTTTTTAAGATTTATTCATTTCAGAGAGGGAGCACAAGCAGGGGGAGCAGCAGGCAGAGGGAGAGGGAGAAGCAGACTCCCTGCTGAGCAAGGAGCAGCCTGATGCAGGGCTCAATCCCAGGATCCTCAGATCATGACCTGAGCCGAAGGCAGACAGTTAAGCAACTGAACCACCCAGGTGCCCCTAATAGGTACTTTAAAATGGTTTAAACACTCCAATTAAAAGGCAAAGATTGGCAGAATGGATTTTAAAAAATGGCCCAACTATATGCTATTTATAAGATACTCACTTTAGATCCAAAAACATACACAGGTTAAAAGTGAAAAATTAGAAAATGTATTCCATGCAAACAGTAACCAAGAGAGAGCTGGAGTGGCTATGCTATTATCAGACAAAATATACTTTAAGTCAGATAATATTACAAGAAACAAAGAATGACATTATACATTGATAAGAGAGTCAATTCACCAATAAGATGTAACAATTACAAATACATATGCACCAAACATCAGCTCCCCAAAATATAGGATGCAAACATTGACAGAATCGAAGGGAGACAGTTCTTCAATAAAAGGAGACTTTAGTGCTCCATTTTCAAAAACAGAACTACAAAGAATGTCAAGAAGAAAACAGATTACTTGAACAACAGTACAAATCAGTTACACGTAACAGACATATACAGAACATTCAAGCCAAGAGCAGAATACACACTTTTTTCTCAAGTGCACATGGAACATTCTCAGGATAAACAATATGTTAGGCTATAAAACAAGCCTCAGTAAATTTTAAAAGACTGAAAACACACAAAGTGTCTTTCCTAATCACAATGGAAGTACACTAGAAATTAAGAGAAAACTAAAAAATTCACAACAAACTCATGGGATGAAGCAAAAGTAGTGCTAAGAGGGAACGTTATAGCTGTAAATGCATACGGTAAAAAAAAAATAAATAAATAAATAAATAAACTAACCATAAAACTTAAGGAAATAAAAGAAGTAAAATAAACCCCAAACTAGCAAAAGGAAGAAAATAATAAAGAGTAGAGCTTTGATAGAAAATAGAAATACAATGGGTAAAACACACAAAGGTTGGTTTTTGAAAAGATTAACAAAACTGACAAACCATTAACTAGACTAAGGAAAAAAAGAAAACACAAATTACTAAAATCAAAGAAAGTGAGGGAATTCCTACTAATTTTAATAAATAAAAAGGATGAGAAGAGTCTACTATAACTAGAAACACCCACCTACCAAGACTGAATCATGAAAAGAAAAATCTAAGCAGACTTGTATCTAGCAAGGAGACTGAATCAGTAATCAAAAACTTCCAATAAAGAAAAGCCCTGGATCACACAGCTTCACTGATGAATTCTACCAAACTGATGGTCACCAGAAGGGAGGTGGGTGGGGGGATGGGTGAAATAGGTGATGAGGATTAAGGAGTGCACTTGTGATGAGCACTGGATGTATGGAAATGTTGAATCACTATATTGTATACCTGAAACTAATATTACATTGTATGTTAATTAACTGGAGTTTACATAAAAACCTAAACAAAGAACACGATCCCTTCTTGGCCAAAAAACTGGGGGTGGGGGGAGAAACTCATCCTAACTCATTTTAAGAGGTCAACATTACCTGAAACTAAAGCCATACAAAGACAGGGCAAGAAAACTACAGACTAGTATCACTTATGAACACTGACACAAAAATCCTCAACGGAATACTTACAAACCAAATTCAGTGTTATATTAGAAGGATTATATATCATGATCTAGGGGGACTGATTCCTGGAATGCAATGGTGGTTCAAAATATAAAATAAAAACAATGCAGTACACAACAGAATGAAGGAAAAATAAAAACTACGATCATCTCAAATGATGCAAAAACTATATTTGACAACACTAAACATTCTTTTCTGATAAAAACACTCAATAAACTATTCCTAGGAACCTTCTTCAACATGATAAAGGCCATATGGGAAAAACCCACAGATACCATAGTCAATGGTAAAAGAGAAATCCTTTTTACCCCTCAGACAGAAGAAAAAGATGAGTTTTCTACTTGTACTCAACAAGATATTGGAACTCATAGCCAGAGCCACTAAATAAGAAAAGAAAAGGCATTCCAATTGTCAGAAATAAAATTATCTCTTTTTGCAGCTGACATAATTTTATAATGTATAAAACTCTAAAAAGCTCACCAAAAAAACCTGTTAGTGAAGTTATAACGATCTAAAATCAAGACAGAAAAATCAGTTATGTTTTATAAAGCAGTAATTAACAATCTAAACCGGAAAGTAACAATTCCTTCTACAATACCATAAAAAAAAAAGAATACACTTAGGAATAAACTTAAACAAGGAAGGAACAGACTTGTATACTTATATACCATATCAGACTGCTGAAAGAAATGAAAGAAGACAAAATAAGAGGAAAGACATCCCACATTCATGGACTGGAAGACCTAATACTGTTGACAATACTATCCAAAACAATCTACAATTCAATGCAATCCCATTAAAATTTCAGTGATGTTTCAGGCAGAATAGAAAAACCCATTCTCAAAGTCATATGAAATCTCAGGGGGCCCCAAACTGCCAAAAAATCTTGAGAAAGAACAAAGTTGGAGGGCTCATATATCCTGATTTCAAAACTTGCTACAAAGCTATAGTAATCAAAACAGTGTGCTACTGGCATAAGGATAGATAGATAGACCGATGGAATAAAATAGACATCCCAGAAATAAACCTTCACATATATGGTTAACTAAGTATTGACAAGTACGCCCAGACCATTCAATGGAGAAAAGACCATCTTTTCAACAAATGGTGCTGAGAAAAGTGGACATTCACATGGAAAAGAATGAAATTGGACCCTTCTCTCATACCATATACAAAAATTAACTCAAAGTGAATCAAAGACCAAAGTGTAAGAGCTAAAACTATAAAACTCTTAGAAGAAAACATAGGGGAAAAACTTCATAATGTTAGATTCAGCAATGATTTCTTGGCTATGACACAAAAGCACAGGCAACAAAAGAAAAAATAAACTGGACTTTATCAAGTTAAAAACTTTTATGGATCAAAGAATGCTATCAAGAGAGTAAAAAGGCAACCCACAGAATGGAAGAAAATATCTGAAAATTATATATCTGATAAAGGATTGATATAAAATAATCCAATTCAAAACTGGTGAAAGGACTGGAATAGGTATTTCTCCAAAGAAATTTTATAAATGACTAATAAATGCACATGTGAAAAAAATGTATTCAACAATACTAGCCATGCGGGAAATGCAAATCAAATCCATAACGATATACAACTTCATACCCTTAAAATGGCTATTAAAAAAAAAAAAGTGCTGGTGAGGATGTGGAAAAACTGGAACTCTTATGCATTGTTAATGGAAATACAAAATGGTGCGGCACTGTGGAAAACAGTTTGGTAGTTCTTCAAAAAGTTAAACAGAATTATAATATTAGCCAGCAATTCCAGAGCTAGGTATATACCCAAAAGAACTTTCAGTGAAAGCAGAGACCCAAATAGACACTTGTACCCCCATGCTTATAGCAGCATTATTCACAACAGCCAAAAGGTTTAAACAATCCAAGTGTCCATCAACAGATGAATGGGTAAACAAAATATAGTATATACATACAATGAAATATTAGTCATGAAAAAGAATGAAATTCTAATACATGCTACAATATGTAAATATTATGCTAAGTGAAATAAGGCAGACATAGATATTCTATTTCCACTTAAGAGGTACCTAGAATAGATAAATTCACAGAAAAAGAAAGTAGGACAGGTTATGAGAGGCTGGGGGAGGGGGGAAATGGGGAGTTGTTTAATGGTTACAGAGCTGTTTGGGATAATGAACAGTTCTAGAGATGAATAATGGCAATGGTTGCACAACACTGAGTGTATTTATTGGTACTGAACTGTACATTTAATGGCTAAAATGAGATACAAGACATTTTATGTATGTTTTACTTCAATTTAAATAAAAGGCACTGTAAAAAAAATTCAGTGAAAGAAATATATGCAAGTCCTTACTTAGTGCCAAATAAGCAGACTTCCACAACTTATCTGGGGAGCCCTTATAGTGTGGTACAGTGATTAAGATGACAGGCTCTGAATGAAGTTACACTGCCCAGTTCAATCCTGGCTCTTCCATTCTGTAGCTGTGCGACCTCAGGCAAGTTGCTTTATCCTTTTGGCTAGAGTCTCGTATCTACATGAAAATACTATTATCTTTTTCATAGGACTGTTGTGAAGATTAATGAATTATTCACTCATTATGGCCTTTAGAATGAGTTAATTCATATGAAGCACAGACACAAAGAAATCGAGAAGGATGAATTCATTGTTCGTAGCTATCTAAACAAACCCATCAGTCCACATCCAAAATTTAATATGAAATGCCTTTGATCTGAATTTATTTTGTGTTCAAATTCAGAAAATTACCCAGTAATAATGTGTAAATTCTCAGACGTCCACTGTCAGAAACAGGTTTTCTCACAGTATTCTTTTTTAAACATTTAATTTAAATTCAATTAATTAACATATAATGTATTATTTCAGAGGTACAGGCCTGTGATTCATCAGTCTTATATAATACCCAGGGCTCATTACATCACATGCTCTCCTTATTGTCCATCACCCAGTTACACTACCCCCTTCCCCTCCAGCAACCCTCAGTTTGTTTCCTATGATTAAGAGTCTCTTATGATTTTCTCCCTGATTTCGTCTTGTTTTGTTCTTCCCTCTCTTGCCCTATGCTCCTGTTTTGTTCTTAAATTCCATATATCCATGAAATCATATGATACTTGTCTTTCTCTGATTGACTTATTTCACTTAGCATAATACCCTCTAGTTCCATCCACGTTGTTGCAAATGGCAAGCTATCATTTTTTTGATGGCTGAGTAATATTCCATTGTATGTATATATATATATATATATAAATCACATCTTCTTTATCCACTCATCTGTGGATGGACATCTGGGTTCTTTCCATAGTTAGGCTATTGTGGACGTTGCTGCTATAAACATTGGGGTGCAGGTGCCCCTTCGGATCACTACATTTGTATCTTTGGGGTAAATACCCAGTAGTGCAATTGCTGGGTAATAGGGTAGCTCTATTTTCAACTTTTTGAGGAACCTCCATATTGTTTTCCACAGTGGATGCACCAGCTTGCATTCCCACCAACAGCATAGGAGAGTTCCCCGCCAACATCTGTCGTTTCCTGACTTGTTAATTTTAGCCATTCTGACTGGTGTGAGGTGGTCTATTACAAAGCTGTAATCATCAAGACAGTATTGGCAAAAAAAACCAGACACACAGATCAGAATAGAAAACCCAGAAATGGACCCTCTACTCTATGGTCAACTAATCTTTGACAAAGGAAAGAATATCCAATGGAAAAAGGACAGTCTCTTCAACAAATGGTGTTGGGAAAATTGGACAGCCACAAGCAGAAGAATGAAACTGGACCATTTCCTTACACCATACACAAAAATAAGACTCAAAATGGATGAAAGACCTAAATGTGAGACAGGAATCCATCAAAATCCTAGAGGAAAACACAGGCAGAAACCTCTTTGACTTTGGCTGCAGCAACTCTTGCTAGACAGGTCTCCAAAGGCAAGGGAAACAAAGGCAAAAATGAACTACTGGGACTCCATCAAAATAAAAAGGTTTTGCACAGCAAAGGAAACAGTCAACAAAACCAAAAGACAACTGACAGAATAGGAGAAGATTTTTGCAAATGACCTATCAGATAAAGGGCTAGTATCCAAAATCTATAAAGAACTTATCAAACTCAACACCCAAAGAACAAATAATCCAATCAAGAAATGGGCAGAAGACAAGAAGAGACATTTCTCCAAAGAAGACATCCAAATGGCCAACAGACACATGAAAAAATGCTCCACATCACTTGGCATCAGGGAGATACAAATCAAAACCACAATGAGATACCTTCTTATAGTATTCTGATGTCAGGTCTATGCGCTTTCCTACTCTCTAGATTTCATAAGGTGGCAAGAAACACATATATTAGGTATCCTTCACTGTCCTTTCCTTCCATATTTCACTAATTTGCATGATGAAGAGTTCCTTCAATTTACAATGAATCATGGGAATTTCTCATTTATAGTTGCAGCTAAGAAACGTAAATTTACAGAAGGTTGACAGTGGTTTGTTTGCTCTAAAATTCATACTGGGTATTCATTCCCATTATACATTTCTACTTAAAATTTGAAAAAATACTTTGTCTCAAAGGAATACTAAATACTTACCAACTGAAGATAGAAATCGGCAGGACTATTTATATGACAAACCATAACTGAAAGATCTGTCATTTCTTTAGGCAAAATAGGTGGGTGATAGTATAAAGTCATATTCTTTTCAGAGTGGCTTCTTGGTGATTGCGACCTAAACCTGATTAAAAGCACAATCAAAAGCATAAGCATGCCATTTTCTTAAATTCTTTCTTCTCTCAGCAGCTTGGTCTGAAGAAAGGACTTACTGATTTATCTACCAAGGGTATTCCCTTTTCAATTTCTTTTCTAATACATTTCTTGGTATTGTCTCCAATTATCAAACCAGGTTAAATAAGATGTCAAGTCTCAAAAATCAGTAATTGACCTTCGAATTTGTGTTGGGACATTTTTGAGCCAGGCCTGTATCTTCTACTCAAAGTCTCTCTCCTTTCAGGAATTGACAACCATGGACTATGGTAGCACTCAGTAAGGCCACCTGAGGGGTCTGTGTGACTCCATCCAGCTCTAATACTACTTTTATTTTTCCACAATGAGACCTACTTGGGTCACTTCTAGAGTCATCTCATCACTCAGGACAAAAAGTATCTTTCACTATCTCTATCGTTAGTCATCTTACTTTGTTTATCAGTGATGGGGGTGGAAGAAGAAACTTTATTCTAGATTCATATATTAAATACAGAATGGTGATCATGAACTTATTCCAAAGGTTAGAAAATTTAAGTCAGGAACTGTTAAACTATAATTCTTACAACCCTAGTGGAGGTGTTTGTGAAGTTATGAAGAGTCTAAAAAATGTTCAGTATCTACAAATAGTTTTTTTTGAGTTACCTTAATTTCTCTATTTTCTTAAATTATCTGAATGCAGTTTTCAGACAACTGTACTTAGAAAACTCTGGTAGCAATATTTTTAACCTCTTAGATTACATTCACTTTAGAGTCAGTCCATAGTTTTTAAAGGTAAACTGTTATTCCAATTTAGAACTATAATCTCAAAAGTATTTGTTTTAATAAGTTACCTACCTTGCTAACTCCATAAAAACTAATGCATCTCTAAGAGACACAGGCATATCACTGCTTATTTTATTTGTTGGTGGTTTCTGCAGATCTACAATTAGCACACCATCTTCTTCTCTAAAAACTTTCATTAAAACAGCCTTGTTATTTACCATTTTCAAAAATTCTACTTTAGCTTCTTCTCCCCAGCCTTCATCCTGTGGAAAAAATGAAATTCCAATGTACTTAGTAATTACAATTAGCTCTAATGGTACAATACTCTGGATTTAGGTTTTATTTTATTTATTTTACAACCAAAGTCTGCAAACTTGAGCAAAGGGACTCAACCACATATACTAAACAATAGCTAGGCCCAGAAGCCCAAGGTCAGTGTTTATGTATGTACAATATATGAATTTTTTTTTTAAATTGTGTATGTTTTTAATACCCTTTTTAAAAATTTTTTTTATTGTTATGTTAATCCCCATACATCATTAGTTTTAGATATAGTGTTCCATGATTCATTGTTTGTATATGAATTTTTTTTTTAGTGAGTTCTACGACCAATGTGGGGTTTGAACTCATGACCTCGAGATCAAGAGTCACATGCTCTATGAACTGAGCCAGCCAGGTGCCCCAAGATCTTTGATTTTTATTAACAGTCTCAAAGTGTCCATTAAGCTGTTGTATTTTAGAATTTAGTTTCACTTCTGAATATTAATATGAAGATTATAAATATTCTAAAATAAAATATATGATTTTTCCACTTAAATAACACAAATTCAAAAGGTAATTTTGAGGTGCCTGGGTGGTTCGGTTGGTTAAACATCTGCCTTCGGCTCAGGTCATGATCCCAGGGTCCTGGGATCAAGCCCCACATTGGGCTCCCTGCTTGGCAAAGAGTCTGCTTCTCCCTCTTCCTCTCCCCTCCCCGTCCCCGCTTGTGCTTTCTCTCTCTCTCAAATAAAGAAAAAAAAAAGGTAATTTCGAAAGTGTAATGGAAGCCATGTGATGCAATCAAGATATTTATAATCATCATTGGTTAACTTAGTTTCCATTTAACTAGGAATATATGAGGTATATGCTACTTAAATAATAAGGAAAAATATTCACCCATTAAAAAAACTTTTAAGTTGATCTTTGAACTTTTAACTTCCCATACCTAAAATACATTTCAAGGGTTAAAACTACACATTCCTGGTGTTAAGTTCTTTATATATTTTGAATATTAACCCTTTATCAGATATATCATTTGTAACTATCTTCTCCCATTCAGTAGGTTGCCTTTTTGTTTTGTTGATGATTTCCTTCATTGTGCAGAAGTTTTTTATTTTGGTGTAGTCCCAAATATGTTATTTTTGCTTTTATTTCCTTTACCTGAGGAGACATATCTAGAAAAATATTGCTAAGGCCGATGTCAAAGAGATTACTATGTTTTATCTAGGACTTTTATGGTTTCAGGTCTCACATTTAGAAATTTAATTTTGTTTCTTTTTGTGCATGGTATAAGAAAGTGGTCCAGTTACATTCTTCTGCAATGCAGCTGTCCGGTTTTCCCAGCACCATTTATTGAAGAGATGGTCTTTTCCCCATTGTATCTCCACTGTCATAGATTAATTGATCATATAAGCATGGCTTTATTTCTGGGCTCTCTATTCAGTTCCATTGATCTATAAGTCTATTTTTGTGCCAGTGCCATACTGGTTTTTTTTTATTACTTTGGTTTTGTAGTATATTTTGAAATCTGGAATTGTGATACCTCCAGCAGAGTTGGTGAATCACTATGTGGTATACCTGAAACTAATGTAACAGTGTGTGCCAACTATACTCAAATTTTTTAAAAGCTACATGTTTCTTAAAAACAAAAAATAAAACCTCTTTCTAAAGATTATAAAGTTTACTCAGAAAATGCAAAAAAGTATAAAAGACAAAATTTAAACCAATTTTACCATTTTGAGGAAAACACCAGTGTTAATACTTACGTTTCCTTTTACATTTTTTATTCATTTGCTCATTCTTTCAAATATCTGTTAAATGCCTATCATGTGCTAGGTCATCTGCTAAGCACTGGGAATACAATGATAGGCAAAGACACGGATTCCTTCTTTCAAAGCCTTCATAATATAACCATTTAATATATATTCTTACACATAATTCCTGTCTTGTAAGAGTTTTTAAGTCTTGCTGGGGAATGAATATAAATAAATAATACAAAGCAGAATGCAATATGGGCTACAACTAATGAATGAAGTGCCATGAAAACAGTGAAGAAATTTACAGAAATACACGCCATACTGTATTTTAAAATTTATTTTTCTCTCCATATGTGACTCAAATTTAGTGGTTTATTTGGACTCATTCCAAGGATATGTTTATTCATTCTTACATGTTTATTCAACTCAATTTCCCATTAAGAATGTTTCCAATTATGGACTGATAGTTTATTATGCAAAATGTATCTACCAAAAGAATTGGTGCCTTGAACCTATACTTTGCAATCTAACTGGCAATACATAGCTAAAATTGAGATATTTAGCCCCCGGAAGAAGAAATAATTTAACGCTCACTTACTGAATTCTGTGGAACAATGTCTTTCAATGAGCATGGCAGTGCTAATGGCTGGATTTCTTTCAGCAGCCCTTCAATATATGGTTCAGACTTCCTTAGAACTGGGCATAAGTCATTTAGTACTATATGCTGCTCAGCAGTGTGTTCTGATCTTGCTTGGGTATCACCAACTCTAAAAGAATTCAAGTAATATTTATTGAAAATAATACTTGAGACCCAAACTTGCTTTCCCCCATAAAACCTATGCATTTCTAAGGATACGCTCCTTAAGCTAAATCTTCTAGGAAGTTGTATTCTAATTCATGCTTTCTTACTACATAGATTTAATCCAGATTTTATAAGCACAGACACTACTTTTATCTATAGAATAAAATCTCAATTGCCTTTATCTGAATTGTCTTTCATATATCTATTCAAGTTTAGACTTAAAGGGGATAATGATGCCCCCAAACAGAAACCTATTTATTTATAAAGCTATGACCATTAAATAGTTAGTGACCATTCTATGTAGTTAATACTGGTCCTTATTATAGAAACATTTTCAGTTTTATTTTTATTATTTATTGTTATTTTTGTTTTATTTTCCTAGAAGACTGAGGGAAATAGTTTTGAGTACCTAGGGTTAGACACTATGCCACTTTAATGTGCATTAATTATAGAAATCAGATTTAAAATTCTACTCAATCATCCTGCAGCTAACTGTAATACTTTATTTAAAAGAAATATTTTTGTGCATCATTCCCTGTTTTGAAGCAACATAGAAAAGGACTTAAGTTTGGATACATCAAAAAGCTCCTTTTCCAAAACAACAAAACCCACTCCTTTTCCAAGCTCCTCATGTAGTAACACTGATAAATGATAATACTTGATTAATTTAGTAATTAGTAAAACAAATAATTGAGCAAAATAAAAAGTATATGCCTTAGAAGTAAAGAATGATAAATTACTCCTTTCTACTCCTTTCCAATTTCCTTTATTCTTTAGTATCTTACTCCCCTGATAACAAATGTTTCTAAACAGGCCAGGAACACGTAATAACTATAAAATATCATACCCTGCAACAATTAGGACTTCAGAATTTCCAAAATCTACCATGAATATTTGTATTAGTCCAACTTCATGGACTGAGAATTTGGTTGGACTACAAAGTTTTCTAATATTTTCACTTTCTATTGGAATTAATTCAGTGATAGTTCCTCGACACCACATTCCATTTTCAATACTGTTGACAAATATTCTTGCACCTAAATAATGAAGAAGACAAATCATTATTAGTGTTTATGGAGAAAAATACCTAATAAGCTCTAATTTATGAACATGTATATTAGTTCCACCACTAATAAGTTTTAATTCATTTATTTACTGATAACATAGTACATGTCAAGTGCTATGAAGGTAGTATATTGTGATAGTTCCTGTTATATAGCTAAATGGGGAGGTAAAAACAAAGTTACCAGTCTCTTATTGAGGACCTATATTTTATGAGCTGTAACAAAGATGAATGAGACTATCCTGCCATCAAGAAGCTCAAGAAAGGAAAAGATATAGGCAAGTAAATGACTGTACTTACAACAATAAAGACTTTCTACCCTATGCATACATACACATACATGTACAGATATATACATGCTGAAATTTATAAAATTCTTTGGTAGCATAAAGGAAGAAACGATTACCTTCTCTTGGTAAAGAGGAATCAAAGTAAAGAAACAATGAAAGGCAGTATGTGACATGCCAAAATTAAATTAATACACAGTGGAGTTCAGAGAAGGGGGAGATGAACCAAGGACCTAGCAGCAGAGAGATCAGATGAATTACAATAACCAGGAAAAAAAGGTCAAGGAAGAAAGAGGCCTGAATTTGAATGCCTACTATGAGCTCAGTGATGTTCTCAGTATTTTATGTTTGAATTTACTTACTCCACCCAATAACCTTCTGGAGATGGGGCTTCCATCATACAGGTAGGCAAAGAGGTACAAGGAGAATCCAGGTAATCTTAGAGCCCATTCTCTTAACAACTAAGCTACCTATCAGAGATAAATTGGTAGATCTGACCACTGATTATATACAGAAGGGTGCTGTATAAATATCCTCTGTATATGCAAATAAAAACAGGATAGCTGAGAGGCACATTAGGACAGCCTTTTAATTTTTAGTTCTATGAAAATGTTTATTTGGCCTAAAGATTGTCATCAACCTTTCTCTTATGTTGATATACCACATAAACAATAGTCTGAATTTTAAACTACATGCTATGAAACCATTCTTTTTTGCAATAGGTAAGATAAAAGCCTATTGAAGACATTTGTTCTTTATAATGAAGAGCACAGGTAGGAAAAGGGAACAAGAGGATATCCTCTTAAAGCATCATATCACAGTTCTCCCCCTTGTCACTTTCTCAAAATATAAATGAGTATTTAAGTCATGTAAATTTATTTACCTTGAAATAATAATTATCCTTAATTTAAAACAAAGGATGATTTTGTGGCTTTTTTAGAACATTTTCTGTATCTAAATTGAACCCTTTTGGGCATGTATCAAATTTTAAGAGAAATATTTGTAGCCATAAAAGTTTAATACTACACTTCTCTTTTCTTAGATATTCATAATTTCATGTTATCTAAAGTTTAAAATTATCATCAATTTTTGTCAGAAGTATATGATAATCTTAGTTTTTGGATATTCTGATATGCCACATAGATGAGCTGAGAGTTAATCACATTCTTAAAGAACTACTATATAACCTTAAACAGATAATATTTTTTGGTATTATGTATAGGCATTGATTGCTATTAACAGAGCAGTTTTCTCTGTTAATAAATCAAAAAAATCATAGCTTCACCTTATTATAGAGTAAAATCAAATTTAGTCAATGTGTTATAAGGAAAATATTTGCAATAAAAGCCTAAATTATGGCAAATTACACATACCCTTAGAATTAAGATAGGCTGATTAAGTTTACCAACTACCCTCTGAATGGCCCTAGGAAATAGACACCACTGTCCTCCTGCACCTAATTTAAGTGCTTAATGACATCCTCAACATTCACATGTGGACAGCAAGGGACTGTAGTTATACTACAAGGAATCATCTTACAGGCCAATTTTCCCTGGAGACAAGGGAGCAAACTACATAGCCTGTGAAGGGTTTTGTAATTTAAAAAATAACTACTTTCACTCCATAATAATAGTTTTTGTATATACCTCACTCAGCAGTCAATATTTAGCCAACTTACCTAAATAAAATGTTATATAATTATAAAACTTTTATGCCTGGAACACAAATCTATATTACAAAAGGTCTATGTGGATTGGCCAGATACTGTAATATTTAAATAAACTTAATATTTTAGCTTGGAGTAAGATTTCATTACCTAGTTCCAAAATGTCTGAAGGCTCAAGGTGTAAACTCTTATTGCAAAACTGATTCACCTTCTTTTCCAATACTGTTGCATCTTTAATTTGTGAATACTTCCGGATGTAAAAGTGGCAAGGATGTATTACATGGCTTACAAAAACTAGCTCAGGAGAACCTAGATAAGAATATTTAAACCACATTAATAAATCATAAGTTAGGAAAGAATTCAAAAAACTGCAATAATCCTCTAAAGAATATTAAGTGTCTTGTGGCACTGAAAACTCTAGAATACTTAGGCCCCACAAGAGTCCAAACCCAAAATAGTAACCAATAAGACAAATAGATCCCGCTTTCAACATTAAATTCTTTAGCAATCTGAACTGCAAATATTTTATTTTACTTGCCAAGTATGTTAAGTGGAATTGCAGTTCATCTGATAGTTAGATTCTAAAGTCATGATATACTGTAACTCTACTGCATTATAACAAAACATCAGAGTTTATTTATGAACATTCTGGAACTCAGAACTCTATTGATAATAAGTAGGTCTCTTGCATATCCCCAAAATCCTGTTTATACTATACCCAAAGAACCAAGAATAAGCTCATAGACACTCTGAATACAAATCTTATCTGGCTAGAGAAGTGTGAAAAAATGTCTGGGCAAAGCCAATATATTGAGCACCATTTAGGGGAAGATTTGTGTGTTTTGGTGGAGGTTGCAGGGGTGGTGAGGGTAGAATAAAAGAGAAAAATTTTTTGTATATAGCAGTAATGAAGCCAAGTGTAGCTACTGAAAAGATGTCCAGAATATAATGTTAAAAAAGGAATTAAAAGAACAGAACAGTGTGCATGGTATGCTTTGTTTCGTGTACAAAAACATAAAAATAATATATATATATTTGTATATGCATAAAGAAACTCTGGAAGAGAGGGAGGGACTGAATGAAATGGGACAGGTTAGGGAAAAATTTCACACTATTTTAATATATAATTTTTGAACAATGTAGATGTTTTATTTACTAAAAATGTTTAAAACACAAAGAATAGGAGGAGTGGAATTGGAGACAGTAAAGAGAGATGATAAAAATGAAACAAATGGATCATTTTAACTGTCCAATACAGACCACAAAGAATAATACCCATATTGAGGATGGGGTAAAGAGATAAATATGTGTAACTGGGGAAGCAGTTGAGAGAAGTGTTACAAATTTCAGAAATATTTTTGCCAGTAACAACTAAAACTTGTAACATTAAAAGGAAGAAGTTTTAGTTAACAGTAAATTTTATTCACTGCCTTCACACTACATTAGAGTTACTTTACACAGAGCAAACTCCATAACATCAAGTTCATAGTTGTTAAAGTACCTGCTTTTGATCCAAAAGGGAAAGACGATTTTTTCTGAAAAGGCTTTTTTGGATCTCTAGGTGTTTCCACAAGATAATCTGTGAAGCATGCTTCATCAAAATAGGAAATAAAGGCAATTGTACTAGTTTTATTAGGATGACAATGGCACACTATTGCTTAAAAAGCTGTACTTGAATTGGCAAAATACTGGAAATGGAAGACTCCTTTTTATCAGTAGATATAGTCATGATAGGTTTCTTAACTCACTGAGATATGAGCAATAATAATAGAATGGAAACAACCAAAAATGTGTTTTTGTTTTTTTTTTTGCTTTCAAAAGGTCATTCTGGAGAATCAGCCAATGAAACAGATTGGGAAGTGGTGGGCAGAACAGACCTAAAACAGAACTTGAAAATGGTCCTAAAGAAGACTGGTAGTATACTAACTACACAGTAGTAGTTAATGGGGAGAATACCAGCATTGTAAATCTAATCAAACTATTATGATACATTGAAATGTTACAATACAGATGCTATTATATTCATGTTAACTCATTTTATAACAGATTATCCCTCAAAAGAAGATTTAAGAGAACCTGTTCTTAAATTTAAGGACAAAACCATGAGATTGCTCTACAAATGTCTCTCTTATTTACTTGTATTTTTGTCTTTCATACAAGATTTATGTGTGCAACACCAAAAAGTCAAATATCTCAATTAAACCAAATATTAAATTTACATCTCAGAGGTTAGATTATTACACTAAAAATAAAAAATTATCCTAATTTTGGAAAATGTGAAAGTAGGGGCAAGGAATGAAGTGTTAACTCATAATGAGGTATAAGATAACAGCAATATGTTTCTGTTAAGTACAGGGACTAATTTTGTTTCTAATTACAGACATGATATATTGTTTCCTTGCTTTTGAATTTTCACTCACTTTCCATGTTTTCTTCAATAATTTCTTCAATTATCACATCAGGGTCAGATCCCATTTGAGGCAGAACAGCAATGGTTTTAGGGGATGGTGTTGCAACAACCTCTTTCTGTGGCTGGAAGTCTTTTGCTTCTAAATGTACATCACAGGCTTCCCGTTGCAAAGAAGGTGATGGGGTTTCATTAGTTGGAATAGACATGTCAACCTTTTTCTTTTCTCGAAATGGGTATGTATCATGACAAGAAAATTCCTTTTTATGATTATATTTCTTTTGAACATTCTGTCCCATTTCATTTTCTTGGGGATCACATCTGTTTAAAAAATAGATGGGTATTAAGGAGGGCACTTGTGATGACCACTGGGTACAGTATGTAAGCAATGAAGTACTAAATTCTACACCAGAAACCAATATTACACTGCAGGTTAACTAACTGGAATTTAAATAAAAATTTGGAGAAAAATAAAAAATAGATAGGCATATGGCTACTTTAAGTTTTTCATACATTTTTCTATCTACCTTCAAGCCATTTCCTTTCCACATGACAGTTAATACTGTGACACATATAAAGAGCTAAAGTTTTGTATAGGTGCCTCAGAAGTATTTTTTAAACAGCTTTATATTTTTTAAAGATTTATTTATTTATTTTAGAGAGAGAGAGAGAAAGCACGAGCAGGAGGGTCAGAGGGAGATGGACAGAGAATCTCAAGCAGACTCCATGCTGAGTGTGGAGCCCAACATGCGGCTCGATCTCAGAACCCTGAGATCATGACCTGAGCTGGAACCAAGAGTCGGATGCTCAACCGACTGCACCACCCAGGCACCCTAAATAGCTTTACTGATGTGTAATTTACATAGCATAAAATGCAATAATTTTTACTAAATTTACAGTTGTGCAGCCATCACTACAACCTAATTTTAGAGCATTTCCATTACCCAGAAATTTTTGCCCATTCCCAGCCCTAAGGCAAGCCTAAGGGTTTTAAAAGGTAACAAGAGGTATAATCAATGAGAAGCTGAAGAAAGAAATGATACAGTCATGTCACAATCTTCTAGTCCTAAAGAATAGTGGATATAGGTTTTCGAAAGAAATCATTTTGATCTGGCTTAGCTGTTTGATTTTAAATTATGTTACGATTATTTTTTAATTTACTGGCCTAAAAATAAAGTATAGGAAACAGTGAAGGGTATAATCCTGAGCAAATCATTAAAAACCTCCACCTGGCCTAAAAATCACCATTAGTCTGAATCCTTTGGGTATTATTCAATAGCCACAACCCGCAGTTGAACTTTTATGCAGTTTACTCCATTTTTTTTTTTTTATCTTCTTCACGTATCCACACAGATTTAGGCTATCAATCTACAAGTATAGAAGTTCTATCAAAGAAATGAGCTTGAGTCTCAAAAAGCTTGTCTTTTGGTTAACCCATTATGGATTTAACTTCATCACAGATCATTTAAGAAGCATTTTAGAAATAAGAACCAACAAAGCCAATTAGATTCAGCAATGACACATATTATCTGTCTCTTCTAAAAAAAGGTATGCTTTGAACATAAGTAAAATACATGTTGAATTCAAACACCTTCTGGGGATACATCTATGTACCCAAATTTGCAAACTAGACATTTCTTTTTATAACAATTTTCATTTGACCTGGGACATTTAACACTGTCAACCGACTCCAGTCTCATAAACTCCTCCTTTGACTTCCAGAACACCACTTTCTCCTGTTTGTTTTCCAACCTCTGCCTACTCCCTCTCAGTTTTGTTTTGCAGGTTACCATTTCTCGGTCTTAAAATTTAGTATTTTTCCAGGGTACTGTCCTTGACTTATGTCAATACCTGCTCTTACTGGGCAAACCCGTTGTTTAATTACCACCTGTAATAAGTAGAAGCAGATTGTAGTGATACATTCCCTTTAAACTAGGAAAAAATTTAATACTCTGAATTAACGTTAAAATCAAGACAAGATCAATGCAGAGTCTAAAAGAGACAGAATAGGTTTTGATATTAAAAATATTCGATAGTAATCATATTCAAGTTATGAAAATATCTAAAAGAATGTACTCATTGGGAAGGCTGATGGTTATCCATGGAAGCACAAAAGTCAAGTCACAAAGACAAACAGGGTACAGGGCTCCATATCTGGGGGAAAATGATTTGAGCCAAAGGACTGATACTCTAGTCCTCTGGCAAGGACTTTCCTCTGGTGGTAAGAAACGTACTAGGAATGTACTATCTAGGCCTAATGTTATTAAGCTATTTGATTAATCTTATTCCCTTTATTGCAAACAACACTGCAAACAGAGCAATTTCTTATAATTTGGCTTCTTAGGCCTGTTCGGATGCTTGTAGAGAATGCCAACACAAGTATTCCAGTCCACGTGGCAATTATATTTGTCCATAAGTTTATAACCTGGCATTCTGACTAAACTGGAATTCTGGCATTCAGTTTTGTAAACTTGGCTTGTAGGAGTTCACCTGGCTTATACCGCATCTGCTCATGTCTGTTCCTGACCTTTTAAGATTGTGGGCCAAACTCTGGTTAGTTACCTAAGGTAATGAATGTAGATGCTTCCTGGGGGATGATTTCCCCTGGAGACATACCACCTACAAGTAAATGAACTTACTTTCTTTTTGGGAGTTTCTAAACCATCTATATTCTGACTATTCCTACACACAGAATCAAGTTTTAGTACATATAGCTAACTGCTCTCTGTATATTTCTCCCCAGATATCTGGTAAACAACAATAACTCAACATGTCCACTATCCCTCCACTCCTAAATTTTCTCCTTGTATTCCCAATCTTGGTGAATAATACCACAATCCATCAACTTAACCACCAAAGCTAGACCTGTAAATCACTGAGGATGCTTCCCTTTTCCTCATTCATCATGTTCAAACAATTAATAAGCTTTATCAATTTTCCCTATTTAGCATTTGTCATATCTATTGCTCTCCAGTACTACTACCTATGTTTGGTTTCTCATTATTTGCTGAGACTATTGATACAATAACCCAACTAATCCTTCAGCCTCTAGCCTCATACTCTTCCAAATAATCCTCTAAATGGCCACCAGAGTTATCTTTTTAAAATGTAATCTATTTTTATTTTCATGTTGAAAATCTTTTAGTGGTTTCTACTATCTACAGCTGTGCTGTCCAACTTTCTGCAATAGTGAAAATGTGGGGCACTGTCTAATATGGTAGCTATCAACCACATGTAACTACTGAGCACGTGGGGCTCGAACTCATAACCCTGAGATCAAGAGTCACATGCTTTACTGACTGAGCCAGCCAGGCACCCCTCCAATTTTTCCTTTTAATTTTGTTTTAATTAACTTATGCTTAAATTTAAATGGGCACATGTGGTTAGTGGCTACCACATTGGATAACATGGATCTAGAAAATAAAGTTCAAATGCTGCTACACAGCATACAAAGTCTTTAGGATTTAGCCTATATGTATCCTCTGCCAATTGGAATTATATAAGCAGTTCCCTGAATGTGGCACATTATCTCACTGCCTATACCCTTCTTTCTGTTATGATGCCTACCTGCCTTCTGGCCTCCTTTCCAATTGCTACTCATTTTCATAGATAAAATAAAATTCTCCTTTTTCTAAGTCTCCTGTTACCCCCAAAAGAACTGACTGTTCCCTTCGTTTGCATCTCCACTAAATTCTGCATATATTACCATCATAGCAATTATTCACTTGATTGTTTACATGTGTCATCTTCTACTTATTGTAACTTCTCTGACATATATCTCAATGTTTAGGATAATGGTGCCTAGCGTAAAATCAGTGTTCAATACTCGCTGAATGACTCTCAAAGATAACTTTCACACATATATCATTTAATACTGATCACTTCTAAGTCTTTTCATTCTTAAATATTTTACATAGAATTAAAGTGATAGAAAACTTTGCCCTTCATATTATTTTACAGTATTTGAATCATACATACTACACACTACACATCAATTTTCCTGTCTCAGGTAATTTTTCTAAGAGACCCTCTCAGAAATTAATGGCATGTTGCCATTTTTTTTAAAGGTTTATTTATCTGAGAGGGAGAGAGAGTGCATGTGCAGGGGGGCAGAGGCAGAGAGAATCTTAAGCAGACACTGCTGAGTGCGGAGCCCGGTTCGGGGCTTGATCCCACAACCCTGAGATCAGGACCTGAGCCAAAACCAAGAGTCAGATGCTTAATCCACTGTGCCACCTCGGCACCCCCATGTCACCATTCTTATACTTACTTTGTTAAGCCCTCAAATTCAATTTTTCCCATATTGTTGAACATACAGATGATCTCACTGCAATTCATATTCAACCTAAAATAAAACACTAGCATATAAGTAAATGTTCTAATACCAGTTTATTACTTTCTCTAAATAAAAGTCAGTGCTAACATTAAAAACTCTAAAAGAACATTTTAAGTGCTCTAATACAACTTTACTACTTTCTCTGAAAGTCAGTTGCTGACATTAAGAACCCCAAAGACAACATATTTTTCTAGTGTAACTGAAGAATCCTCTATGCCCAACTTATCATAAATTACTCTTATTTTACATGTTTGCTAATTTGGGAAACATTTGTGACACAAATTTTCAATTTATAATTGCTTGCTATTTAATAAATCTAGGCTCTAATACATTTTTATACTTAACTTTTAGGTTCTCCTGAATTATAACTTACTTACCTGGGAGAGTTCCTTAGTTTTAGAGAGCTAACTTGTAACAATTCACTCTCAAATGTTAATTTCAAAGTACGGATAATCTAGAATCAAAAGACAAGTGTTACTCAGATGTGAATTTTTTTTTTTAATAAATATTATTGGGGGTGCCTGTGTGGCTCAGTTGCTTGAGCGACTGCCTTCGGTTCAGGTCATGATCCTGGAGTCTTGGGATCGAGTCCTGCATCGGGCTCCCTGCTCAGTGGGGAATCTGCTTCTCCCTCTGACCCTCTCCCCTCCCATTGCTCTCTCTCTCTCTCTCTCTAATAAATGAAAAAAATCCTTAAAAAAATAAATATTATTGAAACAAAGTAAGATTTTAGAAGGAAAACTATAGCCTTTAAGTATCTCACTAATTAATGTGTTCAAGGTTTGATTATAGGCACCCAAAGGAAGGGATGCAAGTAAGTGTTTATGGTTTTTCCCCTTAAAGAAATTTTAAATCTTTTAGAGACATAAATTAATAGATAACAACAACAAAAGACACTAGTTAACAAATGGGATATAGCTATGTAATCAGAGAAGATTCTGATTATATTCACTTTGCATCTGCATTGCTTTCCTCCAATGTCTTTTTGTTTTATCTTCTTAATAAATCTAACTAGGGTGAATACCAAATCTTTTTTTTTCTTAAGATTTTATTTGTCAGAGAGAGAGCATGCACATGCACAAGCAGGGAGAGCAGCAGGCAGAGGGAGAAGCAGGCTCCCTGCTGAGCAAGGAGCCTGATGTGGGGCTTGATCCCAGGACCCTGGGATCATGACCTGAGGCAAAGGCAGACGCTTAATTGACTGAGCCACCCAGGTGTCCCAGGTGAATACCAAATCTTATCACTTTTTTACATCTCCTAATGCCTCATGTGTAATACACAGGAAATGAGAGAGGTCTGATCAAGTAAGACGGTGGCACTTAGAGACTTTGGAGGCAGGTAAACCAATGGCTTCTATTTTATACCTCAGTTCAGCCCAAACACCTGATTATCTATGGGAAAAGGCCATGAGGATTCAAAGACAATAGAACAGGATCTATATCCCAAAGGAGCAAGGTAGAAATCAGCAAAAAAGATCGATGGTTAACCCTGTCTGGCTAAACGATCTCATCAGGAATATGTTTTTATTTTTGCTCAGCTGTGCTCCCTAGGCACATTATTAGATGATAGAATATAGTGGAAGCACCCTGTCTCTTGACCCACACATTTGGGGAGGCAGGAAGAAAAGGAAAAAAAAAAAAACAAAACCCTGAATGAGAACTTGAATTAAGTTTTTAAGTCAAGAATTCAGTCATATCTAAATTGTTTATGAAAAGAACAGAGAATCTCATTTAGTTTGCTGCCCTTACATGTTCTCATTTTTTATTCAAATATTCTAGGAACATCAATTTCCAACTCAATGTCACCCTACTTGCTCTCAGATCATGTGTTATAAAGACCTTATTACCATGCCATATCCCTAACTGGTAAATAACAATAAAAGGCTAAACAAATTTATTAATGTTTGTTTTAGAATTCAAACACTAAGAATTCTAAATTGAGGCCAAGATAAGTTAGAATAGTCTGAAAATAAATGCCTGTTAAGTCTTAAATATCATATTCCAAAGCATGTAAACTAATATACCTCAGAAATAAATTCACATTATGATCAAAATTACCTGATTCAGGTCACAATAAGTCCTTAAAGAAGGTGCTGATTTTAACTCTCTTGCTATCTTCATAGCTGCAGCCAAATCATTTTTTTTCTCTTCAATGTAGCTTTTAGCCATTATTACATTTGACAGATAATCATCTGCATTTCTTACTACTTCTTCACACAGATTCTTTTTCCTTCATGTAAGATCCCAAAGTTATTTTACAGAATTTCATAAATGCTCAGATGAAAGTGAGTTTAAAACAACTGAGTGGTATCAAAAGGGTAATTTCACTAGTTTACGAACATGGTTAAAAGAAGCATTCAATTCAACTGAGATATAATTGAAAACTATGTATGGGTAACTAGAGAATAAGTAGGATATAATTATCATGTCACAGATACAGCTGTCACAGAATTACAGAAGACAGATCCTAGATGATTCCACATAAAAGAGAAATCCTATCTTGTAATCACTTGTGCCATTTCAAAGACAATTTGTATTCATTTCCCACAAAGATATGCCTGCACATTTTAAAATTTCCATCAGTTGACACAAATTACATAAATATGAGATTTTAAAATAAGACTTCACCAAACCAGAACACAGGTATCAATTAACTATAATCTTCAAAGTAATCCCTTAGAATGGCAAATAGCAATTCCTTCATTACTTGTACCTCAGTACTCAAAATCTTTTCTGGGCCTATGATGGAATTAAATTATTATGGCAATTAAAAAAATTTTGTACCAAAAATTGTAGTGTGTAACTTTCTCATTTTATTATCAAACAAATGACTATTTCCTCAAGATCAAATCTGGCCGCAAAAAAAAAGGAGTGTTTGCCACACTGAAGAGTAACAAGAATGTGACACAGGCTCTGAAGGTGAAGAGGTATTCCAAAAACCGTTTTGGTAATTGTATAAATAATCTGAAAGTCATTTCTTTAGGGGAGAAAATGGTTATTTTGGTAAGTTCTAGTATGGTTTCTAAAAACTCATGCCTGTAGACTGATATCAGCAAAATGGCAAACTAGGTAACTCTAAGCCCTTGTTACCCAGTGGAGATGTCAAAAAAAAACCAAGCAAAAACTAGTTAAAATAATCTTATAGAAACTCTGGAAAATAAACAAAGGTATACAGCAATCAAGCAAATGCCCAATCAAGGAAAAGCCACATTAAAAACAGTAGGAAATTCATGGTGGTTTTTCTTGTTCTTGCCCAGCCCCCTCCTCAGCATGGTGTAGTCTTGGTGTAGAGATAGCAGCACAGTTCCCAATTCCTTCCGTCAAACCAGAGGGAGCATAGCAGACTTCATCTGTAATGTTCTAACTTGTTTGTGGGATGCCTGAGGAACTAGTCTGTTTCACCTAACTTGGAGCTCAGGCAGTGAAGAGCAACAGGCAGTACTTGGGAAGGCTGTAGGAAGACTAAGAGCTATAGATCCCTGGGCAAGAGATTATCGGTAAAGACATACACTAGACCATCTGGGGCTTGCAAAAGCTTGGGTGAGACTCTTTCAGAAATGAATACATTTAAAAGTAGCTATGTATATAAAGGAATAAAGAAAAAAATCATACTCAGGCCCAGGCAAGATGCATGCTCAGAAAAGACCTGAGAATACCTTAAGCCTTCACCTGAGGCTGATTCTAAGGCTCAGAGCATGCTCACTCAGTGAAAGACTGTCCCTGAAGAGAGCCAGTTTGCAATGACTAGAAGAGGTGGCTGTGTTTTCAGATGCCCAATTTTCAACAAAACAGCAAGGGCATATAAAGACATGGGAAAACATGACCCATTCAAAGGAAAAAAACAGAGTGGCAGAAACCATCCCTGAAGAAGCAGAGACATAGGACTTATTAAAGACTTTAAAACAAAGGTTTTAAATATGCTCAAAGAGCTAAAGGAAAACATGCACAAAGAACCTAGAGGAAATCAGGAAAAAATGAAGGACCAAAATGTGAATATCAATAAATAGACATTATAAAAAGGAAACAAATTCCAGTGCTCAAAAGTATAATAACTAAAACAAAAAATTCACTAGAGGGGTTCAACCGCATATTTGAGCAGGAATAAAGAATTAGCAAACCTGAAGATAGGACAACTGAAATTACAGAGTCTGAGGAACAGAAAGAAAAAATAATGAAGAGAAGTGAACAGAGCCTAAGGAACTTGAGGGATTCTCTCAAGAAAAGCAACATATGCATTACAGGAGTCCCAAAAGCAGGAGAGAAAGAGAAAGGTGCAGAGAAATTATATGAAGATATAATAGCTAAAAACTTCCAAATTAGATAAAATACATAAATTGACAAGTCCAAGAACCCAAGGATATTTAAATAGAATAAACTTAGAGACCCCCACAGAGACACAATATAATCAAACTGTTGGAATACAAATAGAGAATTCTGAAAGCATTAAGAGAAATGTAATTTGTTATACCCAAGAAATCCTCAGTAAGATTATCAGCCAATTTCTCAGTAGAAACCTTTTGAGGCCAGAAGGCAATGGGATGACATATTTAAAGTGTTGAGGGGCGCCTGGATGGCTCAGTCAGTTCAGCATCCGACTCTTGATTTCAGTTCAGTTCATGATCTCAGGGTCATGAGATCGAGCCCCGTGTTGGGCTCTGCACTGGGTGTGGAGCCTGCTTAGGATTGTCTCTCTCCCTCTCTCTCTGTCCCTCCCCTGAACTCTCTCTAAAAAAAATAAATGAATAAATAAATAAAGTGTTGAAAGGGAAAAGCTTGCCAATTGAGACTTCTATAACTAGCAAAACTGTCCTTCAAAAGATAAGGGAAAAGTTAAAACACTTCCAGATAAAGAAAAGCTGAGGGAGTTCATGATCAATATACTTGGACTACAAGAAATGCTAAACAAAGTCCTTCAGGTTAAAATGAAAGGAGGAGAGACAGTAACTTGTACTTGGTAAAGGTAAATACACAGGCAAATATAAAATCTAGTATTGTTGTAGTTTTGGTTTATAACTCCACTTTTATTTTCTACAGGATTTAAAAGACAAATACATAAAATGACTATAAATCTATGTTAATGGATACATGATGTATGAAGATGTAAAGAAGTTTTTACATGCAATTCAGTTAAGCTGGTATCAATTCAAAATAGACTGTTATAACTTTAATATGTTATATGTAATCCCCACGGTAACCACAAAGTATAGAATATGCAAAAAAAAAAAAAAGAAAGAAAGAAAGAAATGAGAAGGGAATCAAAATGTCACTACAAAAAAGTCAAGTAAACAGAAGAAGGTAGTAATAGAAGAAATGAATGATAAAAAGGCTCTAAAACACATTGAAAACAACATGGCAAAAGTCCTTCTTTATTGATAATTAATTTAAAAGTAAATGGATTAAACTTCAGAATCAAAAGGCACAGAGTAAAGGACTAGAGTTAAAAAAATGACAACATATTTGGTCTACAGATACTCATTTTAGATCTATAGACACACAGAACAAAGGTGAAAAGATGAACAGTCTGTGTAAATAGTAATCAAAAGAGAACTATACAAATATTAGACAAAATAGACTAAGTCAAATACTGTTACAAGAGAAAAAGGACATTATAAATTGACAGAACATCAAGAATATACAACTATAACACATATATGCACCAAATACAAGAGCTCTGAACTATATGACACAAACACTAACAAAATTAAAAGGAAAAATAGCACTATAATAATAGGTGGAGACTTCAATATCCTACTTCCTACTTCCTACTTCCAATAACAAGTAGGAAAACCATTAGAATATCAATAAAAAATAGACTACTTAAACCATATGACAGATCAATTGCACCTAACTGACATGAAGAGAAAAATCCACCCAACAACAGAGAATACACATTTCTCTCAAGCATACAGGGAACATCCTCCAGCGTATGTTAGGTTGAAAATCAAGTCTTTTAAAAACCCAGATTAAAAAAAAACTGAAAACATACAAAGTATCTTTTCTGGTCACACAATGGAAAGAAACTAGAAAACGTTAACAGAAGGAAATGAAAAATATGTGGAAATTAAATAACATACTCCCCTAAATACAAATGGGTCAAACAAAAAAAAATCACCAGGAAAATATCTTGAGACAAATGAAAAACAAAAATTTTAAAAATTGAAAAGGGAGAGGAGTTAAGGTGGTGGAGGAGTAGGGGACCCTAAGTTTCTCTATTCCCTTGAATATTGCTAGACAACTATCAAATCATTCTGAACACCTGTGAAATCAATCAGACATCTGAGAAAAGAAATGCTGCAATTCTATAAATAGAAAAGCGACCACTTTCTGGAAGGTGCAGAGACCTGAATATGGGGTGATATACTGGAGGATATGGTGGAGGGGAGGGAGACTGCTTAAGGAGGCTACTGCAAAGTATTATAAGTAGTGGAGCACAAAATCGGAACTTTTAAAAGTCTGCTACATATGTCCCTGGCTTAAAGGTGCTCAGGTAACAAAGCGAGGTAGAATCCCAGGTGGAATGGCATTGTCTCAGGATCCCTGGGGTCACAAGAATGGGGGTGCCTGAGTGCGGCAGAGTTCCCAGGCATAGGAGCAGGGAAGCCCACTGAGAACAGTGAGTTTAGGTGCCAGCTTTCTGCTCTGTGTTGCCATAAACTGCGACCCGCTGCACATTCCAGGGACCGCTTTCCTGGGAGGAGTCCAGCAAAAGGCAAAAGCATGGTGAGACCCCCCCCTCCCTCCACAATAGGAACAGTGTGGATCCGCACCACAGGTGTCCATAAAATTTGAGTTTTTTTTTTAAAGATTTTATTTATTTTTTGACAGAGAGAGAGACAGCAAGAGAGGGAACACAAGCAGGGGGAGTGGGAGAGGGAGAAGCAGGCTTCCCGCGGAGCAGGGGGCCCAATGCGGGGCTTGATCCCAGGACCCTGGGATCATGACCTGAGCTGAAGGCAGACGCTTAATGACTGAGCCACCCAGGTGCCCCAAAATTTGAGTTTGAAACTCAGTTGCGTGCCTGAAATAAAAACGCTCAGTCATAGGCCAGATAAACACAGAGATCTGATGGAAATCAGGGAGACTAGAGTAATTGACTGCTTTTCTATGAGAGCTCACTGAAGAGTGAAGGGCGTGGACTTTCAGCTCCAGGGCTAGAGATTGGGGCACCACCATTTTCATGCCACCCATCAGTGCTGAAACCCTTCAGGGAGCAAAACAGCACCACATAGTGGAATCTGGAGCCACTTACACTATGCCTGGCCCCTTGGCAAGTGGGGAGCATTTCCACTAGGGCAAGGGCACCTGAGAATCAGTGCAACGGGCCCCCTCCCTCAGGAGACCAGTAGGAACAACTGGCCTGCACCAAGTTTACTGATCATAGAGGGCTGCAAAGCTCTTGGGGAAAACAGTATATAACATCTGTGGTTTTTTTTTTTTTAATTTTAATTTTTAAGTCTTTCATTATTATTTTTTCAGTTATTTTATTTTTTCAATTTTTAAAAAAAAATTTTTATATATCTTATATATAAATTTTTTATTTTTTGTTTCCTTTCACTGTATATTATTATATACATACAAAAGTTAAAATAGAAGTTTTTCTCTCTTTCTTATTTTGGGATCTAGTTTCTTTTAACATGAAGGTCAAAACACACCTAGGATCTAGTTTTTTTGGGGGGAAGGGTTGTTTCTTGGTTTTTTCTTGATTTGTATTGTTTTTGCTTTTTTTTTTTTTTCCTGTTGTCATCGTTATTGTTGTCTTTTCTCTTTCTTCTATTCTTTTCTGGACAAAATGATGACATGGAGACATTCACCCCAAAAGAAAGAATAGGTTGTTGAAAAAAAGAATAGGTTGTAGTATTCACTGCCAGGGATTTAATACGGATATAAGTAAGATGTCTGAACTAGAATTTAAAACAACAATTGTAAAGATACTAGTTAGGTTTGAAAAAACCATAGAAGACAGTAGAGAATCCCTTATTGTAGAAATAAAAGAACTAAAATCTAGTCAGGCAGAAATTAAAAATGCTATTACCGAGATGCAGCCCCAAATGGAGGCTCTAAAAATGAGAATAAATGAGGCAGAAGAGTCAGTGATTTAGAAGATAAAATGATGGAAAATAAGGAAGCTGAAAAGAAGAGAGAAAGAAAACTACTGGATCATGAAGGCAGACTTACAGAACTTAGCAATTCTATAACGCAAAATAATATCTGGATAATAAGGGTCCCAGAAGATGGAGAGAGGGATGGAAGGTTTATCTGAACAAATTATAGCTGAGAAGTTCCCTAATTTGGGGAAGGAAACAGGTATTCAAATCCAGGAAGCACAAACAACTCCCTTAAAAAAATCAATAAAAATAGGTCAACACCTCGACATAGAATAGTGAAGCTTACAAATTTCACAGATAAAGAGAAAATCCTGAAGGTAGCTTGGGATAAGAGATCCTTAACCTATAAGGGTAGACACATAAGGCTGGTAGCAGACCTGTCCACGGAGACCTGACAGGCCAGAAAGGACTGGCATGATATATTCAATGTGCTACATGGGAAAAATATGCAGCCAAGAATACTTTATCCAGCAAGGCTGTCATTCTCAATAGAAGGAGAGAGAAAGAGTTTCCAGGACAAACAAAAACTAAAGGAATTTGTGAACACTTAACCAGACCTGCAAGAAATATTAAAGGGGATCCTTTGAGCAAAGAGAGAGCCCAAAAGTAACAAAGACCAGAAAGGAACAGAGACAATCTACAGGAACAGCAATTTTATAGGTCGCTGATCAAAGGCACTAAATTCATATCTTTCAGTAATTACTCTGAATGTAAACGGACTAAATGCTCCAATCAAAAGACACAGAGTATTAGAATGGATTAAAAAAAAAAAAAAGACCCATTGATAGAGGGTGTTTACAAGAGACTCATTTTAGACCCAAAGACACCTCAAGATTGAAAGTGGGGGGTAGAGAACCATTGATCATGCCAATGGACATCAAAAGAAAGCTGGAGTAGCCATCCTTATATAAGACAAACTAGGTTTTAAACCAAAGACTGTAACAAGACATGAAGGACACCATATCATAATAAAAGGATTTATCCAACAAGATGTTCTAACAATTATAAATATTTATGACCCTAACTTGGGAGCAGCCAAATATATAAACAAATTAATAACAAAATTAAAGAAACTCATTGATAATAATACAATGATAGTAGGGGACTTTAACACCCCACTCACTGCAATGGACAGATCATCTAAGCAGAAGATCAACAAGAAAAACAAGGGCTTTGAATGACACACTGGATCAGATGGACTTCACAGATATATACAGAGCCTTCCATCCTAAAGCAACAGAATACACATTCTTCTCAAGTGCACATGGAACATTCTCCAGAATAGACACATTCTGGGTCACAAATCAGGTCTCAACCAAGACAGAAAGACTGAGATTATACCATGCATATTTTCAGACCACAATGCTTTAAAACTTCAAGTCAACTACAAGAAAAAATTTGGAAGGACCACAAACACATGGAGGTTAAAGACCATCCTACTAAGAAGGGGTGGATAAGGGACGACACTGTACTATCTGTTGAAGGCAGAGCTGCCACATTACCCTTTGGCAGGCTCAGCAGGGAAAGGCAAGAGACTGAGACTAGGGGCTCTTGGCCCTCATCCTGGACCAATGCCCACATGTAGGCTGGTAGGGGCAGTTTCTTCTGTTTCCTGGTGTGTGGCTCTTCAGATATCTATCTTTAGGCTGTAGAGCTTTATCTTAGGCAACACCTTTTTTCTTCAGGTGACTGGCTGCTGCTTCCAGGCCTCCTTATGAAGGACTACCCATGGAAGAGACCAAGAACTTCTTGGGGAGGTTAGTGCAACAAAGAGGTTAGGAGTCTGATCCCTGGAGCCAGAATGCCTGGACAGAACCCTGGCTCTGCCACTGACTAGGTATGTTGTGACCTTAGGCAAACTACTTTACCTTCCAGGGCCTCTGTCTTCTCACACGTAAAATGGGGATAATAATAATAATAATAGCACATATTTCATAAGACTGTTGTGATAAGTTAATGAAGCACTTAACACAGTGCCTAGGAAAGGCAATTTAAAATCACAGTGAGATAGTCCCACCCATGAGAATGGCTAAATTTTAAAAGACTAACCATATAAGCCAAGGCAGACAAGCATGAGGAACAACTAGAACTCTTATACATTGTTGATGGGAAATGTAGAATGATATAAGCACTTTGGAAAACAGGTTGGCAGTTTCTTACAAAATGAAATATATACACAAATTGCATAAATATGAAAAATGCACATCTTTACAAAAAAAGAGATGTATATTTACTGCGTGGCCCAACAACTCTACTAAGAGAAATAAAAATATATGATCACAAAAGACTTGTACACGAAAAAATAAAGCATCCTACTAAAGAATGAATGGGTCAAGCAGGAAATTAAAGAAGAATTAAAAAAATACATGGAAGCAAATGCAAATGAAAACATGACAGTTCAGAATCTTTGGCGACAGCAAAGGCAGTCCTAAGAGAGAAGTATATAGCAATACCGGCCTTTCTCAAGAAACAAGAACAGTCTCAAATACACAACCTAATATTACACCTAAAGAAGCTGTAAAAAGAACAGCAAATAAAGCCTAAATCCAGCAAAAGGGAAATAATAAAGAGCAGAGCAGAAATCAATGAAATAGAAACAAACAAAAAAAACCCCAAAATAACAACCCAAAACAAAGCAGAACAGATCAATGAAACTAGGAGCTGGTTCTTAGTAAGATCAATAAACCCCTAGCCAGATTTATCAAAATGAAGAGAGAAAGGACCCAAATACATAAAATCATCAATGAAAGGAGAGATCCCAACGAACACTGCAGAAATACAATTACAAGAGAATATTATGAGCAATTATATGCCAACAAATTTGGCAATCTGGAAGAAATGTATGCATTCCTAGAAACATATGAACTACCAAAACTGAAACAGGAAGAAAGAGAAAACCTGAAAAGACCCATTACCAGCAAACAAACTGAAGCAGTAAAAATCTCCCAACAAACAAGAGCCTGGGGCAGAGGGCTTTCCAGCAGAATTTTACCAAAAATTTAAAGAAGAATACCTATTCTTCTGAAACTGTATCAAAAAATAGAAATGGAAGTAAAACTTCCAAACTCATTCTATGAGGCCAGCATTACCTTGATCCTAAACAAAAGACCCCACCAAAAAGGTGAATTAGACACCAATATCTCTGATGAACATGGATGCAAAAATTCTCACCAAGATACCAACTAATAGGATCCAACAATACATCAGAAGAATTATTCACCATGACCAAGTGGGATTTATTCCTGGGCTGCAAGGTGGTTCAACATCCACAAATCATTCAATGTGGAACACCACATTAATAAAAGGACAAGAACCATATGATCCTCTCAAGAGATGCAGAAAAAGCATTTGACAAAATACAGCACTTAAATGAAGCTTGATGAAAACTATCCACAGTGTAGGGATAGAGGGAACATACCTCAGTATCATAAAAGCCATCTACGAAAAGCCCATAGCAAACACCATCCATAATGGGGAAAAATAGAGCTTTTCCCTTAGGGTCAGGAACACGACAGGGATAGCCACTCCATGTGACAACAGTACTTGTTTAATATAGTACTAGAAGTCCTAGCCTCAGCAATCAGACAACAAAAAGAAATAAAAGGCATCCAAATTGGCAAAGAAGTCAAACTTTCACTTTTCACAGACGACATGAAACTCTATGTAGAAACCCCAAAAATTGCTAGAACTGATACAGGAATTCAGCAAAGTGGCAGGATATAAAATCAATGCACAGAAGTCAGTTGCATTTCTATATACTAACAAGGAGGCAGATGAAAGAGAAATCAAGGAATTGATCCCATTTACAGTTGGACTAAAAACCATAAGATACCTAGGAATAAACCTAACCAAGAGGTAAAGGATCTATACTCTAGAAACTAGAGAACTCTTATGAAAGAAATTGAGGAAGACACAAAGAATTGGAAAAACATTCCATGCTCATGAATGGGAAGAACAAATACTGTTAAAATGTCTACGCTACCCAGAGCAATCTACACATTCAACGCAGTCCCTATCGAATTACCCTCAACATTTTTCAGAGCTGGAACAAATAATCCTAAAAACTGTACAGTACCAGAAAAGACCCCAAATATCCACTGGAATGCCGAAAAAGAAAACCAAAGTTGGAGGCATCACAATTCTGGACTTCAAGCTATATTACAAAGCTGTAATCAAGACAGTACGGTACTGGCACAAAACAGACACATGGATCAGTGGATCAGAATAAAGAACCCAGAAATAGACCCTCAACTTTATGGTCAACTAGATCTTCGACAAAGCAGGAAAGAATATCCAGTAGAAAAAGGACAGTCTCTTCAACGAATGGTGTTGGGAAAATTGGACAACCACATGCAGAAGAATGAAACTGGACCATTCTCTTACACCATATACAAAGATAAATTCAAAATGGATGAAAGACCTCAATGTGAGACAGGAATCCATCAAAATCTTAGAGGAGAATATAGGAAGCAACCTCTTCAACCTCAGCTGCAGCAACTTCTTACTAGACATGTCTCCAAAGGCAAGAGAAAAGCAAAAATGAACTATTGGGACTTCATCAAGATAAAAAGCTTTTATACAGCACAGGAAACAGTCAACAAAACTAAAAAGCAACCTATGGAATGGCAGAAGATATTTGCAAATGTCTTATCAGATGAAGGGCTAGTATCCAAATCTATAAAGAACTTATCAAATTCAACACCCAAGAAAAAAAATCCAATGAAGAAACGGGCAGAAGACATGAACAGACATTTCTCCAAAGAAGACATACAAATAGACAACAGACACATGAAAATTTTTCAATATCACTCATCATCAGGGAAAAACAAATCAAAACCACAATGAGATACCACCTTGCACCAGTCAGAATGGCTAAAATTAACAAGTCAGCAAACGATAGATGTTGGCGAGGATGCGGAGAAAGGGGAATCCTCTTACACTCTTGGTGGGAATACAAACTGGTGCAGCCAGTCTGGAAGGCAGTATGGAGGTCCTCAGGAAGTTAAAAGTAGAGCTACCCTATGACCCAGCAATTGCACTACTAGGTATTTATCCAAAGGATACAAACAGTGATTCGAAGGGGCACATGCACTCCAATGTTGGCAGCAGCAATGCCCACAAAAGCCAAACTATGGAAAGAGCCCAGATGTCCATCAACAGATAAATGGATAAAGATGATGTGATGGAAACACACACACACACACAGGAATATTACTCAGCCGTCAAAATGAATGACATCTTGCCATTTGCAATGATGTGGATGGAACTAGAGGGTATTATACTAAGTGAAATAAGTTAGAGAAAGAAAAATACCATATGATTTCATTCATATGTGGAATTTAACAAACAGACGAACATAGGGGAAGGGAAGGAAAAATAAGATCAAAATAGGGAGGCAAACTGTAAGAAATGCTGAACTCTAGGAAACAAATTGAGGGTTGCTGGAGGGGAGGTAGGTGGGAGGAAGGGATAATTGGGTGATGGACATCAAGGAGTGTACTTGATGTAATGAGCACTGGGTGTTATATGCAAATGATGAATCCCCAAATTCTACCCCTGAAAGTAATAATATGGTATATGTTAACTAAATTGAATTTAAATAAAGAATAAAAAAAAAAAAAGGAATCTGGGATGGGAGGGAAAATAGGTATAGCACATCTTTTTTGCCTTCTGAATGTTGAAACTTATGAACAAATTACTTATTTGAAAATAAATGTACAAAAATTAAAATGAACAAAATTATAAAATCATGGGTCAAAAAAATTGAAATGTACAAGATGCAGTGATAGCAGTGTTAAATGGAAATACATAGTTGTAAATACATTAAAAAAGAAATGGCAAACCAACAATCTAACTTTATGCCTTAGGAACTAGAAAAATACAAACTAAACCCAAAGCTAGTGGAAGGAAGAAATAATAAAGATTAGAGTGGTGATAAGGAACTAGAGAATAAAAAAAATGGAGGAAAAAAAAATCGACGAAAGCAAATGAAAGAACCAGCCCCTGGTTTCACTGATGTACAATTTTTTAAGTTTCTATGTCATTTATTTCTGCTCTAATCTTTATTATTCCCTTTCTTCTTCTGTATTTAGGCTTTGTTGTTCTTTTTCCAGGTCCTTTAAGTGTAAGGTTAGGTTGTTTGAAATTTTTGTCAATTCTTAAATTCATCTTTTTTTAAAGATTTTATTTTTATGTAATCTCAATACCCAATGTGAGGCTCGAATTTTTTAAAATTTTTTATTGTTATGTTAATCACCATACATTATATCATTAATGTTTGATGTAGTGTTCCATGATTCATTGTTTGTGCATAACACCCAGTGCTCCATGCAGAATGTGCCCTCTTTAATACCCATCACCAGGTTAACCCAACCTCCCACCCCCCTCCCCTCTAGAACCCTCAGTTTGTTTTTCAGAGTCCATAGTCTCTCATGGTTCATCTCCCCCTCCGATTTCCCCCCCTTCATTCTTCCCCTCCTGCTAGCTTCTTCTTTTTTTTTTCTTAACATACAGTGCATTATTTGTTTCAGAGGTACAGATCTGTGATTCAACAGTCTTACACAATTCACAGCGCTCACCATAGCACATACCCTCCCCAATGTCTATCACCCAGCCACCCCATCCCTCCCACCCCACCCCCCACTCCAGCAACCCTCAGTTTGTTTCCTGAGATTAAGAATTCCTCATATCAGTGAGGTCATATGATACATGTCTTTCTCTGACTATTTCGCTCAGCATAACACCCTCCAGTTCCATCCACGTCGTTGCAAATGGCAAGATCTCATTCCTTTTGATGGCTGCATAATATTCCATTGTATATATATACCACATCTTCTTTATCCATTCATCTGTCGATGGACATCTTGGGTGAGGCTCAAACTTAAAACCCCAAGTTCAAGAGTTGCATGCTTCAATGACTGAACCAGCCAGGCACCCCAAGATTTTTCTTGTTTCTTGAGGTAGGCCTCTATTGCTATATTCTTCCCTCTTAGCACTGCTTTTGCTACATCCCAAAGATTTTGGACCACTGTGTATTAATTTTCATTTGTTCCCATATATTGTTTTATTTCCTCTTTGATTTCCTGGTTGACCCATTCATTGTTTAGTAGCATGTTGTTTAACCTCCATGTATTTAAAGTCTTTCCAATTTTTTTTCTTGTGGTTGATTTCTAGAAAGGTTGGTTCTTTTCAATCAAAACTGACAACTCTTTACACTAAGAAAAAGAGAAGAATCAACTTACTAAAATCATAAAGGAAGTGGGAACATGATGACCGATCTTACAGGAGTGAAAAGGATTACAAGAGAGTACTAAGGACAATTGTATGCCAAGAAATTGGATAACCTAGATGAAATGGACAAATTCCTAGAAACACACTACCTACCAAGACTGAGTAAGGAAGAAATAGAAAATCTGAACAGATCAATAACAAGTAAGGAGATTGAATCAGCAATCAAAAGCCTCCCCAAAAGAAAAACCCTAGGCCAGATGGTTTCACTCGTGAATTCTACCAGAAATTTAATGATGAATTAACACCAACCTTCCTGAAACCCTTCCAAAAAATTGAAGGGGTAGGAACACTTCCTAACTCATTCTATGAGGCCAGCATTATCAAAGCCATATGAAGATACTACAAGAAAACTACAGACAACTATCTCTTATGAGTATCAATGCAAAATCTTCAACAAAGTATTAGCAAATCAAATTCAGCAGCATATTAAAAGGATACTACATCATGACGAGGTGGGATTTATTCCTAGAATATAAGAATGATTCAACATGTGAAAATCAATTAATGTTATATACCAGAGCAGGAAGAAGTAAAAATCCATACATGATCCCCTCAATCAATGCAGAAAAAGGATTTGACATATTTCAACACCTTTTCATTATAAAAACACTCAATGTACTAGGAATTTAGGGAAACTACATCAACATAAAGGCAATACATGAAAAACCCACAGCTAACGTTACACTAGGTAGAGGAAAAGCTGTCAGTTCTTCACTAAGATCAGAAACAAGATCAGGATGTATGCATTTGCCACTGCTATTTAACATATTATTGTAGGTTCTAGTCAGAGTAATTAGGCAAGAAAAAGAAGTAAAAGACATCCAAATTGAAAAGAAGTGACAGTATCTATTTTTTGCAGATGACATGATCTTATATGTAACAAAATCCTAAGGAGGCCAAAAAATACTTGCAGGGCTAATAAATTAATTCAGCAAAATGTAGGATACAAAAGCAATACACAAAAATCACATGCATTTCTAACTAGCTCTCTGAAAAGGAAATTAAGAAAACAATTCCTTTAAAATAGAATACAAAAGAATATACTTAGGAATAAACTTAAACAAGGAGGGAATAGACTTGTATACTTATATACCATATTAGACTGCTGAAAGAAATGAAAGAAGACAAAATAAGAGGAAAGACATCCCACATTCATGGACTGGAAGACCCAATATTGTTGACAATACTACCCAAAACAATCTACAATTCAATGCAATCCCTATTAAAATTTCAGTGACGTTTCAGGCAGAATACAAAAACCCATCCTCAAAGTCATATGAAATCTCAGAGGACCCCAAACTGCCAAAACAATCTTGAGAAAGAACAAAGTTGGAGGGCTCACACATCCTGATTTCAAAACTTGCTACAAAGCTATAGTAATCAAAACAGTGTGCTACTGGCATAAGGACAGATAGACCAATGGAATAAAATAGACATCCCAGAAATAAACCTTCACATATATGGTTAACTGAGTATTGACAAGCATGCCCAGACCATTCAATGGAGAAAAGACCATCTTTTCAACAAATGGTGCTGAGAAAAGTGGACATTCACATTGAAAAAAATGAAATTGGACCTTTCTCTCATACTATATACAAAAATTAACTCAAGAGTGTAAGAGCTAAGGGGCACCTGGGTGGCTCAGATGGTTAGGCGTCTGCCTTCGGCCTGGGTCATGATCCCAGGGTCCTGGGATCGAGCCCCACATCAGGCTCCTGGCTTAGCAGGGAGCCTGCTTCTCCTTCTCCCTCTCTCCCTGCTCATGTTCTCTCTCTCTGTCTCTTTGTCTCAAATGAATAAATAAAATCTTTAAAAAAAAAAAGAGTGTAAGAGCTAAAACCGTAAAACTCTTAGAAGAAAACACAGGGGAAAAGCTTCATAATGTTAGATTCAGCAATGATTTCTTGGCTATGACACAAAAGCACAGGCAACAAAAGAAAAAATAAACAGAACTTTATCAATAACTTTTGTGGATCAAAGAATGCTGTCAAGAGAGTAAAAAGATAACCCACAGAATGGGAAAAAAGATCTGAAAATGACATATCTGATAAAGGATTAGTATCCCTAGTGTATAAAGAACTCCAACCCCACAACAAAATAATCCAATCCAAAAGAAAGGACTTTTCTTCAAAGAGGATGTAAATACACAATAAATAAGCACATGAAAAAATACTCAACATAAAATGCAAATCAAAATCACAAGATACTATTTCATACCCATTAGGATAGGGTTACTAAAAAACTCTAGAAAACAACACTGTTAGTGAGAATATGAGGAAACTGGAACCCCATGCACTACTGGTGGGAATGTAAAATGTATAGCTACAGTAGAAAACTTTGTGTTCCCTCAAAAAGTTAAACATAAAATTATCATATGCCACTAAACTGGACACTTAAAAATGATTATAAAGGTAATCTTTGTTATGTATATTTTACCACTATAAAAATGTTTAAAATGCATGCACATGACTTATAACTTAAATGTTATAATTAAAGACTATATGTGAGATAGCATCAATATGGAAGACTGAAGAGTATCAACAAATTCATTGACAGTATATTGAGCCTGTGTCCTAGGCATCCTAATGGGATTAAAAAGAAAAAAACTAAGAGTCAAATGGACAAGTACCCTTACTAAATATATTACTTTTGTCATGTTGAAACTTTCACGATCCTATTTCTTGAATTGAAAAATGTGATTAAAAATTATTAAAGATCATACGTATCAAAGAATTTTTAAAGTGATGGATATGCAACTATGTGGTATTTGTTTAGAAATGAGTGTTAGAAAGTGTAAGAATATTACTTGCTCTGATGCAAATAAACACATGAAAAAATGATGGAATGATGTATAAGAAAAAGCATGTTTGCATTTACCCAAGTAAGTGAAATTCTACAACATGCAGATTTTGAAAATTTTCTGTGCTGTTTTAAGAAGCTTATTTATTTAACAGTTAGCTGTGGGACCAGATGGCAAATAGCCAAAAAATTTTAAAAATGTACAAATTGTTCGTTTTCAAGCTGTAGACATCAGTCTGTAGGGATCACCCAATACCTTCCAAACTTGTTTAAAAGTTACTCAGTAAATTTTACAATCTATACAAAGAAACAAAGTGACAAGTTCATGTTAAAAACTTTAGTTTCATTGAGTCTATATTTTTAAGTTATTACCTGGAATCAAGAGAAGTAAAAAGTTGATCAAACTGTTTCTCCAGAACCTCTACAAGACTGACCGTTTCCTCTTTTGTTTGATTGTGTATGTGTTCTAGCATCTGAGAAGAACATAATACAAAGACCTAATTTGGTATTTTTATTTTGTAGAAATTGTACTGTTCAAATAATTTTAAAAGTAAAAGGTACTTTTTGGACTTTTCAAAGTAACCACACAAGAGGAGATTAGGTGATAAAAATGGAATAAGTTACAGGTTCAACTTTAAATCCTGGTACTTGTCAGCAAGATCACATCTTTGTTGGCACTATGCACTGATAAACTGGCAAAAAGGCCTAGAAAATCCACTAAGTTTTCTAAACTTCTTATTCCTTTTTATCATTACAGGAAGAGTCATTCTGAATAGCTGAATTTCTCTCTGGCAGGATTCCTTAAATGAAAAAACCTTAATACATAATATCAGACATACTTGAATTAAAATGTTAACTATTCCACATCTTTGCATTTTTTGACAAAGAATTGTTGCTTGAGATCTGTGACCCCTTTTTTCCATTTTCTCCCTTTTAGAACAGGAATGTCTATCTTATACCTGTCTAACCAATGTATTTTAGAAGGAGATTAATTATCTAGTTTCACAGGTTCATGGTTGGAGAGGAATTTTGCTCCCAAATGAATCATACCCTGAGTCTCAGCCATACCTGATTTAGAAGATATTTAGATGAGATTTTGGACTTGATGCTGGAATAGATTTAAGACTAGGTTGGGATGGGGTGAATGTATTTTGCATATAAGAAGGACATGAATCTGGAGGGGGTCAGAGAGCAGATTGTTATGGGTTGAATTTTGTCCACCCCTCTCCCAAATTTGTATGTTGAAGTCTTAATTCCTGTATCAGCTATAATCTTTTGACTGCCTTGGTTGTGAATTTGTTGTTGCTGGGTGCTTAGGAGCTTGTTTTTTGTCACCAAGTGAGTCTCTTCTGGGGGAGGATGGAGTAAAGGAGGAAAGAAAATAAGATTCTTTGGGTAAGGGTAAACAGCCGAATAATGAGCAATGTTAGAAAGATGGTCTGCAATACTTTCGAGACAAAATTCAGCTCACAGCAAGAAAAAAATCATGGTTCCTTAATAGTGCTCCAATTTCAGTAGACCGCTAGCATAACAATGCCGCAAGACCAATCCTAGCAGGCCATGGAAGTCTTCTATTCTTTTGTATGTTTCTCTGTCATTGGATTATCACGCTCAATAACTTAGTGCTAGGCTCTAACTTCAGTGATATACCCCTAAATATACACATTTAAAGAGAACATGCCTTAATTCACTATAGAATTTAATCATTTAAAATGCTTACTTTTACAGCAACACTTAATTGTTCAAAACTATAGCCTGCTATCTTCAATGCTTCATCAATTTCTTCTGCAGTTTTAGTTTCCTAAGAAGGTGAAAAGGGTCCACATACAAATATAAAATATAAAAATAGATGCTTATATACATTATATTAGTTGCAAACGAATCAGGCTACAATTTTGATTACAAAAGTAACACAGACCACCACAGAAGTCTGAAAATAAGTAACAAAAATGACACTTTCAATCCTACTTATCCAGAAATTTAAAACTAACATTTTAGAGTTTTGATTATAGATTATAGTATTCAAGATTGTTTTTAGAAATCTTTTTGAAAAAATAGTTTTAAGTTGGAAAATGGTTACACAAAATATTCTGTCTTGAGGGGCGTCTGGGTGGCTCAGTTGTTAAGTGTCTGCCTTCAGCTCAAGTCATGATCCCAGGGTCCTGGGATCGAGCCCCACATCGGGTTCCCTGCTCAGCGGGAAGCCTGCTTCTCCCTCTCCCATTCCCCCTGCTTGTGTTCCCCTCTCTCTCTGTGTGTCTGTCAAATAAATAAATCTTAAAAAAAAAAAACCAACTATCTTGAAAAATGTACCATGGCAATTAATGCACACACATGTAAAAATTAAGTTTTTAAAGAAGATTATAATTTGGCTATGTTAAAATTTAAACTTGAAGTAAAAGATAGCAAGATTAAGTGCTTTCTCCCTTCCTCTAGCTCACTAAAGATCTTTTTAATAACAGCATTTTGGAATTTGTTCTATTTCTGATCTTAAACTAAAATAATACATTATTTAAAGTTATAGAAACAGGTTAAATTCAATCTTCCAACAATAACCTCATCATCATCACAGTGAATTAATTAGGCCTTTTGGCTGCCATTAAAATGACTGGAAAAATCACATTCAGAATCTAGAAACTTGTACTTTATACAAGTTTCACATAATCTAGATTCAATAACTAGGTTCAAAGGGAAGAAGCTACATATGGTTAAACATTAAGAACACTAATAGAGTTGGTCAAAGGGAGACTGGGTTGCCTTAGGAAAAATGAGAATTGGGGTTCAAGCATATTTAGAATAAAATAAGAGATTCAGGTAAAGAATGTAGGTTTACCTCTTACCTTTATGCTTCAAAAAAAAAAAAACAAAAAAAAACAAACCCTGTAATTATAGGAACCTTGAGAGGAGAGTTAAGCTACCAGACACCAAGTAAAAATGTTTGGCTTCATCTTACTTCACGAGTAACATTTTTTCATACCGCCATTAGAGATGAGGAGTTCAAAATAGTCCTGTGTGTGGATGTTGAATGTTCTAAACCAATAGTTAGCTGGTCAGAAGTCTTTTTAAAGTCCTGCGAACAATTCTTTATCCTGAAAAATGTCAAGTACATTATTTTAAATACCATATTAATATAACAATTTTAACCTTCTATTCTGATTTTTACTATCAAAAATAATTCATATGACAACTTATAATAACAATTATAGTGGGCTCTTAGTCATCTATGATAAGCAAAAAGAGGGAAAGCATGGCTAAATATGCTTCCATATAAAAATTTTACCAAGAATTCAACTTCTTAGCAAATCCCTAAAAATAAAAAAATTTATCTCACAGTATAAATTGTGCTTTAATCTAATTACCTCTCCTTACCTGATATTTTTTGATAGAGATGTTGACAGTCACTGAACTGTCTTTAAGCTCAATTACTTATACACAAATGCCTGCTATTAAAAAAATGTGCTTATAGGCTTAGATAATTTATGAAAAGGTAATGAATTTACTAGGTAAGTTAATTTGCAAAGAAAAAATTAGTTTCATTTCTTATCTACACATGCTAGAGTTTTTGCCCATTTTTTTTTTTTTAAAGATTTTATTTATTTATTTGACAGAGAGAGAGCAAGAGAGGGAACACAAGCAGGGAGAGTGGGAGAGGGAGAAGCAGGCTTCCCACTGAGCAGGAAGCCCGATATGGGGCTCGATCCCAGGACTCTGGGATCACTATCTGAGCCGTAGGCAGACGCTTAACAACTGAGCCACTCAGGCGCCCCTATTTTTTTTTTTTTTTAAGATTTTATTTATTTATTTGTCAGAAAGAGAGAGAGAAAGAGAGTACAGAAGCAGGGGGAGCAGCAGGCAGAGGGAGAAGCAGACTCTTGGCTGAGCAAGGAGCCCGATATGGGGCTCCATCCCAGGACCCTGGGATCATGACATGAGCTGAAGGCAGAGGCTTAACTGACTGAGCCACCAAGGCGTCCTGAGTTTTTGCCATATTTATCTTTATAGCCCCATACTGGCTAACAGACAGTAAGCTCTTGATAAATGTGTGCTGAATAACTTAATCATAAGCCTGTAATAGTTTATAGAAGTAACTATGATGTTTAAATGTTACCCTTATAGAGAAAAAATAGACTTTAATTTTTAAACATTCAGTTACTTTGAAAAGTGAATATTCATGTTCTTGAAAACATATGAATGCATAAGCCCTTAGGAGTTCATTATTCAATTCCTGTTTCAAAATATTAAAGATAAATCAGGAAGCAATACATTATTTTTAAACAGACTTATCCCTTGACACATAAACAACTATTTTAAACCAAACTATTGAAATTAAGGAATAGGAGTTTCTAACATAAGTATACTTGACATGGAGAATTTAAAAAAACAAAACAGTAATTTGGAAAAAATTTGGGCATTTAAAATGGATTCATCTACTTCTGAAAGTTAAATTTCACTTTATAACCACACTTGATATAGTTATATATATCTAGACAAGAATATAAACAGATTTAACTTGTGTAAGGTTTAAAAAGTCAGAAATTTTCACTTAGAAGTCCAGATCTCTAGGAAGGAAGATTGGCAACACTGGGTTGGTCTTAACACACAGCAATAATTGGCTGGAGCTGAAAAGGGGCCACCTCCTTTGGAGGGGGTGAACCTTCTTTTGTCTGCCACAATTCATACCACTCATTGTTTAAACTCTACATCACCCAGTAAGTCATCTTCTAGACTCCTGTAGGTACTCAAATCTGTTGTGGCTGCTGACTCACATGGAGCTGAAAAGATTCCTAATGATTTATTCTAATCATTTCATTCAGAACTTATGGAGGAAATGACTGGTGGAATACAAATATAGGGGTTGGCATTCAGTAAGCCTGAGTTCCACTGGTCCTGTCAATAACCAGTTGCCAGATTTTAGCTAAGTGGCTTACTACCTAAAGAGATAACTATATTCTTTTGGTGTCTGTCTAAGCACCCATTTATGTCTGGACAGAGAAGCTGCATCAGTAATGTGAAAAGCCATTGAATGCTAGTATAAAATATTTGGATTTTATTTAGGTAGGCAGTGAAGAAGCATGGAGCAGGGAAGAGTAGAGAGGTGCTAAGGAGGTAGTCAAAAAAGAATAAGAATTAAATAGGATAGTAGAAATGGACGATAAATTATGGATATGAAAGATACTGTGGAAATTATAGTCTGCAGGAGGCAAAATGAAGGAGATATGAGGAAATGGGGTGATTTACTGATGCTTGGTGCCATTAACAAAATTGAAAGTTTTCAAATGAGATTGTTCCTTGAAGGTTTCCTGTGTTTCTTTATTTCCCACGTAATTTTTTACCATATTAAATATGCTTTAAAAAGTTAAAGTTATACAAAAATATAATTGCCTTCTGAGTAGGGTCTCAGTGAATTAATTGGGACTTAAAAAGTTACAAAGTAAAAATTTATGATTTTTTCACTGTGATCCATCCCATCCCATCCCATAGTCAACCCTAATTGTAAATTTATCTAGGACTGAAACACGATTTCAGAAAAACCATAGCAAATGTCAAAACATCATGGTATTTCATCTAACAAACATTTATTACATGCTTACTGTGTCCAGCACCAGGAACGTAGAAAGCAGTAAAATGTGGTCCATGCCCTTACAGTGGCTTATAGACCAGCAGAAGAAGACATATAAATAAATAAGTGCAAAAAAAGTAACACAGGTGCTGGTCTCCAGCTGGGATATGTTTAAAAAAAAAAAATCTCTGCATTACTAATTCAAAAAGAGCTTAATATATACATGTACAAAGTCCTATGGAAGAAAGGAAAAAAATGAGTAAAAGAATCCCAAAATTATTACTTTTCCTTTAATCGATCACCTCTCACACCACCTCTTTCCAAAGTCCTCTACTATATCATGCTCATGATACTCGTAAGAATTAACACCTTTTTAAAGCCACACCTTACTCTCAGCCAGCACCAGTAACTTTTGCTAGAATGACATTCTCAGCTTTAACTTGCATTCTTTTTTTCCCCCTACTTTAAGTAAGGACAAACTGATGCTTCTTTAGGAGCTGGATTCTCCATTTCACTAACAGTTAAGACAAATTATAAAAGAGCACTCTACAATGGGAGATAATAGGCTTCCAGATGGAATGAATAAGTCACTGGAATAAAAAATACAACATAGGGAATGTAATCAATGATATTGTAATAGTGTAGGTGACAGATGGTAGCTACACTTGTGGTGAGCATAGCATAACATATAGAGAAGTTGAATCACTATGTTGTACACCTGAAAATTATGTAATAGTGTGTCAACTATACTTAAAAGAATTTATAAAGAGCACTCTATAAACAATGGGCTTTCTTAGAAACACTGATCTAAGAATGACATTTTATCAATGATGCTAAAATTATCCTTTCAGAAATACACTGAACTTCAAATACTAAAATACATACACATAAAACATACTTTTTAGGCTGCAGTTTTTCCATAAAAGAATCTTCTTTAATATATCCATCTGTTGGGCAGTATCCTTGTCTCCTATTTATAGTTGTAGCAATCTTAGGACAAAACAAGAATAAAAACAAAAACAAAGTCATTCAATAAATTCCATTTATCCAGAATTCAAATAACTAGTGTGCCATTCATAGATAAACTTAATTCTCTTTAAATCAAAGAAAAAATTGTACGTGTATGATGCTTTTACCTTATTTCAATTTTTGAAGATATCTAATTTGGCAGCTATTAATTAAACAGAACATTAATTAAAACACTTCATTCTACCACCATTCTAAAGGAAATACTTGTAATAATACTTTAAAAATCTACTGTAAAATTTTCACAATGACATCTCCAGTTATGTTCAAAACTTTAAAATACTTAGGAATAAATTTAATAAGAAAAATATAAGTTCTAAGAAAAGAAAACCAAATAATTTATTGGAATCATATAACAAAAACAGAGTAAATGGAAAATCATGTCAAGTTCCTAAAGACAAAGATTTAATATCCTAAAATATATCTAATATAAAATACAAAAAATTAGTACAATTCTTTAGTTCATATGCAAAATGTACTATGCAAGAATTATAAAATTTTAACATACCATTCAGTAGAGATTTATCCCACCAGATCATAAAGCTAATGTAATTAAAATCCTAGGGTACTGGGACAATGAATGAGTAGAATACAGCCACATTTGTATGGGAACTTAATACAGAATACAAGGGGCATTTCACAATGAAATAGAAGGATTATTCAGCAAATAGTGTGAGAAAGGCAGCTAATCATTCTGAAGAAAAAAGTTATACACCCTCCCTACATCATATAAAATAGATTATAAAGTATATATATACCTTAAACACGATAGAAGTATGGAAAATACATGTATAACTCTGAGATGGGAAGGTCTGCCTAATCAAAGAAAACCTAGAAACCATGAAGGAGGGAGAAAAATGACTAAAAGAAACATTTCTGAATGGCTAAATAAACAAAATTCAAAGTGAAAGACTGGGAGAAAATAGTTAAGATATACAGGACAAAGTATGAATATCCTTATCACATGAAGTATTCTTACAAGTTAGGAAAAAGACAATTCAAAAGGAAAATGTGCAAAGGATCTGAAGGGATCTATTAAAGATAGAGAAGCTGATAAGTCAACATATGAAAGTGCTCAATTTCACTAGTAATCAGGGAGTTACAGTTTAAAGCAAGGATATACCGGCTTCTTGCTCATCAAATTGCCAAACATTAAAATAAATATGACAAATTCGAACATGGATTTGTTTTGGAGTTAGAAATTAACAGAACTCGCTCACAGAATTTTTTTTGGTAGGAGTGGTTTTGAGATTATATATAGTAAAAAATTTTGAAAACCACCTAAATGTTTATAATAAAGGGATTAGTTAAGAATTATAGCACTTTGGGGCACCTGGGTGGCTCAGTCGTTAAGCATCTGCCTTTGGCTCAGGTCATGATCCTGGGGTCTTGGGATTGAGCCCTGCATCAGGCTCCCTGCTCAGTGGGGAGTCTGCTTCTCCCTCTCCCCCTAGCTTGTGTGCTCTCTCGCTCACTCTGTCTCTCTTAAATAAATAAAATCTTAAAAAAAAAGAATTATAGCACTTATGTACATGGTTTATTATGAAGCCATTAAAAGTAATTGTAGGTTATTAGCCAATGTTTTAAAAGTCAGCTGAGGTCTATACATTAAGCATATTATTTGTTATTAAATGTGAACTCAATTTTGAGTTGAAAGTGCATCTTTCCTCCTACAGTATTACCGATTGATTTAATTTAAATTTGCACACATGAAACTTTTAAAAAAGTAATTGTAGGAGACGCTCATGAAAATAAGTTAACATTGATGTTGCTAAAAAAAATAAAGACTACTAAATGTTACAGCCTCCCAGTTAAATATACTTTTTTGATAGCGGAGAGGATATTCTGTCAAGGTTTTAGGTGTAACATACCAAAGATAGCCATGTATTATTATTTTTTTTTTTTAAGATTTTATTTATTTATTTGATAGAGAGACACAGTGAAAGAGGGAACACAAGGAGGGGGAGTGGGAGAGGGAGAAGCAGGCTTCCTGCTGAGCGGGGAGCCCAATGTGGGGCTCGATCCCAGGACCCTGGGATCCCGACCTGAGCCGAAGGCAGACGCTTAACGACTGAGCCACCCAGGCGCCCCTAGCCATGTATTATTAATTTAAGGGAAAAGTGTTACTTTTAACCAATCACATTGGATCAAATGCTATTTTTAAGAATTCCCTCCCCCCAAAAACTGGGGGCTAAAACCTTAATTTCTATATGCCTACTCATTTATCCCCCTTTGGTTTTGCATTTCGTAGTAAGAGATTAATGTTACTATCAACAGATTTGATACAGAACATCTCTTCCAGAAAATTTAAGAAAATATTAAATACAACTGACTTAAAAGATTTCAGTTAAAATTGTATAAAGATTCTTAACATGTAATTTACAAAATAAAAGTTCTCTTCCCAACCCCCACAGCTTGTCATCTAAGTTTTATTTCTGGTGGTTTTTTGGCTTGTTTTCGTTAACTGTAAATGAATGTGGTCAGATTTAGCCAGTATTTCTTTTATGGTTCCTGATTTCAGTGATATGTTTAACAAGACTTCCCCACCCAAAATTATACAATTATCTATATTTTCTTCTAGTTTACATTTTTAATTTGCATATTATTAACATTTCCAATCCACATGGGATTTTAATATATATTACCTATTGATCAGATAACTTATCCTTACCTCCTCACACAGTATATTTTTGGACTCAGGTCCAAAAGATCAATACAATATCAGTATTTCTGGAAGGATACCTAAGTATGATCCTCTGAACAAAATCTGCCATCTTGCTGTGCAAGATGCAGAATGGTTATTATTAACAATATCAATCAAAAGCACAGAACAGATGTTATCAAAAACCATAGAACTATGAAAGATAAAGACTGACAGATAAATCCATATTCACCCAAACTCAGAAATAAGAACAAAAGTATACCCATTAATCCTGAACGGAATCATTTTAGGTTTAAATTTGAAATAAACAGCATTATGTAGGTCTTCAAAATTAAAGATAAATTATAAATACAAGCCTAATGTGAATATAGGTATTTAAATCTTACTTTTTTTTTTTTTAAGATTTTATTTATTCGACAGAGCGAGAGAGCACAAGCAGGGGGAGCAGCAGAGGGAGAGGGAGAAGCAGTCTCCCCGCTGAGTAGGCAGCCCGATGCGATGCCGGGCTCAATCGCAAGACCCTGGGATCATGACCTGGGCAGAAGGCAGAGGCTTAACTGACTGAGCCACCCAGGTGCCCCTAAATCTCACTTTTTAGAAAAGAGCACATAATATAAAAATAATAAACTACATTACTGAAATATTCTATAAATTCATTCTTACTAATTTAGACTAGATCCTTCCACTCGCTCTTGTTCCAAATAAATATTAGATATCAGCAAAAATCCTAAATTTTGAAAACTAATAAAAGAGTGGTAACAATTTCAGGAAGGCTTCTTGAAGGGACTCCCTTAAGTGATCAGCTGGGGTGCCTGGGTGGCTCAGTTGGTTAACCATCAGGTAGGGCTCCCTGCTCAGCGGGGAGCTTGCTTCTCCCGTGCCTCGCCCCCAGCCACCCCCACTTGGGCTTTCTCTATTTCTCTCTCTCTCAAATAAATAAAATCTTTAAAAAAAATAGTGATCAGCTTTAGTGCATCTGAAGAATCCGTTGTCCCTTGTCAATTCCCTGGGCTAACAGCACAAGGGAAATGGGAGAAAGGAAGAATAAGACAAATCACAGATCTTCCAAAGTAAGAGTCAGACCTAGTCAAAATGATACAAAATAGATTTATCACAACCCTAAAATCAAAACCAATATTTGTCAACATACCATAAACATCTGTATAGATGTTTTCCAAAATAATAGCAGTATAATGATTTAAGACCATTGAACATGAAATCATTTGTCAAAAAAGGGAAAAGCTACCGTGCTAATAAATTTGTCTGTTTTTTTTTTTAATATTAGAATGGGTATAAACAGAGACAGTTCCACCTGCCAGCTTATTCCCCTTTCCTTATTCTTTACCCACCACAAGACTGAATCAGTCAGGGATCTTCCATTACAACCGCAGGAACTAGGCTCCCCTTTGCTTTAACTATGTGGTAAAGCCTCATCTGAGGAGCCCACTGATGACAAAAAAAAAAACCCCACAAAAAAACAAAAAACAGGAGAAGGGACTCTTCCACTATAAAGGCCATTATTTGTAAAGTATGTAATTCCAAAACAGACATCTTTTAATATGTAAATGTTTCCGCTATAATTAAAACCTTCACAAATTTATATAAATGTATGTATGTGTATTTTTACCATGTTTAACCTACAAACCAATTAATCCACACCTAAGTAATCATGGGCCAATTATAACACTTATTTTGATAGTCTTGAAGCTTGTAGAGAACTTCTGTATAATTCAAAATTGCCTTTTACAATTTTAAGAAAATCAGGTATTATTTCCATCTCACAAATGAGGAAATTCAGGCTTAGTGTGACAGAACTAGGACTGCATTCCAGGTCTCCCGCCTCCGTATTGTTTGTCTCACTGACACAAAAAACAATAGATATATACAAATCCTCAATATCTGGTATCTCAAGTGGAACATTAAGAATTTAGAGATTAAGATAATTTTCTAGGGACATACTATATAAATTGAACTACATTTGTATTTGTAGCAAATGCAAAGATATTCATTAAATTTTACTTGAAATCCTTGATATGTTCTATTATGGGTCTATAGTGCAACTGTACTTTTTCAGTGTCTCTGAAGTTAACTTGAGGCCACTGTTTAGTTTAGCTTCTCTTTTTAAACTATGGCATCTCTACAAATGTAGATTTGATGACACAAAGATTGAGGGCCAGGGAGAGTTCAAAATTTGCTTGCGTGGCATTGGTGTGGTAAAGAAGGGTAGGGATTTGAAAGGAATATACTTCATTAAAAATAAATAAAGAGGCAATTTCCCACAGAAGTCTCCAAAGAGTCAAAAAAAATAGGTAGGCTGATTAATATAGAACTTTAACTCTGTATTCTTTTTGATCACTCTGAACAACTATAAAATGAATCAGAAAAGCTTTATCTTTTGTTAAGTTTAAGAGTCAGCAGCAAAAATGCAAGTTTTTAGGTTCTAACTAGAAGTATGTTGTCTCTAACATTTTTATCTTTAACATTAGGTTGTAATGTATTAAAGATGAAAGATGATAAAACTTACCTCACAATCAGGGCATATAATTGTGCTGTATTCTTCAGTTATTAACAAGCACAGTTCACAAAAAGCATGTCCACACTGAAGTTCATGGTGGTGACCTATTAATGAAATTCTGTTGTGAATTAAACTTTTAACAATTTGTTAGCATTGAATATGATGCATTAATCAGAGGGGAAAGTTAAAGGGGATGCTCATGTATAGGAAAAGATATCAAGTGTCATTAGCAATGTAGGAATTACTGAACAAAATTCAGGAGAAACTATGTAAGTGGGAAGAAAAAAAAAAACAGGTCAAAAACCAGGCAGTACTATGCAATACATTTTGCACTAATTTAGATAGTTTTTGGTACCTATAATACTTTGAACTTGCCATATCTTTTAATCATACAAAATGCTCTGACATACTTTATTTGATCTTTGTAAACATCACAGCTAAGTAGGCTTGGGAAGGTTATATTCAACTTAGAAATGGTAAACATTTTGGTGATCTGGCTAAGTAAATGGTATAATCCAGACTCCAGCTCAGTTCTGTTTCCAAGTCCAATATTCTTTCTACTTGATCCTATTGCCTCTACTAATTTATATTTCTAATCCTGTGAAGGGAGCAGGGAGGGCAGAAATGAGACATTGGGAAGACCCCTCTCTTACAATGACCTAAGATACTGGCAAGGACAGAAGCCAGATGCTATTACTGTCACACATACATACCCACATAAAGATAATTTTCACAAACCTAGCATTTACGAAGGGAAATACCATAATCTTGAGTGAAAACCTAATATCAAGATTTTAATGCTCTAATTAGAATTTGACATTTATCATAATAAACATGTTTTAGTTATGTGACTTGAAAAAGTTGTAATTTTAAAACTTTTCAAGAAAAAAGGAAAATTATTAGATTAAATCAGTCATCTTTTATTGGCAAAAAAAATTAGTGTTCTTTCTGATTTATAAGAATTACATTCTTTTGATTAAAAAAAAAAAGCTTTAGTTTTCAAGCCAAGTGAAATATCTGAAACTTGCTTAGGACCAAGCTAAAATTTAAAGTTCTATTTAAATTCCAGAGATCCTACCAAAGAAATAAAATGTTTAACTGTTCTATCTTTATAAAATTTCTGATATTGTTCAAGTCTAATTTGTGATGCATCATAGCTTACAAAGCACTTTCACAATTTTATATGCATAAACACCATCTAGAGTATTTCTGAGCACTGTAATACAAACATATGGAAAAACGAGTGATTTTAGAAGGTCGTGTTCTAAACAACTTATTTCTTTCAAATAGAGATTTTCTATGTAACAGCAGTGATTAAAAAAAAGAGGAGAAACTTGGCTCTCCACCCTAAAACACAACCAACTTTCTCTACAAAGGTCCATGTCTATTAAACGGAGTCCATCTTGGAGGACTGAGAAAATTAACGACTTTCACTTTGAAAGTATAAACATTAAACAGTTGTGGGGGTGGTTAAGACTTCATTCAGCAGCTGCAGTTTGAAATTCAACAACTCCTCTCGGTCAGAGACACAGCACTCTAAGGCATTTTAAATTAAAGTAACTTGAATGTGTTTTCACTTGAGTAGAGTCTAAATTAGATCAATAGGAGTGCAGTGGATTTTCCCCCTTGACGTACAAAGAAAAACACAAGATGCCCAACAGGAACAAATTGTTTCCCAAACAATGCTTAAGCCAAACTGAGCAATAATACCTCCCTCCGGATCCCAAACAACTGTTTTTAGATCCAGGAACATTTTAAAGTGGTCTACTTGTTACTCCTACAACAAAAACTACGTAAGAAAATCAAATTTCATTACTTCTGAATCACAAGACCATGGGCTAAATTTTTACATCTACTCTTTCATGAACCTGTGAACCTGGGGAAGTTTTCGAAATAGTGCTCAAGAGAGCTCACACGTCATCCCCTAAGAGAATCAGTGAAAAAAAGGTGAGAAGCAGGTGCAAAGCGGACAAAGCTCTGGAGAGGCACGAAACGACCCTCAACCGACCACAGTGGGTGTCTCTGCTGCCCTGAGCGTGGGCTCGTGGCAATCGGGGAGGCCCGTGAGGGCAGTTTTCCCCGTCCATCTTGCTGCAACCGGACATCCCCCGACACTGCCAGCTCCCTTGGCTCTCAGACCTCCGGGTGGGCCTCGCTCTCAGGTCTCCACACCCAGCAGCCTGATTAGGATGGAGCCCTTGAAGGGCAGGTGGCCAAGGCAGAGCAGGGCCCTCGGAGGCTCACCCTCAATCTCCTCACCGGAAACTCTGGACACCCTTCTTCCACACTGAGTACACTGAATCTCGGCAGTACCCCAGGGCCGACTCTTCCTCCCCATCCGTTGATAGGAAGACAGGGTGAACCGAGCTGCGGAAGCTTCCGCCGCCATCTCTGCCCCCTTTTGGCCCCGAAGACCGGTACCACGTGCCATTCCCGGCGTCCTTCGCGGCAGCTACCAATCATCAGAGGCAGGCGTCTCCAGACAGCCAATCAAAGAGATTAAAGCCCGCCTCCTCAGCTTGCTTTGCTGCGGTGTCTTTCCACGTGCTGCGTGGCTGTTTGTGGTTTTGCTCCGGGCGGCTCCATTCTGAAAAAGGACGGGGTGGGGAACGTTTTTATTTTCAAATCTTTACCCAAAGCCCACCACCTTAGCGCTCTTACTGCATTCAAATTCAGATCTCGCATATTATTACTGACGTTGTTGTTAACTTTACAGGTAGCAAACAGTCTTTTATATTGAAGTTATCCATCTTCCCTAAGTGTGTCAGGGCCAGAAGCCTAAACCCGTGAGCTAGGCATGTGAAGGTTTGGCTAATAGTGAGCTTAGTGGAGAACCTATCAAAAGCTGCCAGTGGGGAGAGTCCGTTAGTAATTTCAAACTAAGGCCTGGTCATCTTTAACAGTTGTTGAGCATAATGGTAAACAAGGCACTGCTGGGAGCAGTTGGGAATGGTAAGAATTGATAAACTAACAGGTTCCTGCGTGAGAGGTATGTAGCCCTCTACCTAAAACGGTAACTTTTGGTAGGGTAGCTTGTGTTCAGTACCAGAGGAGGGTTAGAGACAATAAGAATTACTGAATTCTAAGAGATGATGTCAGTATGACCCACAGTGGTATGAAAAGCCTTCCTAGAGGATATAGGGGTTTGCATTAGAACTTAAAAACTGGATAGGACTTAGGAAATCAGGCATTCCGGGGAGAAAGAATGGCATAAGCAAAGGGAAGTAGGTGGCAGACATAGTGGTCTCTTCAGAATTTATTTTGTCGGCCATTTGGTCAGAGTATTAATTTCCTTAAAGTGAGCTTTTTGGAGAGGTATGTTGGGGTCGAATTTTGGAGAGTCTTGAACGTTGTACTAAGGAGTTTGGACTTTATCCTTTAAGCAGTAGAATGCTGGTGAAGTTGTTTGAGCAAGGGCTGCAGTAATCTGGTAGCAATGTGGCAGGTATGTCGTGGAGGAAGCACCTAGGGATGGCAGGGTGCCTTCAGAGGTTAAGAATAAAAGCCTGCATATATTCCTATTTTCCCTCTACATTTAAAAAAATACAAACAGAAATATTATGTTCAAAAGCTCATCCCTGCTCAAAAATGTTTATACTTTGTTGCCTTCAGGAGAAAGTATTAATTTCTTAATCTATCCTCATGCTATTCATCCAATGGTTTCTACTACTATTCCAGAATGGAATTTGAAGTACTGATCAAACCAATATTCCCATGGAACATGCTGATTCTTTTTTTATTTTTATTTATTTTTATTTTTTTAATGTTATTTTATTATGTTATGTTAGTCACCGTACATTACATCATTAGTTTTTGATGTAGTGTTCCATGATTCATTGTTTGCATCTTTTTTTTTTTAAAGATTTATTTACTTACTTGAGAAAGAGATGGAGCACGGGCACCCGAGCCAGAGGGAGGGGCAGAAGGAGATGGAGAGAATCTCAAGCAGACTCCCCATTGAGCATGGCGCCTGAGTGGGGGGCTGGATCCCCCAACCTGGAGATCATGACCAGAGTGGAAATCAAGAGTTGGGCATTTAACTGGCTGAGCCACCCAGGTGCCCCGGAACACTGCTGATTCTTATACCATTTTGTGAATAGTATTCCATATCCCCCTCATCTGGAATACTCCTGCCTCTTTGTTGACTTATATTCTCCTTATCCTCCATGAGTCGTCTTTAGAACCACCTGCTTCTCCCTGAAACCTTTACATTTCTCCCTGCATTCAATACTACTCTAGCATGTAGCAACAATCTTCTTTTCCACTATGGATATCTGTAGTGTAATTTGAATAATAATAATCTCATTGCATAGGGGTTCTTAATGGGTCATACTATGAATTTAACATGGTACAGTACAGAGGAATCATCTCTGAATGTTACCAGATGTGCTGGAGAAAATTTTGCCTTTGGTAATCTCAGAAGTTGAATAAATTTTGGGTAAATCAGGACCAGTGAGAAATACAATGACATATGTTTAGGTCTTAGTACTTAACATGACCTCTCAAATACAGCAGGCAGAATTATTTTTTTAACATTTAGTTTAGATTAATCCTTTGTTTGGATTCCTTTAATGGCTTCCCATTGACTATGACAAATCCTTAATATGGCCTCTGAGGCCTTTGTGATTTGGCTTCAGCTTGCCTCTCTAGCTTCATTTTGTACCACTTCTCCTCACTATGTCCTGGATACACTGGCCTTTTTCAGTTCTATAAGTAGGTCAAACTCTTTCCACTCACAGGACCTTCACCTGGAACTCTCTACCCTTCACTATTAAAAAAATTGTTATAAAATATTTTAGTCCCACAAAAAGGAATAAAGAATAAAATTATGAATGTCCATGTATCCTCCAACCACTTTAACAATCTAATTTTATCCAGATAATCTAGTTTTATCACGTTATTTTGGCCATTTATTCACATTTCGTCAATTCTTTCATTCTTCTTCTTCATACCTTCCTTCTAGGATAAGTTTTCTTCTTCAAGGACACTCTGAAGAAATGTCTATAGTGGGGATATGTTAGTGGCAAGCAGACTCCCTGCCAAGCATGGAGCCAGATGCTGGGCTCAATCCCATGACCCTGAGATCATGACCTGTGTTGAAATCAAGAGTTGGATGCTCAACTGACTGAGCCCTCCAGGTGCCTCTGGCATTTTATATATTTATTATAATATCAAAGTGTAGATATATATTTACTCTGCTTGGGATTGATTGCAATTCCTCAGTCTAAGTATTCTTATCTTACTGGTCTAGAAAATTTTTGACCATTTATAAACTCTTTGTATATTAGTTCTTCCTTGTTATTTTTTTTGGAACTCCTATTAGATAGTAAATAGGGTCTTTTCATTCTATACCTTTCTTCTCTTTCATATTTTCCATTTCTTTATCTCTCTGTGCTGCATTCTGGGAACTTTTTTCATATATCTATCCCAGCTAATCAATTCTCTCTTCAGCTGGATCTAATCTGCTATTTAACATGACTGCTGAGTTTTAAATTTTAGTGCCTATTTTGTTCAATTCTAGATATTCTTTTTGTTTTTAATTTCAAAATATCCCTGATCTTTTTGGATAGTACTGTGTTCCTTTCTCATGTTTTTTCATTCCATCTTTTATTACTTTAATATTTTAAGCACAATTATTTTGTTATATAACCCCAAAATTCCTTTATCTGATATTCTTGAGGGATATAAATATGCAGTTTATTTTTACTGATTCTTATTCATGGTGCTGTGTTTCCTCATGTGTTTTGTAATTTTGGATTTTAAGCTCATGTTTGAAAGTGTTTATCTGTGGGAATCTTGTGAGGCCTGTATTAAGGATACATTTCTTCAGATTTCATTTTTGCTTCCTTTAGGCACCTCAAGGCATGATGAATCTAGGACCACTTTAATTTAATGTGTTGGCTTCCTAGACTACTCTGATAGCACACTTCTAATCCCATGCCTACCTGAAAGCACATATGTATTCTAGGTAACCTGGGTATATAGTTTCTCCACCCAAAGGTATACAAGATAAACAAAATTCTTTGTCTTTTAGCCTACCTGTTCATTCCCATCATCAAAGTATGAACCTACTATGCAAATGCTTGGATTAGCCCCTGTTTTATTTTTTTGCTAATTCAATGGCTGTAGCATGATATCTTTTTGTAGCCTTAATTTACATTTCTCTAATGACTAATGAGTAATGAGTTTTCATGTGCATTGGTCATTTGGACTTTCGTATTCTTTTTTTGCCTTTTGGGTTGTCTCTTAATTGATTTATAGCAATTCTTTATTCTAGATTCCAAAGCAAATATCCTTGTCTAGGTTATGACTTGTTTTATTTTTTGTTGTTATTGTTTTGCTTTATTTTTACTTTGTTTATGATATCTCTCTTTTTTAAATTTTATTTTATTATGTTAATCACCATACATTACATCATTCTTTTTTTTTTTTTTAAAGATTTTATTTATTTATTTGACAGAGAGAGACAGCAAGAGAGGGAACACAAGCAGGGGGAGTGGGAGAGGGAGAAGCAGGCTTCCTGCCGAGCAGGGAGCCCGATGCAGGGCTCGATCCCAGGACCCTGAGATCATGACCTGAGCAGAAGGCAGACGCTTAATCGACTGAGCCACCCAGGCACCCCACATCATTAGTTTTTGATGTAGTGTTCCATGATTCATTGTTTGCGTGTATGGTATCTCTTATTGTCCAAAAGTGTCTTATTTTACTATGAAATGTTCATTAAGATATGCAATTTTTGAGTATTATTTAAAAATCTTTCCTCAAGCTAAACATTCATTTTATTCATTATCTTCCATAAGCTTTATTACCTTCTCTTCTATTTTAAAATTCAGCTTTGTTGTTATTGGTATTTGCATAGGAGTGGGAGAAAGTGAGGTGCAAAGGAAACATGAGATCCCAGTAATTTTTTTTTTAAGATTTTATTTTTATTTATTTGACAGAGAGAGAGCAAGAGAGCACAAGTAGGGGGAGCCGCAGAGGGAGAGGGAGAAACGAGTTCCCCGCTGAGCAAGGAGCCTGATGTGGGACTCGATCCCAGGACCCTGGAATTATGTCCTGAGCTGAAGGCAATCGCTTAACCGACTGAGCCATTCAAGCGCCCGAGATCCCAGTAATTTGGATGGACAAGGTCATGAACCTTGATTTACTCTTTACATGTGTATCTCTATGAATATACCATTGGTATAGTGCCATCTCAGAACACAGATACAGAGATAGATATTCCACATTTTATTATGATTTTTAAAATTATCAAGTATATTTTAACTTTGACTCTACTTTTGTTTCATTAAAACATTGGATTTAACATTTTTCTTCTAGACCCTCTGAAAGTATCAGGTTGTCATTAAAATAATTTATTATAAAACATTTGGGCAACCCTCTTGGGTCCCCTCCCTCTTTGGGAGCTTTGTACTATCACTTTACTATCACTCAATAAACTTTGCTTTGCTGCCCACCAAAAAAAAAAAAAAAGGGGGGGGGGCGCCTGGCTGGCGTCCATCTTTAGTTCAGGTCATGATCCCAGGGTCCTGGGATCAAGTCCTGCATTGGGCTCCCTGCTCAGCAGGGAGTCTGCTTCTCCCTCTCCTTCTACTACCCCCCCTGTTGGCGCTTTCTCTCTCAAATAAATAAATAAATTCTTTAAAATAATAATAATTTATTATACAACATTCACAGAGCCTCATACACAAATACATGCTCAGTAGAAATATAGTAGTAAATGCTTACGTGGTGTCAGAACACAAGATATTTGTAGGGAGAATGCACCAACATAGCAATAACCAGCTTGACATAATCTCAAAATGCACTAGGTGGCGCCAGGCCCATAACAAACAGTAGTCGCAATTTGGTTCCTTCCTTATTTTTTGGAGGAAGTTTTCAGGTCAGCTGCTATGTTGCCACTGACTTTTCTGTCCTAAAACACTGCTCGCAGAGGCGTACAGTGAAAAGGTATAAGCTGTCTTCTATATGTTGTCTGAAGGAGGCAGAATACCCAGCTTTTCCAGGAAGTGACTTGGCTTTTTTTTTATAAAGTTCAGAGCAGGGGAGCAGGAATGACCTTTAGAAATTGCTGCAGACCCCTCCTCATTTGGGATGGGGAAGCCAAGGCTCAGAACCACTCTGACTTTCTTGGGTAGAGTTAGAGTCCTGGTGTTCTGATTTCTGGACTATGCTCTTATATTTTATTATACCAAATTCCACATCCACTTCCAGAAGACTTTACTTTGGGGAATTGTAACAGAGATGGGCTGGATGGATAGGAAATTTTGGATTAATGGAGAGATAACAGTTGCTGCTCCAGGCCAGATTTGGGGACCTTTTGTAGGGATCAGCAAACTTCAACTTGGCTGTTAATGGACAAGATGGGGACTGCAGAAATAACCCCAAAAAGAGCTCTGGGGTCCTAAAAGTTGGGAGAGTAATCTGCAGGGCCTGAGGAAATGTACCCCTGTGAGCCTTCTTATAGGGCAGCAGGGTGTTAGTATCTGCCATTGTTTCTCCTATGTTCTATTCAGGACTCATTAATTGGGAGAATTCTCCATCTGCATTTGTCAGGGCAAGTGACTGCTTTTCTGACTGAGTTGGGTGTGGGCTAGACACTGCAGAGGTTATCTGGTAATTCTCAGACTTTGCTTAAGAATCCTTTGGAGAGGGGTGCCTGGGTGGCTCAGTTGGTTAGAACGACTGCCTTCGGCTCGGGTCATGATCCTGGAGTCCCTGGATCGAGTCCCGCATCGGGCTCCCTGCTCGGCAGGGAGTCTGCTTCTCCCTCTGACCCTCCCCCTTCTCATGTGCTCTCTCTCTCATTCTCTTTGTCGCAAATAAATAAATAAATAAATCTTTAAAAATAAAAAAAAGAACCCTTTGGAGAGGTTATGGGAATGCAGAGGCCCAAGCCCTAGAGGTTCTAATTTAGGAGGTCTAGGTGAAGCTCACTGAGAGATAGACCACCTTATATAGCTGAAGTTTCTTCTGACTCTTCAGTGGTTTATGTACATTTCCCTAGTTCCTTGCATTCCAAGACCTACATTCCCTGCTATCTACATCTGTTTTTTTTTCTCTCTTGGAAACATAAAGCTATAGACACTGAGGGAGAAGCAACTCCCATGTTCACAGTGATTTTGTTTGTTTACATTGATGCAAATTGTTATGATTAGAAAATCTCCAAGGGACAGTCAGTCCAAGCTCAGACTCTGCTTCTACTCTGTGGTGAAGTAGATGAAGGGAACTGCATTTGCAGATAACTTTCAACAGAAAATATGACCTGTTGTTTCAGACTCTAATAGTTGCTGATTCTGTATGCTATACTGTTAGCTCTAGTCTTGCCCCTTGAGCCTTTCCTCAGGAGCCCTGGCCAGAGGGGTGGGTAGGCACACATCTACAGCCTCTGTTCTCCACCTTTCCAAACCCTCACCTGTCCATTTCTCATGGATGGAAGGCTCTCCATCCCTCCTCTCAGATAATGTAAAAGAATAAAAACATTTCATACAAAGCTCTAGAAGCAGAGACACTTCTTCAGTCTCATGTTGTCTTGTTGTGGTATTTTATGTCTGCCATTTTGTGTTCTAAATGCCATCCTTACTCACCGTACTCGAGTCAGATATATCTTTAATGTGGTTCACAACACTGGGTATGATTCTAACACATGGCATCGGTTTCGATGATGGCTTCAGAGAGGAGATGAAGAAATAAATGAAGGGGTGTTTAAGCTCACTGTGGTAAAGGAGGATTATAGAATTATGGAAGAATGGCGGCGGGGGTGTGGTGGTGTAGCCTGAGTCACAATATGGTCACATTTATGACCCTTTTCTTGCCAGGAAATTTAATTCTCCTGTTTCCTCTTAGAGGTCCTCCTTTTATCTCCTCTAACCCCCTCACCTTTTGTCTTTTTTTTTTTTTTTTTTCAGATTTTATTTATTTATTTATTTGACAGACACAGAGAGAGAGACAGTGAGACAGCGAGAGAGGGAACACAAGCAAGGGGAGTGGGAGAGGGAGAAGCAGGCTTCCCGCCAAGCAGGGAGCCCGATGCGGGGCTCTATCCCAGGACCCTGGGATCATGACCTGAGCCGAAGGCAGACACTTAACGGCTGAGCCAGCCAGGTGCCCACCCCTCACCTTTTGTCTTAAGGGCAAATAAAACATCAGAATTGACAGAAGTTTTTGGAAACCAATGGACTCATTCCTATAGGCCAAGTCACTTGTCTATCTCATTTTAGTGAAAACAGTATATTAAATGTCATAATTCATCATTGTGTTTTTACACAAAGCTGCTCTCAAATCCTCAATGCTTCCTTCAAACATTCCCCACCAGGGCTGAATCCAGATGGTGGATTCCCACCATCACCAAGATCTCTGTAGTGTTATTATACTAGTTTCAGGTGTACAATATGATTCAACAATTCCATACATCACCTGGTGCTCATCCCAACAAGTGTACTTCTTAATCCCCATCACCTATTTAACCCATCCCCCAACCATCTCCTCTCTGGTAACCATCAATTTGTTATCTATAGTTAAGAGTCTGTCTCCTGCCTTGTCTCTCTTTTTTTTCTTTTGCTCATTTGTTTTGTTTCTTAAATTCTACATATGAATGATATCATATGGTATTTGTCTTTCTCTGGCTGACTTATTTTGCTTACCATTATACTCTCTAGCTCCATCCATGTTGTTGCAGATGGCAAGATTTCATTATTTTTTTATGGCTGAATAATATTCCATTATATACATGTATACCACATCTTTATGCATTCATCAGTCAATAAACACTTGGGCTGCTTCCATAATTTGGCTATTGTAAATAATGCTGCTATGAACATCAGGGTGCATGTATGCCTTTTTTTTAAAAAAAGGTTTTATGTATTTATTTGACAGAGAAAGAGAGAGAGCACAAGCAGGGGGAGTGGCAGGCAGAGGGAGAAGCAGGCTCCCCACTGAGCAGGGAGCCCAATGAGGGCTCCATCTCAGGACCCTGAGATCATGACCTGAACCGAAGGCAGATGCTTAACCGACTGAGCCACCTAGGTGCCCCTAGTCTTGCTTTTCTGAGGCAGATTGCATTTTCCTAAAGATGGCCCCCATATTATCCCCTGCAAGGTGCTGTTGACATCCTTCCTGTTAGTGGTGGTAGGTGAGGAAGATGGTACAAAATGAAGCTGGAGAGGTGGATAAAGGCAGATCAGTTACAGTGCTGTAGGCTATGCTAAAACTATGAATTTTGTTAAGCAGGAGAGTGATAGGATCCAACTGCTTTCTCTTTCTTTTATGTTGTGGGGAGGAGTTGGTAGCAATGGGTAGAAGAGCTTCAGTTGTTATTTTTAGCTCCAGAATAAGGAGCTATTATCCTCATAGCCTGGGGATTCTCCTACCCAGGATATTACTTACCAAGGAAATGGGCCTGTTATACCACACAGGCAGAGCAGTATAGTAGGAAGGCTTAAGTTGGCCAAAGGGCTCTATGGACACTTATTTTTTTTTTATTATTATGTTATGTTAATCACCATACATTATATCATTAGTTTTTGATGTAGTGTTCCATGATTCATTGTTTGCGTATAACACCCAGTGCTCCATGCAGAACGTGCCCTCTTTAATACCCATCACCAGGCTAACCCGTCCCCCCACCCCCCTCCCCTCTAGAACCCTCAGTTTGTTTTTCAGAGTCCATAGTCTCTCATGGTTCGTCTCCCCCTCCGATTCCCCCCCATTCATTCTTCCCCTCCTGCTAGCTTCTTCTTTTTTTTTTTTTTTTTAACATATAATGTATTATTTGTTTCAGAGGTACAGATCTGTGAATCAGCAGTCTTGCACAATTCACAGTGCTCACCATAGCACATACCCTCCCCAATGTCTATCACCCAGTCACCCCATCCCTCTCACCCCCCACCACTCCAGCAACCCTCAGTTTGTTTCCTGAGATTAAGAATTCCTCTTATCAGTGAGGTCATATGATACATGTCTTTCTCTGATTGACTTATTTCGCTCAGCATAATACCCCCCAGTTCCATCCACGTCATTGCAAATGGCAAGATCTCATTCCTTTTGATGGCTGCATAATATTCCATTATATATACATACCACATCTTCTTTATCCATTCATCTGTCAATGGACATCTCGGCTCTTTCCACAGTTTGGCTACTGTGGACATTGCTGCTATAAACATCGGGGTGCACATACCCCTTCGGATCCCTACATTTGTATCTTTGGGGTAAATACCCAGTAGTGCAATTGCTGGATCGTATGGTAGCTCTATTTTCAACTTTTTGAGGAACCTCCATACTGTTTTCCAGAGTGGCTGCACCAGCTTGCATTCCCACCAACAGTGTAGGAAGGTTCCCCTTTCTCTGCATCCTCACCAACATCTGTCATTTCCTGACTTGTTAATTTTAGCATTCTGACTGTGTGAGGTGATATCTCATTGAGGTTTTGATTTGGATTTCCCTGATGCCGAGTGATGCTGAGCACTTTTTCCTGTGTCTGTTGGCCATTTGGAGGTCTTCTTTGGAAAAATGTCTGTTCATGTCTTCTGCCCGTTTCTTGATTGTGGATCATTTGTTCTTTGGGTGTTGAGTTTAGGAAGTTCTTTATAGATTTTGGATACTAGCCCTTTATCTGATATGTCATTTGCAAATATCTTCTCCCATTCTGTCAGTTGTCTTTTGGTTTTGTTAACTGTTTCTTTTGCTGTGCAAAGGTTTTTATCTTGATGAAGTCCCAATAGTTCATTTTTGCCCTTGCTTCCCTTGCCTTTGGTGATGTTTCTAGGAGGAAGTTGCTGCAGCTGAGGTTGAAGAGGTTGCTGCCTGTGTTCTCCTTTAGGATTTTGATGGACTCCTGTCTCACATTTAGTTCTTTCAACCATTTTGAGTCTATTTTTGTGTGTGGTGTAAGGAAATGGTCCAGTTTCATTCTTCTGCATGTGACTGTCCAATTTTCCCAACACCATTTGTTGAAGAGACTGTCTTTTTTCCATTGGACATTCTTTCCTGCTTTGTGGAAGATTAGTTGACCATAGAGTTGAGGGTCCATTTCTGGGCTCTCTATTCTGTTCCATTGATCTATGTGCCTGTTTTTGTGCCAGTACCATACTGTCTTGATGATGACAGCTTTGTAATAGAGCTTGAAGTCCGGAATTGTGATGCTGCCAGCTTTGCTGTTCTTTTTCAACATTCTTCTGGCTATTCGGGGTCTTTTCTGGTTCCATACAAATTTTAGGATTATTTGTTCCATTTCTTTGAAAAAAGTGGACGGTATTTTGATGGGGATTGCATTGAATGTGTAGATTGCTCTAGGTAGCATTGACATCTTCACAATATTTGTTCTTCCAATCCATGAGCATGGAACATTTTTCCATTTCTTTGTGTCTTCCTCCATTTCTTTCATGAGTATTTTATAGTTTTCTGAGGACAGATTCTTTGCCTCTTTGGTTAGATTTATTCCTAGGTATCTTACGGTTTTGGGTGCAATTGTAAATGGGATCGACTCCTTAATTTCTTTCTTCTGTCTTGTTGTTGGTGTATAGGAATGCCACTGATTTCTGTGCATTGATTTTATATCCTGCCACTTGACTGAATTCCTGTATGAGTTCTAGCAGTTTTGGGGTGGAGTCTTTTGGGTTTTCCACATAAAGTATCATATCATCTGCAAACAGTGAGTTTGACTTCTTTGCTGATTTGGATGCCTTTTATTTCTTTTTGTTGTCTGATTGCTGTGACTAGGACTTCTAATACTATGTTGAATAGCAGTGGTGATAGTGGACATCCCTGCCGTGTTCCTGACTTTAGGGGGAAAGCTCTCAGTTTTTCCCCAATGAGAATGATATTCGCTGTGGGTTTTTCATGGATGGCTTTTATGATATTGAGGTATGTACCCTCTATCCCTATACTCTGCAGAGTTTTGATCAAGAAAGGATGCTGTACTTTGTCAAATGCTTTTTCTGCATCTATTGAGAGCATCATATGGTTCTTGTTCTTTCTTTTATTAATGTATTGTTTCACATTGATTTGCAGTTGTTGAACCAACCTTGCAGCACAGGGATAAATCCCACTTGGTCGTGGTGAATAATCCTTTTAATGTACTGTTGTATCCTATTGGCTAGTATTTTGGTGAGAATTTTTGCATCCATGTTCATCAAGGATATTGGTCTGTAATTCTCCTTTCTGATGGGGTCTTTGTCTGGTTTTGGGATCAAGGTAATGGTGGCCTCATAAAACGAGTTTGGAAGTTTTCTTTCCATTTCTATTTTTTGGAACAGTTTCAGAAGAATAGGTATTAATTCTTCTTTAAATGTTTGGTAGAATTCCCCTGGGAAGCCATCTGGCCCTGGGCTTTTGTTTGTTGGGAGATTTTTGATGACTGCTTCAATTTCCTTAGTGGTTATAGGTCTATTGAGGTTTTCAATTTCTACCTGGTTCAGTTTTGGTAGTTGATACATCTCTAGGAAAGCATCCATTTCTTCCAGATTATCTAATTTGCTGGCATAGAGTTGTTCATAATATGTTCTTGTAATTGTTTGTATTTCTTTGGTGTTGGTTGTGATCTCTCTTTCATTCATGATTTTGTTGATTTGGGTCATTTCTCTTTTCTTTTTGATAAGTCTGGCCAGGGGTTTATCAATCTTGTTAATTCTTTCAAAGAACCAGCTCCTAGTCAACAATCATTGATCTGTTCTACTGTTCTTTTGGTTTCTATTTCATTGATTTCTGCTCTGATCTTTATTATTTCTCTTCTCCTGCTGGGTTTAGGCTTTATTTGCTGTTCTTTCTCCAGCTCCTTTAGGTATAGGGTTAGGTTGTGTATTTGAGACCATTCTTGTTTCTTGAGAAAGGCTTGTATTGCTATATACTTTCCTCTTAGGACTGCCTTTGCTGCATCCCAAAGATTCTGAACAGTTGTGTTTTCATTTTCATTTGTTTCCATGAATTTTTAAAATTCTTCTTTAATTTCCTGGTTGACCCATTCATTCTTTAGTAGGATACTCTTTTAGCCTCCATGTATTTGAGTTCTTTCCGACTTTCCTCTTGTGATTGAGTTCTAGTTTCAAAGCATTGTGGTCTGAAAATATGCAGGGGATGATCCCAATCTTTTGGTACCGGTTGAGACCTGATTTGTGACCTAGGATATGATCTATTCTGGAGAATGTTCCATGGGCACTAGAGAAGAATGTGTATTCCGTTGCTTAGGGATGGAATGTTGTGAATATATCTGTGAAGTCCATTTGGTCCAGTGTGTCATTTAAAGCCTTTATTTCCTTGTTGATCTTTTGCTCAGATGATCTGTCCATTTCAGTGAGGGAGGTTGTTGAAGTCCCCCACTATTGTATTGTTGTCGATGTGTTTCTTTGCTTTTGTTATGAATTGCCTTATATAATTGGCTGCTCCCATGTTAGGGGCATAGATATTTACAATTGTTAGATCTTCTTGTTGGATAGACCCTTTAAGTAGGATATAGTGTTTCCTCATCTCTTATTACAGTCTTTGGTTTAAAATCTAATTTGTCTGATATAAGGATTGCCACCCCAGCTTTCTTTTGGTGTCCATTAGCATGGTAAATGGTTTTCAACCCCCTCACTTTCAATCTGGGGGTGTCTTTGGGTCTAAAATGAGTCTCTTGCAGACAGCATATCGATGGGTCTTGTTTTTTTATCCAATCTGATACCCTGTGTCTTTTGATTGGGGCATTTAACCCATTTACATTCAGGGTAACTATTGAAAGATATGAATTTAGTGCCATTGTATTGCCTGTGAGGGGACTGTTACTGTATATTGTCTGTGTTCCTTTCTGGTCTATGTTGCTTTTAGGCTCTCTCTTTGCTTAGAGGACCCTTTTCAATATTTCTTGTAGGGCTGGTTTTGTGCTTGCAAATTCCTTTAGTTTTTGTTTGTCCTGGAAGCTTTTTATCTCTTCTTCTATTTTCAAAAACAGCCTAGCTGGGTATAGTATTCTTGGCTGCATATTTTTCTCATTTAGTGCTCTGAATATATCATGCCAGTCCTTTCTGGCCTGCCAGTCTCTGTGGATAGGTCTGTTGCCAATCTAATGTTTCTACCATTGTAGGTTACAGATCTTCTCCCGAGCTGCTTTCAGGATTTTCTCTTTGTGTCTGAGACTTGTAAGTTTTACTATTAGATGTCGGAGTGTTGACCTATTTTTATTGATTTTGAGGGGGGTTCTCTGTGCCTCCTGGATTTTGATGCCTGTTTCCTTCCCCAAATTAGGGAAGTTCTCTGCTGTAATTTGCTCCAATATACCTTCTGCCCCTCTCTCTCTTTCTTCTTCTTCTGGGATCCCAATTATTCTAATGTTGTTTCATCTTATGGTATCACTTATCTCTCGAATTCTGCCCTCGTGATCCAGTAGTTGTTTATCTCTCTTTTTCTCAGCTTCTTTATTCTCCATCATTTGGTCTTGTATATCACAAATTCTCTCTTCTGCCTCATTTATCCTAGCAGTTAGAGCCTCCATTTTTGATTGCACCTCATTAATAGCCTTTTTGATTTCGACTTGGTTAGATTTTAGTTCTTTTATTTCTCCAGAAAGGGTTTCTCTAATAACTTCCATGCTTTTTTCAAGCCCAGCTAGTATCTTTAAAATCATCATTCTGAACTCTAGTTACGACATCTTACTAATGTCCGTATTGATTAGGTCCCTGGCAGTCAGTACTGCCTCTTGTTCTTTTTGTTGAGATGATTTTTTCCATCTTGTCATTTTGTCCAGAGGAGAACAGATGAATGAGAGATCAAAATGCTAACAGGGTAACAACATCTGCAGAAAATATACACTAAACAAATCAGAAAAGACCTGAAACCGGGGTAAAAGAAATGGAAAGAAAGAAAAAAGAAAAAAAAAAAAGAAAAGAAAAAGATAAAACAAACAAAAACAAAACAATAAAACAGAATATGATCAATCAGGCTGGTGCATAGATCAGTGCCACACACTAGATTTTGGGTGTATTTTGCTCTGTTAGAAGAAAGTGCCTCCCAAAATTTTAAAGAAAGAAAAACATATATGTACAAAAATAAGGGTTAATACAACGAAGGGATGGACTATGACTGTAATGATGAAAATTATAAAAGATTTTATAAAAGGAATTGATAAGATAAGAAGTTGGTTTAAAAAAAGAGAAGAGGATTTAAAAAAAAAAGGGGAGAGAATGTGATCAGGCAGGAGACTAGAACAAAGCCATACACTAGAGATTTAGGGTATATTTTGATCTGTTAGAAGAAACTGTATCTCAAAATTTTAAAGAGAGAACAACATATATATATACCAAAAATAAGGGTAACTACTATGAAGGGATAGAACATGACTGTAAAAATAAAAAATAAAAAATATTTTTTAAAAAAGGTATTGATAAGATGTTGGTTGAAAAAGGGAAAAAGAAAAATTAAAAAAAAAAAACTTTGAAAGACTAAAGAATCATGGGGAAAAAGCCATGAATTCTATGTGCAGTATTCCCCTAGCGCTGGAGTTCTGCTGTTCTCATTGATCGGTAAACTTGGTTGTGGCTGGCTGTTCTTGCTGATCTTCTGGGGGAGGGGCCTGTTGCTGTGGTTCCCAAATGTCATTGCTGGAGGTGGAATGGCCCCACCCTTGCCGGGTCTGGGCTAAGTAATCTGCTCAGGTTTGCTCTCGGGAGCTTTTGTTCCCTGCAAGCTTTCCACACAGCTGTGGAGGACAGGAGTGAAAATGGCGGCCTCCCAATCTCCGCCCTGGAGGAGCCGAGAACTTGGGGCCCTGCTCCTCAGTGAGCCCCCAGAGAAAAGGAATCACTCCTGTCTCCCTGGTCTCCGGCCGCACTCCGTGCTCACCCGGCCTGTGACCGAGCATTTCTATCTCTGGCACACAACCCCGTGTGGAGTCTCCAAACCCAGCAGATCCCTGCGGTGCACTCCCGCAACACTCCTCCCAGGGAAGAAGGGGTGTCTCCCCGGATCTGCCACTTGTTGGGTCCCTGCTGGAGGAGCAGTGGCCCGACTATGCCGCGTATCACGGTTTATGGCAACCCCGATCTGTGGAGCTCCTTGGCTCCATCTCTGCAGCCGGCTTCCCTGCTCCGATACCTGGGAGCTCTGCCGCACTCAGGCACCCCCGGTCTTTCTGTGACCCTGAGGGTCCTGAGACCACACTGTCCCAGGGAGGGTTTCACCCCCCACTTAGCCACTGGAGCGACGTCCCTCAGTGGAGCAGACTTCTAAAAGTTCCGATTTTGTGCTCCACTGCACTATCGCTTGCCAGAAGCAGCTGACGGAGGCCCCCTCCCTTGCGGTCTATCTTCCCGAATATCGCCTCGGATTCACTTCTCCACACGTCCTACCTTCCAGAAAGTGGTTGCTTTTCTGTTCAGAGAGTTGCTGCTATTCTTTTCTTAGATCTCCTGTTGAGTTCGTAGGTGTTCAGAATGGTTTGATCCCTATCCAGCTGAATTCCTGGGACCAGACGAAATCCAGGTCTCCTACTCCTCCACCATCTTGGTCCGCCCCTACCTCTGTGGACACTTATTATCCATGTGATCTTGGAGCAAGTTATGTTACCTATCCAAGCCTCTTTTTCCTCATCTGCGAAATGGACATGATAATAGTCCCTACAGTGTAGAGCTGCTTGCAGGGTTCACCAAGATAATGCATGCAGAAGGCTCCCACAGTGCCTTACACACAGAGGGATCCAGTAGGCACATGAACTAAGATGGACTCTCATTGACTCCCAACCTGCTCAGAGTTTCTGTGAATTTCCTCCATCTTTCAAGAATTTTGAATGAAGATTTCACTGGGGTCCTGAGAACTATTCCATGCCAGAAGGCAGATAAACTCAATTCTGTCCTTGATTATCTTTGCGACATTAGGCAAGGGAATCTTTTTGAGATTCATTTCCTTCACCTGTAAAATGCCCAGATCATTTCTCAGGCTTATAATGAGAGTTAAGTGTGAAAGGGCTTTGTAGACAGTTCACTATTAACAAGTGTCAGATATTAATGCTCTTCTTAAATAACACTTGACCTTCCATGTTCCTAGAGATGTTCATGAGTGGAAAGAATCTGGAGCTGTGACCAAGGGTGGCATTCACTTGTAAAGATGAATGTGTGCTGGAGACTACAGCAGCCTTCTCGTTACACTTCATTTCCTAAAATCCCACGGCCTGACTGTGTTAGCATTCACATCGCATGAGTGAGACATGGCAAATGGGCTCTCCATCAGTTCGTAAGTTTGCCAGTTCTGCTCTTTCGTTGAACCTGAAATTACCTTTCAGGGGTTGGTCCAGGTGAAGCACAAAGGGTCCTGGAGAGGTCTGGCTGCAGTGCTTTATATGTAGTCCAGACCTAACTTCTCGGAACCATGGTTTTCCTTCCTACAAAATAGAAATATAGTAGTAAACCTATGCCCCCCATTTAATTCCCACTGATGCTACAAAACTAAATGGAATTGTAAAAATTGTGTAGGACTAGTCACGTATTTTTGAGGTTTTATTTTTTATGTTAATACATAAAAATCACTATGGAAAGTATTCTTGGAGAGTGTATTCGCTTCAAGTAGAAGAAACTGAAATAAATATCTTTGGATTTCACAGACATTGACTGATCCCTTATTTATGAGAGACAGTATCACACAGTGGCTAAGAGCACAAACTGTGGAGTCAGATTGATTGGGTCTGATTCCTGGCTCTGCTACTTAAAGCTAATTATGTGTACCTGGGCAATGTTCTTACTCTCTCTGCCTCAGTTTTCCCTTCTACAAAATGGGATGATAATAGTACCTCCCTCTCAAGGTTGTTGTTAGGATTAATTGAGTTAACATATATAAAAGTGCTTAGAACAGTGTCTGACAAACAATAAGCACTAAATAAAGTCCTGTAGTCAGTGCCTAGCACAGTTTTCAGCACCATGTAGGGCTTCTACAACTGTGTTGTCTCCAATATTGCTTCTTTCCTTTTCTTTTTGAAAGTAGTTTTAGGCTTACAATAAAATTGAGAGAAAGAGAAAGATACCCCATATACAACCTCCTCCCACACATGCACAGCTTCCTCCATTAACAACATCATTCACCAGAATGGTACATTTTTTCTTTTTAACCAAGAATGAACCTACATTGACACATTACTATCATGCAAAGTCCATAGTTAACCATAGGATTCACTCTCGATGTTATATATTCAATGGGTTTGGACAAATGGACAATGATATATATCCATCATTATATCATAGAATATTTTCATTGTCCTTAAAAATTCTCTGTGCTTTGCCTATTCATCTCTTCCCTCTCCTCATTCACTAGCGACCACAGATCATTTAACTGTCTCCATAGTTTTGCCTTTTCCAGAATGTCATATGGTTGGAATCATACAGTATGTAATCTCAGATTGGCTTCTTTCACTTAATAATATGTACTTAAGTTTCTTCTATCTCTTCATGGCTTGAGAGCTCATCTCTTTCTTTTTTAAAACTCCTGGTATTCTTTTTTTTAATATACTTTTTAAAATTTAAATTCAATTAGTTAACATATAATGTATTATTAGTTTCAGAGGTAGAGGTCAGTGATTCATCAGTCTTATATAATACTCAATGTTCATTACATCATATGCCCTCCTTAATGTCTATCACCCAGTTATCCCTTCCCCCCACACCGCTGCCCTCCAGCAACCCTCAGTTTGTTTCCTATGATTAAGAGTCTCTTATGGTTTATCTCCTTCTCTAGTTTTGTCTTGTTTTATTTTTTCCTCTCTTCCCCTATGATCCTCTGTTTTGTTTCTTAAATTCCACATAGGAGTGAGATCATATGATAATTGTCTTGCTCTGACTGACTTATTTCATTTAGGATAATACCCTCTAGTTCCAGCCACATCACTGCAAATGGCAAGATGTCATTTTTTTTTTTTTTTGATGACTGAGTAGTATTCCATTGTATATATATATACCACATCTTCTTTATCCATTCATCTGTCAATGGACATCTGGGCTCTTTCCATAGTTTGGCTATTTTGGACATCGCTGCTATAAAATTGGGGTACAGGGGCCCCTTCGGATCACTACATTTGTATCTTTGGGGTAAATACCCAGTAGTGCAATTGCTGGGTTGTAGGGTAGCTCTATTTTTAACTTTTTGAGGAAGCTCCATACTGTTTTCCAGAGTGGCTACACCAGCTTGCATTCCCACCAACAGCATAAGAGGGTTCTCCTTTCTCTGCATCCTCACCAACATCTGTTGTTTCCTGACTTGTTAATTTTAGCCAATCTGACTGGTGTGAGGTGGTATCTCATTGTGGTTTTGATTTGTATTTCCCTGATGCTGGGTGATGTTGAGCATTTTTTCATGTGTTTGTTGGCCATTTGGATGTCTTCTTTGGAAAAATGTCTGTTCATGTCTTCTGCCCATTTCTTGATTGGATTATTTGTTCTTTGAGTGTTGAGTTTGGTAAGTTCTTTATAGATTTTGGATACTAGCCCTTTATCTGATATGTCATTTGCAAATATCTTCTCCCATTCTGTTGGTTGTCTTTTGGTTTTGTTGACTGTTTCCTTTGCTGTGCAAAAGCTTTTTATCTTGATGAAGTCCCAATAGTTCATTTTTGCCTTCGTTTTCCTTGCCTTTGGTGGCATGTCTACATGCTGTGGCTGAGGTTGATAGCTCATTTTTTATTAGCACTGAATAATATTCAATTGTCTGAAGGTACCACAGTTTATTTATCCATTCATCTACCGAAGGACATCTTGGTTGCTTCCAAATTTTGGCAATTATGAATAAAGCTGCTGTAAACAGCCATATGCAGGTTTTTGTATGGACATAAGTTTTTACCTTCTTTGGGTAAATACCAAAGAGCATGATTGCTGAATCATGTAGTAAGGGTATATTTAATTTTTGAGAAACTGCCAAACTGTCTTCCAAAGTGGCTGTAACATTTTGCATTCCCACCAGCAATGAATGAGAGTTCCTGTTGCTCACATCCTCACTAGGATTTGGTGTTGTCAGTGTTTTGGAATTTAGCAATTCTAATAGGTATATAGTGGTTATCTTATTGTTGTTTTAATTTGCATTTCCCTGATGACATGTTATATGGAGCATCTTTTCATGTATTTATTTGCCATCTGTGTATCTTCTTTGGTGAGGTGTCTGTTAAGGTCTTTTTTTTAAAATTTAATTTAATTTTATTATGTTAGTCACCATACAATACATCATTAATTTTTGATGTAGTGATAAGGAGGGCACGTACTGCATGTAGCACTGCGTGTTATACAAAAACAATGAATTAAGGTCTTTTTTTTTTTAAAGATTTTATTTATTTATTTGTCAGAGAAAGGGAGAGAGAGAATGAGAGAAAGCGAGAGCGAGAAAGACAGCACAAGTAGGGAGAGTGGCAGGCAGGCAGAGGGAGAAGCGGGGTCCCTGCTGAACAAGGAGCCTGATGTGGGACTTGATCCCAGGACCATGGGATCATGACCTGAGCTGAAGGCAGATGCTTAACTGACAGAGCCACCCAGGCGTCCCTCTGTCAAGGTCTTTCGCCCATTTTTTAAATTACATTGCTTTCTTATTGTTGAGTTTTAAGAGTTCTTTGTTTACTTAGATAAGAGTCCTTGATCCGATGTGTCCCTGTTGTTTCTTTATGCTTGTCCTCCTTGTCCCACTGAGCTGACTTGACTTAGACATATCCCCTGTAGTTAGGAGTCAGACTCCTTTTTGATGTTTGCTGACAGCTTTTTTTTTTTTTTTTTGATGTTTGCTGACAGCTTTTAAGCATCACTTATCTCTTTTCTTTTTGTCCCAGATTTGAAAAAGATAATAAGAAAGCCCGGATAGTCTCTCTTTTGGAATCCTCAACCCATCCCCACCCGTACCACAGTACAAGCCCAAGCCACTTTCCTTTCTCTGCTCTCACAGCCATTTTGGACCTGCTTGGGAGCAGAAAGTCTCATTACGTGAGTAATAAACCTTTCCATACCCTCTTGGTGTGTGTAATTTGATATCACCAAATTTTGGGTGGGGTCCATTCTGTTTAATCAGAGTGGCTGCAACACCCTCTCTCTAATAATGCACTATGTGAAATAGTCAATTACTGCTTATGGAAGATCTAACTGAATAATATATAAATAGAACAGCTGCTACCTTCTGGAGAATTCAAATGGGCAAGACCGGGGCACCTGGGTGGTTCAGTCAGTTGATTACAGCTCTTGATTTCAGCTTAGGTTCTGATCTCAGGGTTGTGAGAGTGAGCTCTGCATTAGGATTGCACTCAGCTCAGAGTCTTGTCTCTCTCCCTCTGCTCCTCCCCCTCCTTGCGCTCTCTTTCTCTCTCTCAAATAAATAAATAAATCTTTAAAAAAAAAAAGGGTGGGGCTAGACAGTACAAATTTGCCCTGTTGTCTCAAAGCTGTCACTTTTAGGTGGTAAAAACAGGACACATATTGAGGACCTAACCATTCTGGAGATAGTCTAAGTATTTGGTTTTAGTATCTGAAGATTGGAGCAGCTTTCTGGACTTGCCCCCATGGAAGCTGTTTGAACATTTGGTGGTTAGAGGAGGTACCTTTCTCCTGAGAAAACCCTACATTCTGTCCTTATTTGACCCCAACTGCTAAGGAGGGCAAGGTTGCTGGTTCTGAGCATAAGTCCTTTTTTTCAAGAATTTAAGAGGCTAGATTCTCAGACCCCCTATAGAAAATGTTTAATAACACTAGAAACATGTTATCACACACTTGATGAGATATGGTTTAAATAAGTATTAATATCTCTTTCCTTTTGAGATGAAGAGAGATTATCATCATTGCTCCCTTACATTTGAAAGAATTGCAGTATAGAGTGGTTAAATGAGTTGTCCATGAATATGTTTGGATGGAGGGTCTGACCCTAGACCTGTGCTTTTTCTGCCAGGTCACACCACCTAATGCACAGGGTGACCATGTATCCCAGTTAGTTGAGGACATCCTGGTTTATGCCTCTTATCTCAGCACAATTATTAATAGTGCCTCATTTTATTTTCGTAAGTGTCCCAGTTTGAGTGATACATTATATGGTTACCCTCCTAATACAGAAGATCATAGGATATTTTTAGGTGACTAAGTCTGCAGTGATTTGCATTGGTGCTTATTATTGTTCTTATTAGATTCAGATCAAGTTAATTTGGGGAAACTGGTACTTTGCAAAGATCATTAGAGGATTTCAGGGTCCAGAAAGGCCTCCCTGGCCTTCTTCCCCTTGCTTCAGGGTTGAACTTTATGTTTAATGTAACTCTTGTCAAGGTTGCTGAAGGACTTTCTTATTTAACGGATCTAAACCAACACTGTCTTTTTAGCAGCTTCTTGAGAAAGCAGCATTGGAAAAATCCTACATCTGGTCGTGTGTGTGTATGTGCATGCTCACACGAGTGAGCATGCCAGCTTGGAAACATTTTCCTTCAGAAAAGTCATCTCTAAGCTAATGGAAAGTTGTAATGATCATCATGAGAATGACATTGATAATAGTAGCTACCAATTCTTGAGTGCTTACTATGTATAATGAACAATACTTATCACTTAATGTGTATTAACTCTTCCAATTTTTACAACAATAATATTAGGTGAGATAAATTTTACAGAGGAGGAAACTGAAGTACAGAGAGAGAAAGTTATTTGTACAAGCCTTTACAGCTAAATCAATTCAAACTGAGTAGGTAAGGAAACAGCCCTGGCAGCTGATAGGTAGGCCACAATGTTCCCAACTGAGCATGAACAATTTTCACAGACTCTAACCAAGACTCAGATACATCCACTCTGTGGCTAGGGTGGAACAGGATGGAAATACAACTACTTGGTTCATGCATGTCTGATCCTAGAAAGAGACAAGGATGCTCTGCAACTAGAAAGAACTAAATATTCCTTTCTTCCAGCTAATGTGAGTTTCTTTATCCATGATGGCTTTAGCCCTCTTTAATTCTCCCATCTCCTAGATAAAAATTACCAAGATACCCAAACACCAATTTGCCCTTGCTTCTTGATGGCATCCAATTAAAACTGACTCTTGCTCCCCCAGACCTTCCTTAGAATCTCCCAGGATGAACCAAATCCTAAAATGAGACCCTCCACTGAGAGCCCCATGATTTTCTTGGTGTGCTCTTTCCTTTGAAGCAGCAAGTTAACTCAATCTTGCTTGTTTGACTGAAGGTGTGTTCCTGATGCTCTTTGGTTGGTGGGCTTTGATGATGCCCAAGTAGGTTGACTCCAGGGCCTATATCTATTAGCACTATTACAAACTGCCTTCCTTCTTCCATTTCACTTGGAAGAGAAAGTAGATTTTAACAGAGTGGGAAAAATACCAAACATTCATGGCAACTTAAAATTTTTCCACTTTCTTTACATGTTCAATGGAAACTTTCATAAAATTATAAATGAAAGGACACGTTATGAATACTTTCTCTGAAGGGAAAAAAACAGGTCTTATCTAGAAGTAAAATTTTGGAGTCTATGTCCTTCTAAGGGAGACTACTTTTTATATAAAGTTTGAGAATGAAGAGGAGAGAGATTATGTCTCTGTGTGCTCAACTTACAAATTATAATGGCCATTAATGACTACTTATTACTCTATCAATCAATTAACACACCTCAGCCTGGGCTCAGTCAGTTCCCTTTCTGATTTGTTCACTATTTGATGAGTTTTGAGAGCCTGTTATTTGTCTAAAAGTAGAATAAGCTCTATGAGGAATATAAAAGAACTAGAGGACACTACACCTGACAGTAATATAACAATGTATGTTAATTACCTCTCCCCTTACCCCACCCCCCCAAAAGAACTAGAAGACACTATCCCTACTGGTTGAGTAGTTGGATAAACCTGTTTTCTGTTCTCTTGAAGGAAAGCATGGGCAGACTGCCACCCCTGGGATAGCCTACAGGAGGATCTTCTCAAAGGCCAAGAATTTGAGTGAATGCAGAAATTAGGGCATTACCTCTATTTGCTACTTTCTACAAATTTGCAAAGTTAACTTTTACTCCATTCTGAGTGCTTTCAAGTTAATGTTGTATTATTACTACCTTTTATTTCTTTATGGTTATATAAGCATGGATAAAAGTAAGGAAGACTGCATACCAGTTTGGTAATATAGGTTACCTGGAGTGGGGGAAGGGAGAAGCAAGCAACAAAGAAAAAAGATTGCATACAATATACAAAAATAGACTCAAATGGATTAAAGACCTAAATGTGAAACCTGAAACCATAGAAATCCTAGAAGAAAACACAGACAGTAATTTCTCTGACATCAGCCATAGTTACATTTTTTAGGATATGTCTCCTAAGGCAAGGGGAATGAAAGCAAAAATAAACTTTTACACAGCAAAGGAAGCCATCAAAAACAAAAAGACAACCTACTGAATGGGAGAAGATATTTGCAATGATTTATCTGGTAAGGGGTTAGTATCGAAAATACATAAAGAACTATACAATTCAACACCAAAAAAAAAAACCCCGAAACAATCTGATTAAAAAATGGGCAGAGGACCTGAGTAGACATTTTTCCAAAGAAGACACTTACAGATGACAAACAGATACATGAAAGGATGCTCAACATCACTAATTATCAGGGAAATGGAAATCAAAACCACAATGAGATATCACCTTATGCCCGTTATAATGGTTAAAATAAAAAACACATGAAACAACAAGTATTGGTGAGGATGTGGAAAAAAAGGAACCCTTGTGCACAGTTGGTGGGCATGGGAATTGGTGCAGCCACTGTGGAGAACAGTATGGAGGTACTTAAAAAATTAAAAACAGAAATGCCATATGATCCAATAATTCCACTACTGGGTACCCAGGGAAAATGAAAACACTAATTCAAAAAGATAAATGCACCCTATGTTTATTGCAGCATTATGTACAATAGCAAAGACATGGAAACAACCTAAGTGTCTATCAATAGACAAATGCATAAGGAAAATGTGGTATATATACACAATGGAATATTACACAGCCATAAAAATGATGAGATCTTGCCATATGAGACAACATGGATGGACCTAGAGGGTATTATGCTAAGTGAAATAAGTCAGACTGAGAAAGACAAATACCATGTAACCACTCATAAATGGAATCTAAAAAAATGAATAAACAAAAAGCAGAATCAGAACTATAAATACAGAGAACAAACTGATGGTTGCTAGAGGGGAGGGGGGGGAAGGGGTTGGGCAAGATGAGTGAAGGAGAGTGGGAGATACAAGCCTCCAGTTATGGAATAAGTAAGTCACGGGAATAAAAAGCACAGCATATGAATATGGCCAATGATGTAATAATCACATAATGGGGCAGAGGGTAGCTATACTTGTGGTGAGCATAGCAAAATGAATAAACTTGTCAAATCACTAAGTTGTACACCTGAAACTATGTAACATCGTGTGTCAACTATACTTAAAAAAATGGTTAAGATGAGAAAAAGAAAAAAGATTACATATAAAAATATAATATACATAGTATAATATGACCCCATTTATTAAAATTATATATGTATGTGAGTGGTTTTTTTTAAAGATTTTATTTATTTATTTGACACACAGAGAGAGAGAGAACACAAGCAGAAGGAGCAGCAGGCAGAGGGAGAGGGAGAAGCAGGCTCCCCGAGGAGCAGGGAGCCGGACGCAGGGCTCGATCCCAGGACCCTGGGATCATGACCTGAGCCGAAGGCAGACGCTTGACAACTGAGCCACCCAGGTGCCCCATATGTATGTGAATGTTAATGAAAAAATAGATCTACATATGGTGACTGTAAAGTGAAAAAAGGAAGAACAGCAACTGAAAGATACTGAGGGCCTCATAGGTATTGTGCCCCATGAGGCAGGTATCATCCCTATTCTAGAGATGACAAATGAAGACTCAGAGAATGCCACAGTAATGTAATAAATGGCAGGGAGTATCTACACTAGATCTATCTGACTCCACAGCCCAGGATGTTTTTCCACTATGAACAATCCCCTTTCTCCCTACCTTCTGAATCCCTCTCCTTTTTTCCTACCTTCTGAATATAGGTCTTTTCATGCTTCTGTTTCTAAGCCTGTTTTCTTGACTTATTCCCTTGTTGATAGTCTGTTCTAAGCTCCTCCAATCATCCATTCATCAAATATTTATTGAGCATGTACTATGTGCCAGGCACTCTTCTAGGCCTTAGCAGCAAACCAAGGAGACCAAGTTCCAGCCCTCCAGGAGGTTACATTCCAGGGCTTGTCCATGGGGAGATAGGCAATCAAACAGATCAGCATGTGAAACATGGAGCATGTCAGATGCCGAGGACTGCTATGGAGAAAGATGAAGCATGGAAAGGGGAGAGGAGTGTTGGGGTGTTTATAGTCATCAGGCAGATCTCAGAAGGGTGGGAGGGAAAGAAGCCTCGGGGTGTTTGGGAGAAGGCATTTCCAGTAGAGTGAGCAGCTAGCACAAAGGCTCCGAGCTGGGTGACCATTTGGCATCCTGATGGGGCCAGATCAAGGCCTAATGAACAGCTCACAACATAGAGGTCAAAGGCACACTGCATGGGGCCTTGTAGACCAATAAGGACTTGTGAAGTTCTAATGAGGATCACCAATACCGTTTGAGCTGCTAGTATGTGCCAGGAACTCTTCTAGGTGCTTTATATGGATGGGCTTATTTAATCCTTATGACCCCCAAGAGCTCGGCCTTCTTCATCCTTCATTGCCTTTTGAATGAAGTCCTGACTCCTGAGCTAGGCACTCAAGGGCTCCACAGTCTGCCTACCTGACTTACCTTCCACTCTCCTCTAGGACCAGCCCAGGCTTTCCCACACTAGACATTAAAGGGAATGATCAGAGATCTGTCAGGGGCAATGGCCCTTTAGACTTCTCTGGGGAGTTGATGGCTTCAGAGTCTCATTCCACCATGACTGATGTCCTAGAGGCTCAAGTATATAAACCAGGTGCTGGTTTAATGAATTTACATTATGAAATAACTGCCTGGGGCATGAGGTCTTCATATTCCCCAGCCAGGCCTTCCTCCTCTGGTTGCATCACAAGTCAGAATGTCAACAGGTTAAAATGGAATTAGAGGAAGCGGATGTGGCTTTGTGACCTGATGTGGGTCTGACATGCCTGTCCCCATGTTAGGACTAGACCTACCAGGGATGCCATCACATGGCTCAGTGGATCCAGGCTCTTTCCCCTTGACAGGTATGAGTGGACATATCAACTAGGCTTCAGTGTTCCTTTTCTTTATCTCTGTTGTGGACAGCTGCTTTCTGACAGTCTTTAGCACGGGTCTTCTTATTTAAGGTATATCTCTGCTTTGGCCCTGGATGTGTTCATTTCAGTTTTAATCTCATAGGCAATCTTATTTCTGTCTCTTGGGGGTTTGGTCACAGATACTGCAGCCCCCCAAGGGTGTGGTCAGGCCGAATACTAGACCCAGGCTCACAGGGGCCGGGAGATAGGTGTCTCTTCATCCTCCCGTTACTACACTCAGGTAGCTTAAAACCTACCTTCAAGGGAGCTGGCTTCCGGGACACATTGTGACCCACTGGGACACATCACTTGCCCCTGCCCCTTCCTTTCCCTTGCTGTGGTGCTTTCCCTCATCTCTGCCATTGAAATCCCACCTCCTGACTCAGTGGGCCTGCTGAGGGCGGTCTCCTGAATACTTACAACACTGTGCCTCTGCTGCCTGCGCCAAACCCTGCCCTCGAGCCACAGCTTATATACGAACATGCCCTTCCTGTTGTATTATTCGCTCCTCTGAGGCTAGCACCACACTGATCAATCCTAGTTTCCTCACCTCATTTAGCCTGCCGCTGTCTACCTAGCAGGTGCTTGATTTTGTTGAAAAATGAAAGCAAGAGGGAGAAATTCCCTGTTATAACTATGAAATGCAAAAAAGACCCTCTAATAAATTCTTGCACTTTCAGGCTTACAGAGTGCTTTTCTCCACAGTATCTCAATTTATCTCTATAACAACTCTGTAGAGGGGAGCTTCTATCCCTTTAAAATGAATCAGGCTTTTGTCTTAAATTTCCATTGAACTTTATCTTAGAACCTCTAGACCAAGAAGATAAAATCCTGAGTTGGTTCTGGTATGTCAGACTGGAGGAAGGAGCCTGCCCAGAGATCTGGTCTGAAGCAGAAAAAACAGCATCAATGAAGCGGAAGTGGAAAATGGAAGACAGGCCCTGGAGCTTGTTTGGGTAGCTGGCTGGGTGAGATTAGCCCACCTGCAGTTGGTAGATGTGAACTGCACCAAGGCTACAAGCCCCTGAGAGGAGTGAATGACGGCTTTCTTCCTCTCTTTTCATTGTGAAAGGGTATTTTTCAAAGAAAAGGTAAAATCATGGCTCTTCCACAACTACAGAATGAACAAGGGTTAAAAGATTTTATTGGCCCATTATTTAGATGTGGGGACTGGTTTTTAGGACTGGTTTTTAGAACTGTTTCAAAGGACAAAAAAACACATGTTTATTTGTAGTCAAGGAATGTCAGAAGATTATGCAAAAGGAGTAAACCTGGCTTTTCCAGAGGAAGCAGGACTGTCCCTCATGGGATGGGATTCATTTACGTATCTATAGACAAGGAATATTTTGATTTGCTGTCAGTTCTTGATAACTTTAGATAACACCTGAAGGGTGTTTTCCATGGAAGCACAAATTCTCCCTCCATCACTTCACAGATTCTAAAATTGAGCTACTTAGTAGAACAGAAGAAATCCACAGTGCTGGGCAAGTCACTTAACCTGAGTCTCCGTTGCCTTATTTGTAATGTGAAGTTGGCACTATTCACTGGTCTGGTCGTTGTGACCATTAATAAGATAATGCTTTTAGGAAGATATCACAGTGCCCAGACGTAATAGGTATTTAATAGATTTCAGCGGTTGTTACTGTCCTGTTAAGCGACATTAAACTCCACAAGTAGAGTGGTGATGGCAGAATGAGTGAATGTGGAGACCTTATACTCTTTATAAAGGTAGAGTCAGGAGCAACTAGCGTATGTGCATTTAAATGTGTATCTTGTTCTGCTTAAGAAGTCCCCTGGGAGGAAGATCCTTGCCTCAATATCTCTCCTTTCCCCCATCTTCATAATCATGGAGTCAGCCAGGGAAATTGGTGGCCTTTCTAGCGGCCTGATTTGGAGCATCTACAGGTAACCTCCCTTACAAAATTCTTCCATGTAAGTCTGTTTATCTACTTAAAGGTACACACACACTCACAGGGGCCAGGTGCTTCACATTCAGGTGTTCTCATACCTGTCACTACCTGCCTAGTCTAAATCATAGCTTTCCTTGCCTAACTCATCTTCTTGCATCCATTCTTCCCTGGCCCCCCTCTTCCTGTCCTCTATGCAGAAGTCAAAGTGATCATAACATGTAAACTGGAGCAAGTCACTGCCTTTATTAATAATCTCCAATAGTGCGACCCTGTATTTGTAATGAAATTCAACCTCTTTCACAGGGACTATGAGACCCAATATGATTCTTGCCTATTTCTCCAACTGCCTGATGAACCAGTCTTCCTGTTGCTGTCCCTGTCCCTTCACACCTCACTGTGCCCCCTCTTCTGGAATTTTCTTCTCTCTGCTGGTGACAATGACTGCTTCTTCTCACTCACCTCCTCAGAAAGGATTTTCCTGACCACCTATTTAAAGTAGGCTCACCATACCTCCCCAACCTACAGCTTACTATCTAAGCCTCATTATGTCTTTTAAAGCCTTTTTGCCATTTATATTTTTTTCTGCCCCTCCATTGGAGTATCAGCTCCATGATTCTGTCTCGTTCTCTGCTGTATGATCAGACTGCATGGCAGATACTCCATACATCTTCGCTGAATGAATAAAAATCTCTTATAGTTGACTGATCCTTCATATCTTTTATGACAGGCAAAATAAATACTCACTTTATTACTGCTAGCAGGAATGTAAATTGATACAGCTTATCTGAAAATAAACTTGGTAATGTGTATCAAGAGGCTTAAAAATGCTCCAAACATAGATTATTTTAAAAAATAAAGACTTGGGGCACCTGGGTGGCTCAGTTGGTTAAGCATCTGGCTTCGGCTCAGGTCATGATCCCGGGGTCCTGGGATCGAGCCCTGCGTTGGGCTCCCTGCTCATGGGGGAGCCTACTTCTCCCTCTCCCGCTGCTCATGCTCTCTCTCTCTCTCTCAAGTAAATAAATCTTTAAAAAAAACCAGAAATACAAAAATAAAGACTCAGTAAATCCAGCCTCATCCTCATATCCTTGGGTTACTGTGCCACACCAATTAAAGTCAACTTTATTATTGTTTCTAAAACGTATCTAGACCTTCCTTAGCAGGTCAATGAAGTAGTCCCTCCAAAAAAACATTTCTCTGATATGGCACTTTATTGCCTTATTCTGTCTACAATTTCATAAAGCTACTTGATATGTGAGTCTCATTTCTGGGATTTCTTAAATTAGTTATATGTTCATTTTACAATATTTGAGTGTCAACTTTTATAAGAGTAGGTATGTACAATATGAGAGTTATTCCAGACAGGACTCCTTCTGTGAGGAGACTTCTATTTCAAATGTTACTCCTTTCAACCTCAAGTTAAGTCCCTTAGAGGTTTGTGTTAGATTTATAGCCTTTCCTGGCTGGCTCTGGCAGGACCAAGAGCTACCAACCATTACAGCCAGGAGTGCTCAGACAGCCTGGCAGGAAACAGAGTGAGGACAAATTATTCTTAGTTGAAGTTTAGAAAGCATTAGCTGCCTTGTCAAGACTGGAATGAGAAGGCCATGATGTTGCTGCCTGGAAAGGGTTTCCAGTTCATTGCTACTACTGATGTGAGATTAGCCCAGTGATAACTGTGGTTGAAAACAGAGATGCAAGACCTTGAGGACCCAATACGGTTCACTTAAAATATACACATACAGTACACATTGTACATCATAATCTATTCACATAAAGTTACAATGGTGGCCCCTGACCTCTTTCATGCTTCTCAATGTGACCCATGAGAAAATGCCACAGAACTGAGGTTCTGTGGCTCCCTCTTCCTGTCCCAGAGACACCAGCCTAGAGCCATCAGCAGCAGAATGTCCTTGTCTAAAGGCACAATGGAGGAGAGGTGATAGGGTAGGCCAGGGAATGGGAAAGTTTAACCAAGTGCAATTTTTAGGTTCTGTCAAGTCAACTGCTGTGAAAACTGCTTTCCCCAGAGCTGCTGATGAAAGGTGTATCCTCCCCCAGAAATACTGACTTAAAAATGTAGGCACATCAGATTCAGGATACAGAGCAGGGATGTTGGTGAGGGGAGTTCAGAAGGTAAATCTTATATCTTATATCTTTAGACCTTCCATAGAAAAGCAAAATGACTGAAAGAAGCAAAAAAAAAAAAAAAATTGAAATCACATCTCATTTTTTTGTGCCCTATGCTATGCATTCTAGAAAAACTCAAATTAGGGGCGCCTCGGTAGCTCAGTTGTTAAGCGTCTGCCTTCGGCTCTGGTCATGATCCCGGGGTCCTGGGATCGAGCCCCACATCGAGCCCCACATCGGGCTCCCTGCTCCGCGAGAGGCCTGCTTCTCCCTCTCCTGCTCCCCCTGCTTGTGTTCCCTCTCTCGCTGTGTCTCCCTCTCTCTGTCAAATAAATAAATAAAATCTTTAAAAAAAAAAAAAGTTGAAAAACTCAGATTAATTAAAATACAACAATTAGACTGGGTTTTATAAAACATCTTTTACTTAAAAATGAGGCCTCCTAGGGGCTGTCAACATGGATGTATGTGTCACATGTGAATAAAGCGAAGTTAAAGCATGAAACATAACTGGCATAAAATTAGTGCCGGAGAGTGCTTTGCAACCATTTTACGTGAAATAAATATTATTGTTTTAAACCCCAATGCCTCTCTATTGAGGCTGAATCCTGGTCAATGAAAGCCTCTTTGGGATGGGAGAGCATCTGGAGCTGGGATGTGCAAAATGGACGTGGAGCTCAGTTTTGGAGTTGGTGGTGGGGTGGAGAGCAACGTGGGAGGGAGGGAGGAGTCCAGCTGGGAGGAGGGAGGGCGCCAAAGGACTGGTGAGGTGGTGAGGAGTGGGATGAGCAGGGATGCAGCTGGGTGACTGGGGACCATTAAGAAGGATGTCTGAGAGTCAAAACTGAGGTTGTCCATGTTGCTGTGATGTAAACCTGCCATCACTTCTACCTCTTGCAAACCTTCAGCTGAATTAACCCTTTTTAAGTAAGGTGACTATGAAATTATAAGCTCTCTGGGAATTCACAGAATCTAGGAAGGTCATTGGACTTTTAATAGGGTATGGAATGGAGGTTTGAGCAATCTTATCTAGCAGGGAGATCTGAGCAGGTGGTCGGATTACCCAAGACTATTTAATGTGAGTGAACTTTATATACATATAAACATGTCATTCTTCCCTTGAAATTCACATATTTTTGAACAAGGAGATGGATATAGAGAAGCAAATCATATATAAACAGTTGAATATCTGCTTGAAAGTACAAAACCTTGGTGGTTATCTTTCATACTGTTTTCTGCCTTCTCTTTCTGCATTTTGGTAAGTCCCTACTGCAGCAGTCTCCCAGATGCAGCCAGAAGATGAAGAACAACCCCAGTGTGCAACTGGGAGACTTGGGAAGTCAGGTGGTCTTAATAATACATGTTCTTATCCCACCAGCCTGTGGAGGTAGAAAAAAGTTACTGAGAAATCAGGAGTCTGTTGAAGTAGATAAACAGAGTCTCAAAAATCATATTACTACTTACTTCCAGGGTAGAGTCTGATGAAAAGTTTCCGCACCTCATCATACACCCAAATCAGAATGGCAAATGGCACAGCCACAAACCAATACTGAGGCCTGGAAGCAGAAGGGAGGAAGGTAAGTCTGAATGCATCCAAAGAAAGGGCCAAGCCCCCTGCCAATGGGCAGAGAGCTTCTTGGTCATTTTCTCTGCCCTACTGGAAAGAACAACACATCCATTGGGTCATACAACATAAAACTGGAAAGCTTCTTATTTAAACTGGACTGTGACTGGTAGAAGCAATATCTGCCTTTGAAGTGGCCTATTGGTTGAAGGTGGAGATGGGATGGTGAAGTTTAGAAAACCCATTTCCTCTTCTGGGAAAACTAGCAGGTCAAAATCTAAGATAGACTAAGATAGAACTGATTTGGTTTTGTCTCATTTGAAAGCCTGGAGGGGAAATAACCCACTGGAATTCTAAATGTTTACTTAGGCTGTGACAGTTCAGAACACGGCTGGCTCTTTCCTGTCCACTGTTGAAGAGGAACTCACCGGAGCATTGTGAAACTCAGGGCTGTGACACTTCCAAGCCCATAGGAGAGGATTAATGCAATGATAATCTGTGAGGCAATCCCCACCCAGATGACTTTATTTCTGCAAGAAACATAAAAGCAAACATTCTGAATTCACATGGCTACAGGACCACACACCTAGTGGAGTCAAGGCCTCATGTATTATAGGCCTAACCCTCATCATTCCTGCATCGAAGGCCCAGGGTTGAACTATGAGGTTGGATGTGGGCAGTACCTGAAGAGACCCTGCTGGAAGATGGAGTTCCTCCTGGTTTTCCTGATGATTAGATCTGCTATTTGCTGGACCATGATGCCAACAAAGAAAGCCGTATAGCCCATCCATTCTAAGTATTTCCTCTGGTACCATGTCTGTCAACAGACAAAAAGGAGACCATGAAACCCCAGAGGGAAAACTTCAGGACGATATCAACGTAGTTCTGTAAAGTTTTACTCTCTCCCCACCTCACCAAGATTGACAGAGGATCACCTCCTTGTGTTTGGAAAGAAACTTTTTTTTCTTTACTCGGTTGAGTAGGGAAAGATGCTAACTTAATTGATTTGGCCCCACCATGGGTATTGTTGGACTGGTTACTCTTCCATATCAATTGCAAAGCCAATGTAAGAAAGTGAGCTCAAGGTATCTAATTCGAGAGAGGAGGCTGAGTCCTGGCAAAGGCCAAACCAATGTAACAAAGGGGCCCACAGGCCCTATTAACTGAGAAAACGTTCACCTTCTCTGTCTCATTAAGGCTGTCCAGGGAAATGGAAGTTCTGCATCAGTCTGGGCAAGACAGTGAGAGGAGGGGAGAAGCAGGACTTTGCAGGACTTTGAAGGCAGAGCCTCCTTCCCTTACCCACTGTTGTCCATAGCTGTCTTCCAAGTCATTCACATTGCTATTTTCCCATTCCACCCGGATGTTAATGAGACCGCTGGGTTTGAAGCCCTCCTGTGCATACACAGTGAAATATACAACGAAAGCTCCCACAGCTTGCATGAGGCCTGAAAGCACAAAAGAAATAAGGGCAGAGGTTCTATAAATGACTTTGGAATTGCGCCTCTGCTCACTTTCCTTTCGGTTCCTCCTCCCATTCCAAGCCTGCCCCACAAGGAAAAACAGTTTCTGACTGGAATGAATTCTCGGGTGGTCCCTGTCTGACAGGTCAGCGATGCCTTCGTCGTACCAATGTGCAGGTAAGAGTACATGGCAAGTTGCTCGTTCACCAGTCTGTCCTTCTTCTTGTGGCGAGGCTTCCTGTTCATGATGTCACTTTCAGCTTTCTCATAAGCCAAGGCAATGGAGGGGATCTAGAGGGGGAGACAGTCCATGAGGCCTAGCCCCGAAACACTGTGCCGTACCAAGAGAGTGATAATGGCAGTGGCATAGCTGGGGGCCTCAGGGTGGGAAGGGGGCTGGCAGACTGCAGCGGTGGTAGGGTTATGGAACCGGTCTGTCCAGGGTGTAGGCAATGGGGGTTCATTGTTTCTAGAGAATTTAAAAACAGTTGGCTTTAAAAATCAGTCTGCTTTTTTATCACCATGTGCTGGCAGTTCTAAAGATGCTAGCTATAAAAACTTTTCTCCTCTGGGGCAGATTTTCCCTACCATCCTCTCCTCCTTAGGCATGCCACTGGATCACAGCGGTTCTCTCACAGGTCCTCCCACCTGGAAGGCCTGTTAAAGGTCAGATCGCTGGGCCCCACCTCCCACCTCCAGTCTCTCCCAAGGTCTGAGCTGGGGCCAGAGAATCTGCATTTCTAACAAGTTCCCAGGTGATGCAAGAAGCACTGCAGTGGAGAAAAAGAAGTGAATTGAAAGAGCCTGGAAAATGATCTGACTGTAAAGCATGAGGACCCCGGTTCCCCTCTAAGGCAAAGATATCTTTAGTCTCTCTGCAATGTGTTGACTGCCTGGGTATTTTACCAAACAAGAGGGTAGGAGGCGCCATTTGCTGCATTCTCATTGTGAATTCAGCTCGCTCCATTGCCTTTTTTCCCCTTTGCCTATGTAAGCTGGAGCCATGTGGGTAACTGTCATGATAATTTCTTAAATGGACACATACCAGAAGAGGGGAGGGTTTACGTGACATTATTGTAGGTCAATATGAGGCCTGATCGTGTGTTAATACCTGCTACTTCTAACTGCGTGTAGGTGAGGGGCTTCTAGATCACAGATTCTTTTACTTGACAAGGAGCAGTTGTGGGTTATCACATTGGCCACTGGGCCCCAGCGTTACACGGGCTATTTAGTGATAGCTCTATCTTCTCAAGAGGGAAGGGAGGCATGTGAGCTGAAACTGACCAATGGCCTATTTTGGGGGGAGGGTAAAGAGCTCATGTCTTGAAAAGCTCTTATAGGAAGTGAAGTGGTTTTAACTTCCAAACATTTGACAGATCTCTTTAGTCCTCTGCTTTGAAGTGCGGCTGGTGGACCAGCAGAATTGGCATCACTTAAGAGCATGTTAGAAATGTAGACCTTCTGGCCCCATCACATCGAAGTTTGAGGAGCACTGATTTAGTCCATTCCTTGCCCTTGCAGGTAATGCCCCTGAAGTTGCCATCACTTGGGGCAGTTATCAGATCCTGTTCCCTTTAGTGCTACTTACTATGTCTGTGCCCAAGTCGATGAACAAGATAGTAATGGTGCCAATGGGCAGGGGAAGCCCAACAGTGATGTAGATCAGAAAGGGGCACAGCTCAGCAATGTTCTTGGTCAGGGTGTAAGCAATAGTCTTCTTTAGGTTGTCGAAGATCAGGCGACCTAGGCAAAGATGTTGCTCTCATAGGACTTGCTTTTGATCCCCCAGGTGACCGCTGTCTTGGTAAGGCCACTTGAGACCTCACTCACCTTCCTCCACCCCTGTGACTATGGATGCAAAGTTGTCATCCAGCAAGATCATGTCAGCTGCATTTTTGGCTGCATCAGAACCTGTTATCCCCATGGCAATCCCAATATCTGCCTTCTTTAGAGCTGGAGAGTCGTTAACGCCATCCCCTGTCACGGCGACAACTGCATTCTATGGGGACACATGAGAAAATGGGAGTCAGCAGATCTAAGGGGTCACAGGTAGGACAAAATCAACATAGTCTCCCTTTCCTCTGGAGGATGTAGGCCCAACTGGAGCTGAAATGAACGGTCTGTTTTGGGGAAAAGGTAAAGCCGGGAAATCCCAGAAGCAAGAACACCAAACTCCAAATAAGATGTGTTCCGTAATTAAAACCATTGTGTGTGGCAGGCTAAAGTGGATCTTTTATATCTTGTGTCTTTACATTTTTTCTTCTATATCTTACATTTTCAAATCTTTCTATATGCACACCTACCACAGGACCAAATGTTTCATTGTCAGAAAGCCCTGCATGCAGGAAGATCTCAAAGGAGGGTGGAGTGTCAGCCCCCTGAGAGGGTAGAAATGTAAAGTGATGAAGACGGGCGAAGAATTGTCTCTGAAGAGGTTTAAAAAGTGTCATAGCCCTGATCTGGGATCCAGATCTCAGCCCTGCATTTCCCCATGACAGTGACAGACCTGGAAGTTTCTCTGGGTGCTGCTGTCCACCCACCTGCTTTTGACAGCCCTCCACGATGATCAGCTTCTGCTGGGGGGATGTCCGGGCAAAGACGATCTCTGGGTAGTTGGTTAAAAGCTCATCCAGCTGTTCCGGACTCATGTCCTTCAGCTCCATGCCAGTCACCACCACAGCTTTCGCGTCCCTAGAAGGGCCAGAAGGAACTGAGTGAGGCCAAAGGTTGGATCTTAGGCTGAAACACTGCTCTGGGCAGGAAGTGGGCTGACGCCTCTTTGACTTTACCGGGAACCCAATGTCCTTGACACTAATACTCTAGTGGGATGATAGGGGTTATGAGTTCTGGGGACACTTTGGTCTCCATTTCAAGACAGTAAACTGAGGCGAAACAGTAAGGCCCATTTTCTGATATCATACAATAGGAATAAGCCTTTTGGTTGTAGGAATGGGTGGGAACACCTGTGGGGCAATGTTTTACTTAAGGAGTAAAAAGAGGGTAAAAAAACTTCCTGTTCAAATGTTTTGGGTCCTTGAATTCAGCTTATGCCAACACACATGGGTAACAATTCTGTGTTGTTGCTTATTTCAGATTTATAGTGTCTACTGTGCAATGAGCCGCGTAGGGAGAACAATTTATTGAGGTCCTCTTTGAGGAAAACTATTGTCTGCTGCTGATGAAAGTAAGGTTCTAGAAACTATTAATGATGCAGATCTGATTGTGTTGTTCCCTGCTAAAACATTTCAGAGGCTTTCCACTGCACTTAAAGCAGACCCCAGAGCCCCTCACTTGGTCTGCAAGGCCAGCTGCAGCTTCACCTCCCCTTTGGCTCTCCCCCTGCAGCCCGTGGGACTCCCAGCCCTGAGCCTCCAACCCCCTCCAGTGCCCTTGGGCCTTCACCCGTCTTTCCCCTTTGCCAGGAACAGGCATCTCTCACCTCACCTTCCCTTGGCTAACACTCCACATTTGAGCTTTCAAATCTTAGCTTATACCCCTACTCACAAAACGCTGCATGCCTTTTTCTATACATGTTTGTTTTGAGCTTTTTTAGGTTTGTGTTTTCCTGTTGGTGCTAAATACCGGAATTCTAGCACTTGACTCAAATTATAGGTGTTCTTATGTTCTGGTAAAAAATATATATATATAAAAGTAAGATAAAAAGAAAAGGGTTTGTCCTTTCTCCCCACAACTGCAAAAGTACAGTTAGTGTATGATCATAAAGGTACAGTTGATAAAGTGGATAGCTAAAAACATTAACAAATTTATCTATCCCATCTCCTGTTCAGTGAGGTGAGTTGCATGGATATGTATAATCCTATTATTTTTGGCATTAAGGAGGGCGTGTGATGTGATGAGCACTGGCTGTTATACACAACTAATGAATCACTGAACATTATATCAAAAACTGATGATGTACTATATGTTGGCCAATTGAATTTAAATAAATAAATAAATAAAACAAATTAAGAAAAGCTCCAAAAAGCTTTTGTCGATGAATGCTGTTTACATAAAGGAATGTTGGAATACTCTTAGACTTCAGATATTGTTATTGTGCCCAGAGGCTACAATTCTGTGTGGTAGTCTTAACTGGTAACTGTTGCCCAGGTAATAATTTATTAACTGACAGCTCTGTATTCTTTTTTTTTTTTAAGATTTTTATTTATTTATTTATTTGTCAGAGAGAGAGAGAGAGAGCACAAGCAGGGGGAGCAGCAGAGGGAGAGGGAGAAGCAGACTCCCCGCTGAGCAGGGAGCCTGATGTGGGGCTCGATCCCAGGACCCTGGGATCATGACCTGAACCGAAGGTAGACGCTTAACGACCGAGCCACCCAGGCGTCCGACAGCTCTGTATTCTAAAAGGTATAAATGTTTGGGTAAACTAGAAGAGGTTCACTGGTCTCTCCCTTCCCCTTTATTATAATATGAAATTATAATAAAGCCAGTGACATTTACTTTTACACTGAGACTTTGGAGTCTTTGATCGTTTAAATTGTCAACAGTCCAGGTGACTCTGGACTCCTCCCACTGCTTGAACCGTTGTCCTCTGTGTGTCCTTCACTGTACTTATCACACCACTGTACTTACCACATCACAAGTAGCTTTTATTTTTCTGTCCCTCTGCCTACATGGAAAGCTCCCCAAGGGCAGGGATAGTGTCTAGTCTGTTTGCTACTACAGTTCCAGTGTCCAGGACAGTGCCTGGTATATTGTTGGCACTCAACAATTAATTGTTGAGGGGCACTGGTGTGACTCAGTTGGTTAAGTGTCTGCCTTCAGCTCAGGTCATGATCCCAGGGTCCTGGGATCGAGCCCCGCATCGGGCTCCCTGCTCAGCAGGGAGTCTGCTTCTTCCTGTCCCTCTGCTTGTGCTCACTCTCTCTCTCTCTCTCAAATAAATAAATGAATAAATAAAATCTTTAAAACAACAACAACAAGAAAAAAAACAATTGTTGAAAGAATTAATACATGAGTGAATGAATGGGTGAATGGACTAAAGGACAGACATGATTACAAGAATTAGGAGACAGAAAGAAAAACTAAGTGTTTCGTTAGGAAGCTTTCATTCTATTTGCTACCGTATGTTCACATAGCTACACATTATGAAGCATCTGAATAAATACTCAAAATAAGCACTAAGGGAGTGCACCAAACACAGAGGGTTCTTAATATTCCTGATTATACAACTGGATCAATGGCAAGTAATTTCATATAAATTTTGTTTCAGTTTTTCTCACTTTAGATGTGGCACTGAAGTTTTCAGATCTACTCCATTGGGTCTTTAAATTTCATATAAGGAATACATCACGGGTAATTTTCATGGTATCAATACAGACTAGCATTACCCTGAGAGAGTGTCTGGCAAAAAGGGGATTTGCTCCAGATAGCACAGCTCTTTAGAACTAACAAGGATAAGGACTTGGATAAGAACTTGAGTTTCGGCTACATTGGTTCTGTGCTTACCGCTTGTTAACTTGCTCCACAGCAATGTGGAGGCGTTTTGCAATGTCTTCCACCGTCTCACTGTTGGCTGAAATGATACCCACACTCTTGGCAATAGCTTTGGCTGTGATTGGATGATCACCTGTAACCATAATAACCTAGAACACAAACAATGAGAAAGGCATGTGGACAATGAGAAACTTGGCTGGCCAGACAGTATCACCTACTCTACCATGACCTGGTAGAATGTGATTAGTGATTATAGTGGTTTGGCCTTATGGGCAGTTCTTGATCTTTAGATCAAAGACAAAACTGTCTCTGAAGAACACACTGATCTCATTGGATCTATCCTTGCTTCTAAGCTTCTTACATTTCCTTCTCTGACATTAGAGGAGGCCCTTTCCCTTGGATGTTACCTTACTTGTGAAAGGGCTAGGGGATGTGTACTTGAGACAGCCTCATGTTGCTTCAACAGTCTTGATATTAACATGCTAATGGAATTAATATTTTGGCTTTGATAATATGAAGGCAAATGGATTTTGGAGGCTGAACCTTAAGATTAAGTAATAAAACCTTTTATTGTCTATCATAATCTAGGGCAAGATAAAGTCAATTCATGGCCTTCTCACTGCAGTCACTATTGTGGTTTGTTCCACATTGACACAGTATTTTGTTGATTGGGACAGTTACTAGAATCTTAGTATAGTGAAAGTTGAGATAAAAAGGGAGTGGGGGATTATGATATTTATTTGAGACTTAAATACTATCTCCGATGGCAAACATTCTTAGACAACATAAATGGAGGACTTCTTAAGTCAGGAAAATAACTCCCACCTTGATCCCCGCACTCCGACATTTGGTGACTGCATCAGGTACAGTGGAGCGAGGGGGATCAATCATAGATAAGAGCCCCACAAAACAGAGGTTAGATGTGGGAAAGTTCATGGTGTCTACATCAAATGTGTAAGTTTCTGGAAACTCGTCTGCTGGCAGGTAGAGATGACAGAAACCTGGAATGCACATGAATTTGGGAGTCAATGAAATTAGGATAAGAAATAACAAAAGAAAAGGAGGAACATTTTCACACACTCCCTTACTATTTTACTAATATTTGACAGTATACCAGAATCGTTATATTCTTTCAATTCCAAAATGCATGCTGTAATTAGGAAGGACATATTTCATCCAAAAGTAATTTACTGTGTGCCCACTGGATTTTCTGGTATGTTCTAGGGATACAGAAACCAAGAGGGGGTGGCCTTTGCTTCTGAAGATGTCTCAGTTTAGTGTGGGGACAGAGACATAAAGAGGTAAAGCATAAAAAAGCATAGTGAGGGTGCCTGGGTGACTCAGTTGTTAAGTGTCTGCCTTCGGCTCAGGTCATGATCCCAGGATCCTGGGATCAAGCCCCACATCAGGCTCCCTGCTCAGCGGGGAGCCTGCGTCTCCCTCTCCCATGCCCCCTGCTTGTGTTCCCTCTCTCACCGTGTCTCTATCTGTCAAATAAATAAATAAAATCTTTAAAAAACAAAAAACAAAAAACAACAACAAAAAAAACCCACCATAGTGAGTGTTATAGAGAACAGCCACCTGGGGAATTAGGAAAGACTCCCCCAAGGAGGTCACATGTGAGTTGACTCTTGAGAGAGGAGTTAGAAGTTTTCCAGGGAGAAGGGAGGGTTAGGGATGGGATGGCCATTTGAGGCAAAGAAAACAGCACATGCTACTGCATAAACTGGGGAAAGAATCTGGGGCACCAGGAGAATGGTATGAAGCTCAGTCTTTAATCAAGGTAAGTGTGAGAGAAAGGCCATTAGGAATGGAGAACCTTTTGTTACTCAGAAGGCATCTGAGTTAAGGTAGAAGGGATTCCTGTGTCTGGTGGGACTCCTAAGATCATGTGACTTTCTCATCAGCTTTTATATCAAATTTATTCTCAGCATGCCCCACTGCCTCACACATTTCAGTAAAGCACAGAGTCTGAGAGGTCAAACACAAGGTTCCTACAGCGATTCTTGTCAGATGGGTATCAATCCTGCATTGAAAACACTACCTGGTGCTGTGGGCTATTTAAGACATGCTTAAAGCATTATCACCTCATTTAATTATTTCATTTGCTTTACAAGCTCAAATATCCTTTAGAAACACACATTCCACAGATTCCATCTCTATTGGCAAGAACTTTTATGATGTTTAATGAGCCTTATTATCAACTGTGAACTTCTGTTACCTTGAATTCATATTCTGTAGTTCACAGGTGCCATTCTGTCAACCCAGATTCTCAGGACAGAACATACCCTGTGATACCAGTTAAGTTACCACAATTAGGTTCCTACCAGTGGCTGTATTTCTATGGTTCCTTCCACCTCTGACAACCGCTGTCTCTATTACTGGCAGTGTTTTCTCCCTAATAGGCAAGTGAGAAACTTCAACATTATTTTAAACTTATTTTTCTCCTCTAACTAGTTGCTAAGTCTTACCAGTTCTGCCTCCATGAAGTCTCTTGCATCTGCCCCCTCTGTCACCTTCCTAGTGCCTTGGATCAAATTCCCACCCTCTTTTACTTGAACAAGGGCAGCCACCTCCTCCTGAGACCTATGCCTCTCCTCTCCCTGCTCCTGCCAAGAATTAAACTCTAATTCTGATTGGTTCACTCACCCCAAAGCCTTCTGTGACTCTCTCTGATTGTGGAATGAAATCCCAGTTCCTCACCCACATAAGGCACTCTATATTATGCCCTCCAATCTATCTTTCCTGCCCATTCCCTAGGACTATGCCATCTCATCTATCTGCAACACTCCACACAGACTGGCTCACTCATAATGTGAGCACACACCCCATCCATTTCTAACTCTGTGCTTTGGCCTATGTTGTTCCCTCTACTTCAAATATTTTACCTCACCTCCCTTCAAGAATTGCTGTGCAAGGCCCAGTTTAAAATGTAACTCCTTCCATAAAAGCTTCCCAGATTTTCTTTATCTGGAAGCCACCCCACCCTCCTCAGTACCACCACATAATATTCTTGTATGTTTATCATATTCTTCTTTCTATGATTCATGTGGATGCATAGCTACTCAGCTAAATAATAAGCCTGTCTCCTCTTGTGCCCTGACCTGGCATAGAGCCTCACACCCAACAGGTGACAGGTAAGGGTTCTGCCACCAAGAGCTCACCCAGCACGCGCTCCCCCTGGCCTCCCAACTCCATGTATGCTGTGTGGAAGGCCTCGGCTGTGTTCTTGTCCAGAGGCTGCTCCTGGCCGTTGACCATGATGGTGCTGCACTTCTCTAAGATCCTCTCAGGGGCCCCTTTCATCACCATGAGGAAGCGCTTGTCATTGGGGTCATCCGTTTTGTGTATGGAGAGCTGGGAGAGAAGGAATTGAGTGTGTTACGTATTCCCTGCCATTAAATAATGACACCATCTTTACTCATAAGGGCCTGAACTGGACAGATCTCTTAAGTAGCAACATGACAAGAAGATTAAAGACATCCCTTTCTCTCATTAGGCTACTTATCCTTGGCATGAAGTGGAGTGTTCACTACAGGCATGTTCTATCCTTTTTATTTTGTGGTCAAGTAATATGCAGAGATCTAGACTTGGTCCTGCTCAGAGCGGCACCCTGAATTTGAATCGAAAGTAAGTAGATCTCATCTTTCAAACAGAAACTAGTTGCTTTAGGGAGGCCAGATGTGGTTGTTGCCCTGTGAAGTCTTGTGTATTGAACCAGATCTCCTGTGGTGCCCGTAGGGGTCAGGGGACTGTGAGCCACCTCTTCTTGCTTCTTGTCTCTACCTCCCTATCATGGGTAGCAGCCTTTGGGTCCCAAGCTATTCTGAGCTCAGGCAGGCATGAGGGCAGCAGAAGTTCCTATGCCTCTTCAGCTCCAAATTAATCCAGTTTTACTGCCTGGAGGTGAAGGAAAATGGTAGGGGTGGAGGAAGTAGACACTCTCACGTACAGGCTTTCAGGACAGTTAAGTAACACAATTTTAATATCAACATCCTCTCATCTACTGATTCTATTTCCAGATTCATCCTAATAAGGTAATCAGAAAAAATCTAAAAAAAAAGTTATTTAAAATGGCTAAGTCTTATGGAAGCTGTTATATACCAGGTACTCTTCTAAGCCTTCGAAAGGAATTTCAGGAAGCTGGAGTGTTTGAAAGAGAATGAGTAAGTTACAAAAAAACAAAACAAAACAAAAAACCCTACCATTTTGGGTCTATCAGTTGATTCTAAATCAGTAGTTCTTCACCTTCTGGATACCAGAGAGGAGCACAATAAAAAATAAAAAAGTAGAGGGCAAACATAGTTTTTTTGTTCTTGTTGTTGTTCTTGTTGTTGTTGTTTTTAATGGCCAAGTAAACACATTAAAGAAACCCCAACTACCTAACCAAAACCAAAGCAAAACCTCCCATCTATTATCACTATCATCTTCTCGAAGATAGGATATTTTAACATTTAAAAAGTAGAAACAATAAACACTTTCATAGTGTGTACTCTTCTAAGTGCTTCACACATTGACTCATTTAATTCTCGAAACTACCCTACGGCTATGGGTACTATTATTATCACCTTTTACAAGGAAGGAAACTGAGGCACAGAGGGGTTAACTGGCATGAACAAGGTCATGCCCTAATAGGTGGCTGAGCTGGGATTTGAATTCAGGCTAGTAGGCTCCAGAGTCCCTGCCTTAGTCAGGTACCATATAAAGGATAATCTTTTAAATTAAATACACTCATCCTTATATAGAACTTTATAAAATACTGTCCTAATTTTCCAGTATGCCACAAACTATTGGAAATATTTTTACAGGCTGGTCTCAGTTTGGGGAATTGCTATTCTAAAATCAATAAGACATACACTTTCCACTTTGTTTCCTTTGGTTGAATGATACCCCAGAGACCTTCCAAGGTCACAACATCAAAGACTTTTTTTTGAGTGTTGCTCATGTGTAGATATAAAATGGCACTAACAGCCTCCAAAGAGGCTCTTTGACCTCTTCTGCAGGAACCCACAGAGGTCCTCCTATCTAGTCCCAACTCTGCGTAGCCTATTTTCCCCTTCAACATTTAGTATATGAAGCCTCATGGAACCTGCTTTTTCTCATTTCTCACATGATGAGGAAAGTCTTTACTAGAGTAGATGGGGCCCCAGCAGGATTCTGAGTCTTGTTCCTGATTAGAAGACAATTGGATCTACTCCTTAAGAGCACAGACTCCTGGGTCTGCTTGAATCCTGGCTCTGGCCCTTACTAGCTGTGTGATAATGCCCTGTACCTCAGTTTCCTCATTCCCTACCTTATAGAGTTGAGAGAATTGAGTGATTCAATACATGTAGAAATTAGCATATGATAACTATCATTACTGTTGTTATTTTAGGATCATTACTCATTCTATTTTCACGTCTGTTTTGAACAAGAGACCTGATTTACTGGCTTTAATATTTTACTTCATACATTTTTTAGTTGTCTATTTGGCTAACTACAATTCTTCATTGGCTTGTTATCCACAGAGATGTTTGCAACACAGTTATTTCCCAATCCTAAATGCCATCCGAACAAAATGTGTGGGTAAACACCAGAAACTTTTACACAAACATGGTTATCTTATTTATATACTTTCCTGTTATGCAAAGACCAAGTCACAAGGCCCTGCTCTCAGGGCTTTGGAGTCTATGGGAAGTCCCACCTGCAGCAGTAAACTGGGCTACAAACTGTCACTTGTCCCACCCTGCGGAGGATGGAGCTAGTTGACTGTTGGCCAGCCTGGAATGAGGGAAGACAGATAGGCAATGATGGCCATTTTCTTCCTGAGCAATGGGTAGAAAGGAGGTCCCTGTCAACTGCATATGGGGCAGAACTGGAAAGCAATGTGGCTGGTAAGGGCAAGGTTTACTCACAAGGCCCAAGCTAAACTGTTCTGTGTGGTGGTAGAAAAAGCATGGCCTTGGGAGTTGAAAATATATGTGAAAATTTGTTGTGCCACTTAGGTGCTTGGGAACTCTGGTCACATCAACATTTCCTAAGGACCTGGTTCCTCACCTAGAAATTGAGATTAATTAATCCTACCTCAGGTTTATCGTGAGGATTAAGTGAGAGAACCAGATACAGACTAAGGGAGCAGTAAATGTTAGTTCTCCCCAATCCCCCACTTTTCATTTATCCTTTAGGATATGGCTTTTGCCCCTCACCTGTGCAAGTTACCTGGTGGTGGTGGCGTGTGTGTGGGGGGGTGGGGGGGTGGGTATAATATAGATCAATCATTCATAGGGACAGCCAGGCCCTGACAAGATCTTCCCTTTTCTTTTTTCTCTACCTATTTCTGGCAAAGGAAAGAGGCCAGCAAGGAAAACCTGTTCTGGGCTTACCAGATGCCCAGGCCCTCCATCCCTGAAGGCAATTTTTGAAGTCAAATATCATTCAAAATACATACTAACCAAAGGACACTTACAGGTAGAAATGCCATTCTTATGATAACAAAGATTCAGTTGTGAGGAAAAACTCACCTGAAATTTGTTGGTCGAGTTAAAAGGGATTTCAGCTACTTTGTGGTTTCTTTTTCTAATTTCCATCACATCACCCAAAATGACCTCTGAGAACTTCAAAAGAGCAGTTTCTGAGGCATCTCCAACCACAACTCTCTGAGAATCAAGAGAAAACAAATATTTGTAGCACATAATCTGATTCTTTTGTGATTATTTTCAATGAGCCAGCAGACGGCCTGACTAAGCTCAGTATCTAACAAACGACTACACCACAATGAGCCACTGACCGAACCATGGTGGAGGTGTTAAACTGAATGGTGCTGCTTACTGGCATTAGGGAAATTCAAAACAGTTTGAGCTCTGTGAGACCTGGAGGGTTCCATGAAAAAACCAGCTATGAACTAGTCTTGAAAGACGGGTGATAACTGGCAGACAAAGGAACAAAAGAAAGCCTTCTGGAAATCAGAATGCCATGAATGAAGGCATGAAGTGGAAGAGTTCCATTGTCAGTGCTGAGTGTGCAGGTGGATATGGAGGATGCAGAGAGATTCAGAGGGCCCTGGAAGGCAGGCAAGGTCCAAAACTCGAGCAGCAGAAAACAGATGCATGGAAAGTTTTTGAGCCAAGTTAGGTGAAGCAGTTCATCTAAAGAAGTATTTAAGGAAAATTACCGGTATGCAAGAAAGACTGGGGGGAGGGATAAACTGGAATCATGGAGGCCAATCAAGAGGTTGGTATAATTAATTAGATGTAAGGTACTGGCGATAACAGAAAAGTAAAATTATATATTTATTTGAAGCAAGAATAACAGGACTTGGTGACTCACTAGATATTAGGAACGAAGAAAGTTAAAGATGATGTCCAAAAATTTTGGACTGGATGATAAATTAAAATGGTTATGTCATAGAAAAATAGAAAAGGGACAAGATAGTGATTTAGAGCCAGGTTGGGTACAGGTGGAAGGTGGCAAGTGTAATTTGTTCAGAGTCTAACATGGCAAAACTTTCAAGTGGGAACACACAGCTAATTGGAGATCCATGGAGTTTGGGTGAAAAATCAGAACTGGAGATAAGGATTTGAAAGATATGGACAGAGAAGTGATGGGCCAAGAAGAGAATTGATGAGCTGTCTGACAAAGAAAAGCAACCAAACAAAAAGTATAAGAAAGAAAGAGTCAATGAAGGAAACAGATGGCAAATAGAAAAGCCAGGAGAAGACAGATTGAGTGACTCACTCAGAAGGAGAGGACAGGGGGAGAAGAGAGAGGAAGGGAAAGAGGAAGGGGGAGAAAGAAAAGTTTGTTTTTGTATATGCTAACATTCCAGGGCCCCTTAGCACCGCATCTGCTGCCAAGAGGAATACGTTCTAAGGTCAAGCCTTCTATTTCCTTCCAATTATATTTTAAACTTCAGTGAATGGCACTTATGTAATAAAGGAACTTTGATTATATCTACTTGCTTGTAAAGGAAAGTAACTTAAAGGTACATTCATTTTCAGGAATGAGACAGAATTTTCAATAGGCCTAAACCACTGTTCTGAGGACTTTTAGACATCTCGGTGATTTCTCGAAGCAAGTTAGGGTGAAGAAAATTTTCTGCAGGTCTTGTGAGTCAGACTTCCTCTTACTAGTACAAACTTCACTCAGTGGGAGAGATTTAAATCAAGTACCAAATCAGAACAGAGGAAGTGACTTCAAACTGGCTATGATTTAAGACCGAATATATACTGAAGCTTTACCTTCATGATGGGGATGTTTTCTTGTCCTGGTCTGAACTCAGCTCTGTTACACAATGTTATTATCTTTGATAAGGAGGCCCAGGTTCCAGAGCTTTGATCAAAGACTTGGTCTGGAAAACAGAACAGTGGATGCTGTGGGTCCTGGACCTAATATCCATACTATTCAACCAATTCTCTGAGACTGCACACCAATGCTGCCATGTTCTGCTCGGCCCCCTCTGCTAGAGTCCATAGCTTCGGGCCACAATGAATGTTCCAGAAGACTTACTTGAATGGTCTTCACTGGTGTCAGCTATGAAGATCTGATTGTCAAACCACAGATGGGCCACAGTCATCCTGTTCTGGGTCAGAGTCCCAGTCTTGTCTGAGCAAATGATAGAGGTGGAGCCAAGGGTCTCCACTGCTTCCAGGTTCTTCACCAAGCAGTTCTTCTTGGCCATCCGTTTAGCTGTCAGCGACAGAGTCACCTAGACAGGAGAGAGAGAGAGAGGAAGAAGCTTTGAGAAAAATCATCATTTTGAACTCAGGCTCCATAACGTAGAAGCAGCTGGAGCGGAACTGATTCACGACAGAGGTATAGTTACAGATGCGGCAAAGCTGACCCAGTGGCTGATAAACCACATAAAGCCCTATATATATGCCATAATCCTTTTATTAAATGTAGGAGGTAAACAATGTGCCTAAGTTCCTCAGTTGTAGAAACTGCCAAGGATTCTTTTTTCTTTTTAAGAAATGTGAAAATGTAGAGAAGGTGTCAGGCTTCCTGAAAATCTGTAAGTGGTGGTTTGTGTCTGTCTTATCTAGATCTTACTTTTTTTTTTTTTATCTTATCGAGCTTTTAAGGAGAAAGATAATATGCAATTTGCAGATAGAGCTCCTAAAAATGAAAATATAAAGTTTTCCAGGACAGTGTTAAAAATGTTAACAATATCACAATTCTGTTTGTCTCTCTAAGAAACAGTCTCCTCAGAACGTCCCATGGTGTCCCCTGACAGGGAGGGAGTGTTGTTCTGAAGATGGAGGAGACTTGCAGTTTATGGTGGGCGCACACCCAGCACAGCAGAATGCTATGTGTTAACAGGGTCAGGGGACAGGCCACCTAGCAGCATGGACTCACAGTGACAGTGGCCAGGAGACCCTCAGGCACATTGGCCACAATGATGCCAATGAGGAAGATGATGGAGTCCAGGACCTGATACTTCAGGGATACTGCGATGATGAAGAAAAGGATGCCGATGGAGACGGCCACTCCTGCCACAATATGAACAAAGTGCTGGATCTCAATGGCAATGGGTGTCTTCTCATTTCCGACTCCTGAAGCCAGTGAGGCGATCTGACCAATGATGGTGCGGTCGCCCGTGTTGATGACCATGCCAGTCGCTGTGCCTACAGGTGAAGTAGACATTTTATTCCAGGGATCCTCAGCTATGAGGGGACCATAGCCTGCTTATAGTCTTCTCTTTGCTGGTTTACATGATCAATTAGCACACAACATTACAAAATTCTCTGGGCTCTTCAGTTCCATGTTTTGTCCGTGAAAAGCTTTGTAGCAAGAGATGGTAAAGAGACAAGAGCATAAAGCCTGCAGGGGAGAGGTGATATGGGTGGTGCATGCAGTCATGGGAACCAGGCAGACTTACCTTCCAGACAGGTTGTAGAATAGAAGCCAATGTTCTTTGTTTCCAGGGGACTATCGTGGGTAAACTCAGAGGAGCGGGGCTGGGGTTCAGATTCTCCAGTGAGAGATGAGTTATCTACCTAGAAGAAATTTTGGAAAAAGTTCAAGACTAGGCATCTTGTTCCCTGTTCCAGTCACACTGAGATCTAGAAAGACAACAGAATGGCAGCTAGTTATCGGCGTGATCTTTGGGGTGCCCTGTGGCACTTACCTTACAGCCCTGAACAGACAACAACCTGATGTCTGCAGGGATCTGGTCTCCTCCTGTAATCTCCACTATGTCTCCCACCACCAGCTGCTCTGCAGGGATTGTCTTCTTCTCTGAATCTCGAATGACAAGAGCTTGCTGCAAAAGAAAACGGTGACAGATGCCTCAGATCCTGGAATGATGCCAACTCTCCTCCATCCTCATCTCCCCACATCTCCAGAATGGAGGCGCTGGAAGGCACAACTGTCAGAATGGCAAAAATGCAACAAAAGACTTTTACTTGGGGCCTGAAGACACTAAGAACTATCTTTTCTTGAGGAGGAACTCTTAGAGATATTCTTGGAACCAGAAAAGGCTGCTGTGGGCAGATATAGCAAATTGACAGCCCCAAGCATGACAGAGAGGGACAATTAAGGATGAATGATCTTGGCTGGGATGTCCAGGAAGAACCCCAATGGCTGAGCCAAAGGGTTTAATACTCTTGCTCGGGTCAGGAAGACTTTAACAGAGTGGAAGGCAGATCTCCCACTTCTTAGCATGGACGATTCCATCCAGAACCTTCTCCAGCTGGCAGCTCTGTGGGCCAGGGGCAGTGTGGTGTTCCCACTGTGCTGACAGTGGTTTGTGGTCTCCCTAGAAGACTCCTAACGTGGGGTCCTGTGGGAAGACAGGAGCAGTGGGCGTCCCTCACTGACAGCAGTTTGGGGCAACATGCAGAGAGACTCCAAAATGGGTGCAAAAATGGTCACAGATAAAGAATTGTAGGTTGACCTCCTTGGCTACCAGGGAATACTCCCGAACTTCTACAACTCAGTTTTGGAAGCACCTGAATTACTTTTGTTTGAACAGTTCACCAAAGCTCAAGAGCAGTAATAGAAGATGTTGTGCGATGACTGATGTTTCTGTCCTGTTTTGCTCTTGACTAAGCATTTTCCTGTATCTTACTTCCCTGATTATCTCAAAACTCTGTGAGGAAATGGGGCTTCAGAAAGATTGCCTAAGACTTCTCAGACAGCAATGGGTGGAGCACTGACCCTCTGCCTCAGAGGCCCCATTCTCCTCCTTATCTGATGCTTCCTCATCTGAAGTCATGTGGAGACCAGAGAGGGATGGCTGCCACTCACCCGCGGGATCATCTTATTGAAGGTGGCCATGATGTTGGTGCTTTTTGCCTCTTGGTAGTAAGCGAAGATCCCTGTTAAAATAATGACCAAGGCAAGCACGCAGCCCAAGTATACCTGGGTAAGGAGAAGAAGCATCAATCAGAAGAACAGGCATCAGGAATGAGCCAGGTCCTAGGGCTGGAGCTCTCCATGGGAAGGTGAGAGACATGGCAGTGGTACTCTGGTGTCATTTACAGGTCACAAAATTTACCCATTTAAAGTGTATAATTCAATGATTTTTGATGAATTTACACAATTTTGCAACAATCATCACAAGCTAGTTTTAGGACATTTCCATCATCCCAATAAGACCGCTACTGCCCAGTGGCTGTCATTTCCCACTCCTGCCCCCAGCCCTAACCACCTCTGATCTGCTTTCTGTCTCTAAGGTGTGACTGTTCTGGACATTTCTTATCAATGGAATCATAGAGTATGTGGCCTTTTGCATCTGGCTTCTTTCTCTTAGCACCATGCTGGCCAGGTCAGTTTTTTGGTTTTGGTACTGTTAGCAGCAGGCAGAGATGCTCCCCATGTTAAAGGGACACAATTAGCTTTGAGGAGAGAGAAACCCAAAATATTTCACATGGATATAGATCTTTTTTGTCCCCTTAGGAACTTACAGTGCGTCTCTCTCTCCCTTTAAAATTCATGCTCATACTGCCTCTGAGACATCAGAAAGTCAGCTATGATTTGTATTTTACAGCTGGCGAAATTACTGATTTTCCCAAACCCGCACAGTGATTGATCAGTGTAGACTCCTGATTGCAGCCCACTGCTCTGCCCACTAATGGCCTTACTTTATGGTTGTTTTCCCATTACTAGTTTAGCAAACCCTGGAAGGAGTCCCCCTTACATTGTCTAGGGATGAGGATGTATTCATGGAGTACTGGATCCCATATGCAATCCAGCACAGGATGGCTCCTATCCACAGAAGGATGGAGAACCCCCCCACCATCTGCTTGAGGAACTTGATGATCTCTGGTGTTTCGTTGGGAGGAGTGAGGGCATTGGGCCCATTCCGAGCCAGGAGCTCAGCAGCTTGGGCGCTGGAGAGACCCTGAGAAAGCCAGACAAAAACAAAGAGGTATTAGACATTTCTCTTCCCTCAGATTGGATGTCATTTTTCTGCAGGTTGTGGGTAGGAGTTACCATGCCCAAGAAGGGCCTGGGAAAAGTGGATGATGCCTCACCTCCCCCCAACTCACACTTTTTTAAAAAGAATATTTAATATTAATGCTTAATATCAGCCAGGCAATGTACTCTGTATATTTGCTTATTTACTCTTCAAAATAACCTTCTGAAGAAGGTGCAATTATTATCCTCATCTTACAGATGTGAAATTTGAGGCACATGGAGGTTAAATCATCCAGCTAGTAAATGGGACCAGGTAACCTGGCTCCAGAGCCACTATATTAGACTCTACCAAGGCATTTTAGTTTCTTGGAGATTTATCTAGAGATAGGAGTAACTTGGCTAGGGAGGATTCGAAATACAAAAGCTAATCGCCAAGGTTAAGGGCAATGTGGTAACTATCCAGAAAATATTCTCTGTTCTGGAACTTCTACATATTGCACCGGCTAATTTTTCATCCTTAAGTCTGGTGTCTTTCTGCTTTTCTCTATATCCACTCCAAGTTCTAAGTTCTTGTTCATCTTAAGAGTTATAAATTCTACCCAACTCTGAAGCCCACGTGTGGTCACTTCTTGCCAGAAGCCCTCCCTGGTAAGCATGCCCTCCATGGGGTACAGAGGCCCCTCCACCCCCCTTGAAATCCTGTATTGTGACTCATAAGGTTTTTTTCCCCACAAACTATCCTATATGGAGAAAGTCTTGTCATTACTTTTTCTCCTAATCATGTTGTAAGCTACTTAAAGGACAGCTTAAAGACTATATCCTTGGGGCACCTGGGTGGCTCAGTTGGTTAAGCTTCCTACTCTTGATTTCAGCTCAGGTCATGATCTCAGGCCTTACTTTATGGTTGTTTGAGATTGTGAGATCAACCCCCGTGTTGGGCTCCACGTTCAATGCGGAGTCAGCTTGCGATCCTTTCCCTCTGCCCCACCCCCCACTTATGCGTGCTCTCTAAAGTAAGTAAAATAAATCTTTAATTTAAAAAAAAAAAGACTCTGGGACGCCTGGGTGGCTCAGTTGGTTAAGTGGCTGCTTTTGGCTCGGGTCATGATCCCAGGGTCCTGGGGTCAAGTCCCGCATCCGGCTCCTTGCTCAGCAGGGAGTCTGCTTCTCCCTCTGCCTGCCACTCCCTTTGCTCGTGCTCTCTCTCCCTCTCTCTCTGACAAATGAATAAATAAAATTTTTTTTTAAAAAAGAGTTTATCCTTGTTGATTTTCGTGTCCTTTATAGGGTGTCTTGCTTGTTCTGTAATACAGGCTCAAATATTTGCTGAATAACTGGATTTGAAGTCACTAACTTGTAGTCAAAATAAAATTCATCACCATCTCCTTCCTGCTGTTTTCTCTAATCTCTCAGCCCCATGTCCCACCATGGCCCTGTTGACCACCTGACCAAATCTCCTCCTCTTGCTTCTCTACCTTGGTAACTGGGATCAGGAATTTGTTCAAACACCCCAGTGAAACAAAGTCCTACCAGTTATTTCTCTGAAACATCTCTGGAATCTTGTCCCCTTCCCTTCCCATCTTACTGCTGCTGCCTTGTTTCAGTTCCTCATTTTATATTCCTGGGTTATTGTCTCATTCTTCTAGACCCTTCCATCTCCCACTTAAAAAAAAAAGTCTATCCACCTACCTACTACCTGTATCTGTATATATCTTCTACCAGAAATACCTTTTGAAAGCCAATCTTATTTAAATCACTTCCCTGTTTAGAAATTGTGTATAACTAATATAGTCCTTATTCCTTAGTTTAATATGGAAGTGCTTGATGGTTTCACCCAAATTACCTCTCCTTGGTCTCATTTTCTATCCCCTCCTTCCCCTTTCCACACACATTAGCTCCCAGAAACCCCAGACTGTCCTCTCCGGTCTCCTGGGTACTCTGCTAACTTAAACCCAAATCCTCCTCTTCTGTCCTGATTCAAACACTGCATGATCCAGGGAACCCCTTCTGGCTCCTCTGGTCAGGTCAGAATCTGTCACTCACTCAGCACACCATTTAGACCTCTCTTTGCCATCTAAGTCAAACAGACTGGATGTTATGATACTCTCTTACATCCCTGCCTCCCCTGCTGAAATGCTTACTCCTTAAGACCAGGGATCACCTGCCTCTCTTTGGCCCTCTCACTGCCAGTCTTGTGTGTTGCACACAGTAGGTCTTTTTGTTGACTTGAACAGATGCATCCAAATCTCCTGATGTCAAGACACCAAAACTTTTAAAATTTAATTTGAGTTTGAATTCACACAAGAAAGCAGTCCTTCTGTGGTGGGGGAATTTGCCAGACACCTGAGAGCACACCAGTATGTCCTGGAGTCATCGTTCCTTCTCATAGGAAGAGATGGACAAGCAGGGTTATAAGACTGTCACTCTGGATGGTTGCTTTTTAACATTGGTTTTCCCCATTCTTTGATAAGACCATTATACTTCCTGGACATTGGGATCTAAAGCAACCTCTGACCATGACCATAAGAAAGTGTCCGAGCCTTTCTGGGGATACCACAGCTTTCCTGCAGTTACAATCAAAAGAAATGTTTATAGCCAGGCGTCCAGCTCAGCAGAGGGGCTTGACTCTGGGCTTTAGTTCAGACACGCCAGCTCTTGAGGTCAACCAGCCCTCTCTCACGTGCTGGGCGTGTGGGTGACTGGCATTCTCAAAGTTGCTGCTTCATCCTAAAGATGCCATCGAATTTTCCATACACCCTAAGCACACGGCTTTGTACAGTCCTTTGCATAGTCCCAGGGCTTCTCTTCCCAATCCCCAATCCCTTGATGACTTACTGTAATGATGTTTGTACCATATTTCTTTTCCAGTTCCTTAATGCTGAGTTTGTGGTCATCCTGAAGTCCATGAAAGGAAGAAGAGAGTGCATTAATAATTCCAGAATACTCAAACCCTAAGCTTTGCCCAGCCCAGGAAAACTGAGAGAAGCACTGATGATAGGAGGGGGCCAGGGAGTGAGGGAGAGAACGAGAAAAGCCTCTGTGCCAGGTGGTTATTGCATTGAGGGAAGAGAGAGTCTTGCTACAGGAGAAACTCTTCTGATTCACCAGCCAGGGGATTTTCTGGCCATCCCTTGAGTTCAGACTTAATTTGTCATTTACTACATATTAGCTGTCTTTAGTTTTTACGAACAAAGCAATGCATTTCATCTCAATCTGATCTCCAGCACGTGCAAGTTCTAGCATACCTGCCTGCTGTCCGGGTGCTAGTGATCTGGATACTTAGTTCAGACCTGAGTTCTGGGATTAGTTGACGGTGATGAGCAATACCAAACCAGACCAGACCCATCTGACAACTCCTTACCCATGAAGCCCTCCACTGGGCAGGTAGTGTCTGGTAGAGAGAAGCAAGCCTTTCCTTAATCAAGTACTTGAGACTCAGGGAGTTCACTTGTTAGAGAAGTCCTGCAGATTTAAAACTGCCAAATAAATACCAGTATGGCCCACACTTGCTAATTTTGTTATAGAATCATTAGACTAAAGCAGAGTTTCTCAACCTTGGCATTATTGACATTTGGGCCAATAACTCCTTGTTGGGGGGGAGGCGGCTTCCACCCACTATAGGCCACCTACTAGCACCCTCCCTGGAGTAGTGATAAGCAGAAATGTCTCCAGACCTCACTAAATGTCCCAATGGGGGGCAAATTCCTCCTATCCTGTCCCTTGAGAGCCATTGGGCTACAGGATTAGAAGCCTCTTCTTGTCTCTGAAAACCCAGGGGTAAGTAAGCCTTCTTTACCCCACCTAGAAAACCTAGCACTCAGGATTCTTCAAGCTCTGATCAACTGAAACAAAGATTTATACTGTGATGGGTACTAGAACCAACTCTTTTCTTAAGTATATGCAAAAAAGGTTACCTGTTGTGTTAAGAGATTAGATTTTCCAATTAAAAAATTATTTTGTCTTCTCCTCAGCCAGATTCTGCTTTATTCATTTAGTCATTGTACCAACCAATATTGATTGAAAGATATTGCTGGGGATTCAAAGGATTAAGACACAGTTTTGTGCACAGTGTGCTAAATTCTGCGCAGATACAAGTAACAGGTGATTAGAGCCATTGTTTGCATGGCTGGACCTCAGACTTTAAGGGCCTGTACGTGAGGCAGAAGGAGGCAGACTATCTTTCCTTCTGCAGCCCTGGCTTTGGGGATGAGAGCCTGGGGCAGGAGGCATGTTGGGTGCCTGTGGTGCACTCTGCCGGCCAGCACTAGAATAGCTCGGGGCAGCATCCTGTGGCTCAGGCTTCCGACATTATCAGCCTGTTCATTCAGCAGCCAGGGATCCTTTCATTCTCGTCAAGGTTCTAATGTGCCAGAGGGCATCCCAGTACGCGTTCACAAATCAAATTATAGGATTCTTGTGAGAATGTTGGGAAAGAAGAAGGAAAGATGGTCTTCTCTCAGCCGGGAAGCAGGGGCACACTAGCTAACACTATGAAAATTATCTTTCTATATTATGTATCTTCACAAAATGCTCAAAGAAGGGAGATTCTCTTCATAATAAACAGGCATATGATAGAATGGATATATAGTCATGTTATAAGTAGCAATTTCAAGGAAGACTAGATATGTCTTCAATCCTAAATGCTAGAGATACGTAGGAAATAAGAACGACTATTATCTGGTTCTGTGCTAAGTCTTTCTCCAGTTTTATTTCATTTAACCTTTTTAACAACTCCAACAGGTAGGCTCTGTCTTTAATTCCTATTTTTTGAAATAGGAACTGAATGTCAATGAAACTGGGATCTGAATTCAGGTCAGTCCTATTTCAGGGCTGTGTTCTTAAATATCTGTCAGAACATACATAGGCAAATGCCTAGTAGTGTGCTGCTAAATGTTTAACAAGCTCTCCAGGAAAAATAAATAAAAAACTCTGATTTGTAGCATTTACCGATTTTTCACCATAACCAAGTTCCAAGATGCTAACTCAGTGTCAATCAACTTGCCGAATTCCTGAATATTTAACGATGGGCTCTCTAGCCCATGTGAACTCACACCACTGCTGTCTGCTCCAACAGTAACAGTTTTAAAGTCTGCAGTGAACTGCAGGGATGATCTATAAAACTTCAAGCTTGGTGTAGAAGGTCCCCCCTTGACATTCCTGAAACATAACCTGTCACGTTTCAGTTCTGAGGCAGATCTTGCCCATGGTGGCCAGCTTTAATAACTCCAAAGTTCTTCCTTAACAGGAATAATATTGTGCTTCCATAAGTTACAAAATTACTAATTATAAATTATAATTTAATTATAAATTGCATAAATTACAAAATATTCTTACTCTTTTCTCACTTTTCCCCCTCATCCATGCAAATTGTTTATTTCCCACTTTACATAAAGAAAATGGAGCTTCACTGAAGCTAGGTAGTTTGCTCCCAGTTACCAATCACTGAAGTGGAACTTAATTGAGCCTAAGGTCCTCTGAATCCAAGCCCAATATTCTTAACAGTGAAATTATTCTTTCTCATGGGGCATACATAGCCAGAAACCTAGCAAGGTTTAGTGGTTTTGTTTTCCTCCTGCATGGTTCCAGCTCCAGTAGTTTTCCCTTATCAGCTAAAAACTGGCAGTTGGTTAGGGATATCTCAGTGAAACGGGTAGGAAGGAGAGAGGTCTGGGCTGTGCCTGTGGGGACTGGAATCAGAGGCGCTTCCCTCAGAGTTCTACCTGGGAGTGGCTACAACCAGAATGCAGGAATCCTGCAGAAGGCCTCTGACCCCTGGGCAGATATTATCACACCATTCATTTTAAACTAGGAAACAAATCTCATGGGGATTTTCAAATCCTTGAGACTGATCTTTCTTTTGTTAAGAGGTAGGTTATAGGGGCAAGTTCTCAAGGGGGAAGGGCAGTGGACCCATTTGGCTTAAGGACCAAATCAACTGACCAGATCCAGTTCTTTCGTAAGCTCCTCCTTACGGTGATTCTTTTTGGGTTCGAAGCAGTTCTTCAGGCCTCTGTACTTCTCCTTGCTGTTCCCCTTGTCTGTTTGTTCGATGTCTTTCATTCCACTGAGCTCCACAGAGTAAATTTCTAGTGTTTTCTGAAAGGAAAGCAGAGGTACAATATTGGTCCAAGATGGGTTTTCTGAAGAGGTGTCGAGCGCTTCTCTCTGTGGGTCAGGGACCTACAGGGAAGGGAGCCCCCTTCATTCTCTCCTCTAGAGAGAGTAAGTCGCACGATGTGGAGAGGTTCTCTCTTCCCCACCTTCAAACAGCAACTCCCAGGCCCTTTCTCTCCTTTCTTCCCCTCCAGTGTAGAGGGAAGGCTGGGTAGCACAGCCCTGCCGGCATCTCCTCAGGGTGACCCCACCCTGGGGTTGGGGAAGGTGGGGGAAGTTACCTCCTCCCACTCGAGACAAGAGCCCTCCAAGCCCCAGGGTCTCTCTAGTACCTTGCTCCCCCCAGGACACACGGCGTGTGTCCCGCTTCTTGGGTGGGACGTGCCCACTGAATCCCAGTCCCGGGCAGGGCGGCCGTGTAACCCCCAGCCCGGCGCCACGCGCCACATCGGAGCCGGCCTAGGACCCCTGGGGCCCCTTCCCACAGCGTCTGGACTCGGGTCTTCACCCCAGCCAGCTCCGGGAAGGGAGAGGAGCCGTGCAGAGGTCAGGAGCGCAGAATCAAGACGGCCAGTCGTTCCTCTTTCCCCTCGCCTTCCACCCGCTCTGCACGGGTCCCGGTCGGCGCCGGGGGCCCGCACGCACCTTGGTCATGGCGCGGGTGGTGGTGCCGCCGGCAGGCGGGCTCGGGGTCCAGGCTCTGGGTGGCAGCGCGCGCGGGGCGGGGGTCCGGTCGGGCGGCGGCGGCGGCGCGAGCCCTAGGCGCACCTCCCGCGGCCGAGCTCCAGCCGCTGGCCCGCGGAGGCGGTGCCCGCCTTAAATGCCGCCTGCCCCGCCCACGTACCTACCCGCGAGCGGGTTGCCTGGCCTCACGACGCCCCGGGAGGCGGGAATCCCGCAGGCGCGGACCCGGGCGCGGAAGCCCGCGGCGGGGCCTCCATCCAGGGCGCGGGCCCCGGCCGGGGACTTGGGGGTCCCCAAGGGCAGCGCCGGCGAACCGCCGCAGCCTGCCTCCGGGCGAGCCCCCGACGATCGCACGCCCTCATCCCAGCTTTGGTGGGACCCTCACCCGCTTTGTTTTGCTAATAAAGGAATTCGTAAAAGTACTAAGCAGAGCGGGAGAATTGCGGCTCCTACCGGCAACTGCTCTCTAGGGTGTCCTGGCCATAAAACGCAACCTTATTATCGGAGGTTGGATTTCCACAGGCCAATGTAGTGTCAGAGTAAATTTGGGAATTACGGAGAGAGATCTGAGGAGTAGCTGAATTACCTTGCGGGATCCGGATAAAAATTGGAGTTCTAAAACAATTGTGGAGGGGGGAGTGGAGAGGAGAGATGGGAGGAAGCTGTGCAGTCAGAGGACTCAGGAATGAGGCTGCCTCGTGGGCAGAACCGAAGCTGTAGGCTGGGGTCGGATAAACACCCTCATCCCCTAATTGGGATGGACATCTCCTTCTCCCGCCAATGCTATAAATCCCTTCCTTCCTTTCTTCTTGCCTTCCGTTGTCCGCCCTTTCTTTCTTCTTTTCTTTCCAAAATGGCAGAATTTGAAGTCAGACCCCCCCCCCCCCCACACACACACCCATTGTGGGGCTGGGCAACACCAGTGAGTTACTTCTTAACTAAACGGTAAGGGACAGGAAAATTCCGGGTGACATTTGGTTTGCAGATACAGATCACAGGTTCTTTGGAGTTGGAGGGGACATTAAATTCTAGTCCAGACTTAAGCAACAGCGGACCCCTGGCTAAGTCTGTGTTGTGTTCTTCCCTCTCCTTCTCCCCTGGAGAATGCTCTTCAAAGGAAAATTTGAAGACAGGGCTACGGAGAAAAAATTTGCATGCAACTGATGTTCCCACTGTTTGCTGGGAATCCAAGAGAAGGGATTTTGCAGTTACAAGTGGCTGCTTGCTCACCTTCCACTCTTCGAGCTCCTGCTCTACCTTTTTGGACAGAGAGACTAGAGAAGCAGGATGGCTAGAGAAATGCCCCTGAACTCAAGTCTAGTTTAAGCTTCAAAAGCAAAGTCAGATTCACACTTACTTAATTAGGGGAATAGGAGAGAGTGATGTAGGGAGAGGAATGGGCTAATGGAGAGGTGATAGCAGATTTTAAAGTCAGCAAATTGTAACAACTCCTGCTAGAGAAGATTGCTGTTTATTCTTGTTGGTGTCAAGTTTGGGAAAGTGTTAGTTACTACCAAATTGGACAAAAGAGAACACTGTCAGATACTCTAGCACCTCTCTGGTCCTGCAGAGTTTCTGGTTCCTGCCAGGGGCCAGTCTTGGCAACTACTGCTATGGCCCACGTGGCAGCTTCTGATGCCATCGGGTATCCTGGATAGCGACTTCTACCAAAGAGGACAAATGGGGCCACTCCACACACACACACCCTAACTCCAGTTACTGCTTTGCTGTTGCTGGTCCTCTTGCCCCAGAGTCCAGACATCCCAATATTTCTTGAGGAGAAGGTCCTCCAGGTATCTGTGAGGCAGGTACCTGGAGTGGTCCTCACCTGATAGAACTATGGACTGAATTTCCCCTCAGAAACACAGACTCACCACTTTTTGGCCCCAGGAACTATGCCCCATCCTTTTCTGGGCAGTGTACCCTGAATTCCACCCAATTCTATGACCTCTCTTGAACTGGCCGGAAAGGCCAGGGTACAACTTGGGACACCTTCTCAGCCCAAATACTCTAGTAGCAGCTTCTGCTTAAAGCTGGGTTTTCCTGTCTTTCAAAAAAAGCCTATCCATGCCACGAATCTCTTCTGGGACTGTTCCCATTGGTAAATATTACATATTTGGGATAGGCTGTCATAATATCTGTAACTACTCCTAGCTTATTTTAATCAATTAATGCACACAATGTCTGTGAAACTGTACCAGACATAGGGACTGTTGGGGAGAAATGGTGCTAAAATTGTGTCATTCTCTGCCCTCAAGAAAGCTACACTTGAGTTGGAGATGCAAAATTAACGAATGAATTGGAGAGGCAACACTTGATCTTAGCCAAAAGGCCGAGAAGCGATGAATTGGAGAGGCAAAATTAACGAATAGACGATAGTAAATGACCCAAGCCAGAAAAGAATTTAGCGCTAAATGGTATAGGCCCTGAGTGCTTTAAAAGTTTAAAGGAAAGATGAGGGAGATGGCAAGATTTTTATTTCTTAGAATTAATTATTCAGATTTTTCCCTATCTCTTTCCACTCTCCATGAAAGGTGGGAGAGAGGCAGAGAGAGTGGCAGAGTTAGGGCCTTCTGTTTATGGACCACTCTTGCTGCCCTGAAGGCCCCTGTCCTGCTGCAGAGTCCTGGGTGAAGGGACATCCACCAGCTGGCTCAAGAGTGTGAGTGTGAAGATTCAGTACTCCAGAGAAGGGGATCCAGGTGCTAATGGGAAGAGGAAGTTTCGCTTCCTGCCTCACATCTGGATCAGCCGGTGCCACTGTTACCCACTATCTTCTTCCTCTCCTGGATTCCTGTCCCACGCACACGGGCAGTCCCCACACACCTGTGCTCACTCATCGTGCCAGGCTCTGACTAGGCTGCATTTCTCCACCAACAAGGGCACCTGGAGTGAAGATGCAAAAACAAAACAAAACAAAACTGCAGCCAAGCACACCGCTACGCTGTTTCCTCGTTTCTTCACGTATAAGAAACCCTGAGATTGGCAGATGAACAACGTGCAGAAAGGAAACCTGCTTTCGGAAATAAGCACCAATACCACAATAATGGCCCCGCCTGAGGCTGTTAAAGACCATGACCAGAGTGGACAGGGGTGATTCCAGAAGTAGATAAAAGACCCGCATGGGGCTTAGGTGGGGTCATGCCACAGGGCATGCTTTCTCCCCTTGTGAATGTAGCTCCCCCAAATTTTAGGTTACTACAACGTTTATTCTCTGTGACTTATTTTGGGTACTAAGATCCTTTTTCAAAAAATTATCATTTTCCTTTTATTAGGTGATTGAAAAAAATTGACTGCATCCTGAAGGTCTTAAATTTGTTTTTGAATCTGAGGGTGAAACAGATTCTTCCCATTTGAATCATCTTCACCTTTATCATGGAAGTTATACCATATATATATGTGTAACATATATGACATATAACACATATGACATGAAGGATATTATTCATACAAATAAGCTCAGTCAACTTTGTAGGCATTTGCCTCTCATGAGTGAGGTGATACTCTCTTGGTCACCAGCTTCCACATTCTTCAGAGGTAGGGAGACAAAAGCAGATACTCCAATATTTATTTATTCTGAAATATTTACTGGAGGCCTGGGATAAATGTGTAGGGCCATACTAGGTCCTTCCTCTGAAAGAGCTTTCGACTTGATTAAGGAGGTAAGATACATCACCCTGGGTTAGAATATTAATATAAAGACACATCAAAGGCTATACCTGAGGGACAATACCTGGCTGGCTCAGTGGGTTAAGCATCTGCCTTCGGCTCAGGTCATGATCCCAGGTCCTGGAATAGAGACCTGTGTTAGGCTCCCTGCTCAGTGGGGAGCCTGCTTCTCCCTCTGCCTGCCACTCCTCCTGCTTGTGCTCCACCCCAAAAAATAAATAAGATCTTTAAAAAAAAAAAGGCTACATCTGGTCCAGCCCTGAGTCAGTGGACAGACACCAGAATTCCAGAAGAGCCAAGGAAGAAGTGAGCTCTAGACAGTGGAATAATGGGTGATTCTCGAAGGGGGGCAAGTGCAAGTGGATTTTGAAGGCTGTGTAACCTGAGACAACTAAGGAGGAGTAGGGCACTGCATGCTGTAGGAGAAGAGGAAAGAAGAAGTTTATGACTCCTGCAATGACCGAAGGGATGGGAATGAAAATGACAGCATTCTAAGGAGAGAAAGGAGCCTGGTAGCCGGAGCAGACAGGTTCTCTCGGAGTAGCAGGTGGTCCAGCTCTCAAGGTGGGACTGTGCTGGGGTTGGATTTTATCAATGTGCCTTAGGGAGCCCTTGAGGATGAGAGTAGTCTAATGGAAACAATATTTTGGGAAAGATGAGCAGTTCTTGAGCAAAAACTGAGAGCCCTTCTGACTCTGAAGTTACTGGGTTTACAACTGTCCCAGCATGAGTCTTGAACCCTATTCTCTTTATTGTAGGTTCCTGTCAGTGAGCAGGTTCTAAACAAGGTGTCTTGCTGCTTTTGTCAAGTGTACTTTAGCACCCTGACACCCTAAGCATGTCTAGTCTCTAAGCAACTGTTATTTTGGGCAGAATTTATTTGTTCTATCAAGAGTCTTTGGAATGAAACCAGGGAGAGAGCAAATGGTCGTCACACAATCTACGTTAGAGAAGCTTAGAGGACTTTCCCCTCTCCATGCCCCAATAAATTTATATTTATGCTATGTTTCCAGGGTGAACTGAGCTGTTCTAAGAGGTGGGGAAGAGAAGCTATAGAATTAAAGGACATCACAGGAGACATATAGTCTGTTTCATCCACAAAGATTGGCTTCAATTTAGTAATAATGATGAGGTGCTTCATTCTTTATGATGATCTAAGTTTGACCTTTTTTCAGTGAAGTCAATACAGCTATGTTCATCTCCCTCAGCTCTGATATGTCCCTTGTGAGATGACAGGTTTGGTGTTGGGTTACATGAGAATGACCTTGTCCTTATGGAGTCAGTGTTCTATATAAGTCAGGCACAGATAACAATCACTTTCTTACTTGATCGTCTCTCTCTTTCTCTCTGATGTACTTTATATAATTGTCTGTGATAACCCCACGTCTTAAGTCAGCATGTCTAGCTCTATGCTCACATCTGTTCTGGGATCAGCACTTCAAAATAACAAAAATTCACGAAGAAACAAAGGGGAAAAAAGAAAAGGAACACAGCCTGAATTCCTGGTCTCATTCACAGCAAGGCCAACTTAGCTCTTGCTGACCCAGAAAGGTGCACAAGAATGGACCATGCCACAAACCAGTGAAGAGTCCAAAGCATGGCTTGAGACTTTAGGCATTTTGCATATAAATGAAGGGAAATAAAAAATGAGTAAAGGAATGAGAAACTGCTTTCAAGGGACAATTAGGAGAAAACTGGCAGATGCTTGCCTGCAAATTCTCCTGGGAAGTTCCCCTAAGAGATGAGCTGGTCGTGGAGGTTCTGAAGTTTTGCCTGCCGTCACTCAGAGGAGACAGCAAAGGGTCAGATCTGCTTTGTAAAGTGCATCTGGGTGCTGGGGGAGGCCAGAAGTGAGAAGGACAAGAGAAAACACTTAGTACCTTTATAGGCCATCTTACTGTGGCTGCCAAAGTATCCCCTTAGGAAATAAAGCCACTGGATGGGCTGCTGAAGTGTCATATGTGTTAATTAACATGAGACCAGCATGATGATAGCCTGGAAAACAGGTGGAGTCAGAAAAACAGGACAAACTGCATTAGTTAATTGACAGATGCAATAGTGCAGGGCCTGTCTCCAGCTCTAGGGAGAGAAAATTGAATTAAAAAGGGTCTTGGCAGGTCTGGTCTAACGGTTCAACTGTCTCCAGCTTCAGCCACCACTACATTTGGGCAGTATTCATCTAAGAGATTTCTTTGACTCCGGACTGACGTTTCTCCTCATCTCACTTTTTCTTCCTGCTTAGAGTTGCCAGATAAAACACAGGGCTCCCATTAGTGTTGCATTTCAGGTAAGCAACGAATAATTTTTTTGTATGTCTTAAATATTGCATAGGACATGCTTGCTTAAAAAAAAAAAGGACATACTCGCTATTCGTTGTTTAGCTGAAATGCAAATTTAACTGGATATTGTTATTTCCTAACTCTGGCAATCCTATTCCCTGTAGAGGCCTTGGGGGTCAATCCTTTGTTGCTTGTCAGCAGGCACATTTTGGGACATTGGCCTAAGCTCTACTGGTCTTCTTATTGAGAGGGCAAACATGAAAGTAAAACAGATTCACATTTTCTCTTTTTGCCCGTCCCTCCCAAGAGCCCATCTGAACCAGATTTGCTTTAAGCCAGTCAATTTGAATGCATGTGGGAGTAAGTTTTTTTTCTTTTTCTTTTTAAATCAGATATCTTTTCAGCGAGAAAATTCTTACCACTCTGCAGAGGTCACATTCTTCTGAGAAGAGCGCTACAGGAATTCAGTGCCTTTCTTAAAACTAATGTTCACTTTTGGGGCGCCTGGGTGGCTCAGTCATTAAGCGTCTGCCTTTGGCTCAGGTCATGATCCCAGGGCCCTGGGATCGAGCCCCGCATCGGGCTCCCTGCTCCGCGGGAAGCCTGCTTCTCCTTCTCCCACTCCCCTTGCTTGTGTTCCCTCTCTCACTTTGTCTCTCTCTGTCAAATAAATAAAATCTTTAAAAAAAAAACAAAAAACACTAATGTTCACTTTTAGAGGTGACCAGCAGGGGGAGCACATTCCAAAACAACACACTAGGCTCAGGCTACCTGGATGAGATCATTACTGTTGGGGCCACCTGGCATCACTCAGGCACCAGGAATTTATAGAACCCCCGCAGGCTTTGTAACTATGTGCCAAATATTTCATTTCTGACTGAGCAAAGGACAACTTGAGTAAAAGACAAACCCCAAACAAACAAACCAGGAAAAAAAACCAGCAGTAAAAGAAAAGAAGTAACAATAACAACAAAAAACTCCAATGGTAATTAGTGCAAAGAAACAACAAACCACACGATTATATGAAAAAACAAGGGCGCCTGGGTGGGTCAGTTGGTTAAGCGTCTGCCTTTGGCTCAGGTCATGATCCCAGGGTCGTGGGATCGAGCCCCACATCGGGCTCCCTGCTCAGCAGGAAGCCTGCTTCTCCCTCTCCCTCTGTGGCTCCCCCCCCCCCACTTGTGCTGTCTTTGTCAAATATATAAATAAAATCTTAAAAAAAAAAGATTATATGAAAAAACGGTGAATGTTTCCCTACGCCTAGGGCTGGATGGGATTTGGAAACATCATGTTCAACTTCTTAAGACTTGCTTCTTCTGTGAGGTATTCTCTGAGTAAGATCCCATTTCACACTCTACCTGCTCCAAAGGACTAACGCATTATCATAGTTTTGGCCCTATAGCCCCGTTGCTTCCTTTCATTTGCTTGTCTCCCCATCAAAGAAATAGGCTCTTTGTGGCATGTCTTATACTTTACATCTCTCAAAAATATGGCCATGGTGATTGGCACAAAGTAGGTGCCTCTATATCTCAATTATCTTGGAAAATGAAAGCATATTAAAAAAAATTTTTTTAAGTAGACTCCACGCCCAGTGTAGAGCCCAATGTGGGGCTTGAACTCACAACCCTGAGATCAAGACCTGAGCTGAGGTCAAGAGTAGGCACTTAACTGACTGAACCACCCAGGTGCCCCAAAAGAATATTTTTAAAGGAGAGTCCACAATCTTCCTTCATCACCCTTGATTTTGTGATTGACTCTTGGAATTAGGAAAGCACCTTCCTTATAACTACTGAAAAAAACTCATGTTGAAGCTGGATTTTCTAGATGTAAGGAGCTGTTGATGAAATAGAAAACAAAACAAAACAAAACAAAACATGGTTTAAAATTTTTGTGAGACTAAAATATGAAAGTAGATATTTCTTTCCAGCTTGAAAGAGAGAAAGACTTCATAATTTCTTCATAAATAATGCTGAATTGAGAACCTGTACAACTGAATTCTTGTCCTGGCTTTCTTGTCTGTTGACTGCATTTGCTGGGGCAAGACATTTAACATGTCTGTGGCTTCAGTACAGTGTTAGAGCTGGGTAGATCAATGGTTCCCAAACCTGACTGATCACCAAATAACCTGGGAGCTTTAAAAACCCCACACCCAAGTAAGTCTGGGGTAAGTCCTAGAAGTTTATTTTTATAAAGTTCCCTAAGTGATTCTTATGAACAAGTGGGCTTGAGAACCATTGGACCAGATCACTGGCCCTCCTGCATATGTCCATGCCTGGACCTCCAGAGAGTGACTTCGATGGTCTAGTGTGAGCTGTGTCCCCAGGTGGGTCTAACGTGCAATCAAGGTCAAGGGCCCTGGACTAGATGTTCAATAAGATCCCTTCTGACTCTAACACTTTATGGTCCGACAACATTTACCTTGCCTTTATAAGTACTTATGTGGTAGTTTTATTGCATTTAATTAAAACGGGTGCCTTCCTATTGTGGCTTAGATCTGTAGACTAAAGGGCAAAGGTCTCATAGCCACTCCTTTACAAAGGGTCACTCTTGTTCCCAGGAAGAAGGGGATGTGGGAGTGTGGGTGAGTAAGCACAGGCCAGTTATACTATAAGGCAGACACCTGAAGTGCACATTCACCAACAGTAAGTTGAGTGTCCCAGCCATGTGCTGGCTTCCAGTAATGTGTGAGTATTGATATCTGAGTAGAGCTTTTCATGAACAGGGATATAGACTCATTCTACAATCAATGTATTGAATTGTGATGACCTCAAGGTAACCACATTTCTAATATCTTCTATATTTTTAAATGTAACTGATGAACACATTGGGAGCACGACAGGGCTTCCACCTCGAGCCTAAATTGTGTCCAAGAGTAGGACCTGCCTGGGCATGTCTGGTTAACTGGTGGGGCAGGCCAAAAAAAGGAGGTTGGGTGGAGGCATCTCCTTGCAGGGAAGAAAGAGCAAGGTGTGCAAAGGTTGGTCCAGTACAAAAACCTTAGTCATTGGAAGGACAGTACAACGTGTTGTCATTTTAATTTGCCTCTTGACCCAGCTTATAATGCACTTCTGGCCCAAGGAAGAGAGAGGACTAGAGTAAAAGCTCAGAAGTCTGTTCCCCACACCTGTGAAACTCTGGGGTTTGGCATCTATAAGTTCTGTGTGTTCACAGTGGCCATGCTTCATAAAAACTGAGGTTCAGCAGGAACTTGCAGGAAGTGGTGATGATCCTTGGTGCCTGGTGGACAGGGAGTTAGCAGTGGAGTGTGACAGGGCTAGAGTAGAGGGAGGGTAGGAGGGAGACTTGACCTCTCCCAGCATCCCAGGCCTCTGTAGATGTCGGGGTTCTGCATTAGCAGAGTGGAATGAGGGCTGACAGAACACAGTTTACATCATAATGCCAGTTTCTAACTCCCAGAGACCCAGTCTAGGACCCAAGCACCTGTGATCTCTTTGGGAGATTTTCTAGTTCAGTTCAGCAAATGCTAGGCTTTGTCAATTGTTCTCCACTCCTCTGTGATGAGTTACTTGGTCTTGATATCAAGAGTGTGTAAGAGATGGCTTATCTGCAGTAAGAATAGCATTGTTTCTGTGGTGAGCAAGTGACTGGAAATCCTACTAGTCTAAGTGATTACAGGCCATTTGAATCTCTAACACTGACTCCCTCTTCTCAGAACACCTGTGGAAGCTTATCAGCACCTTGGCGGCAACTTGGAGGCACCTTTCTTCTTTCCCTCCCTGTGTGGCCAGGAAGGATGAGCTGGGGTGGGGCTTAGAATAGAGTAGCCAGACCCCGGGCTGTGTCCTGGAGCCTCTGCTTTCCCAAGGAGTTGGTCCTGACACGGATTGTGAACCAGATCATCTGCCAGGGGCATCCCTCAGCTCCACTTCAGCAAACAATGAAAGACATGCTACACAGAAGCAAAAAAAGTTGGTCTCAGTTCAATCACTCCTTCTTACTTCTGATGCAAACTTTCAGCTCTTAGAAAATTCTGACTAAAGGTCTGTGATGGTTGACTTTATATGTCAACTTGGCTAGGCCATGCTACCCAGTTTTTGGTCATACACCAGTCTAGATGTTGCTGTGAAAGCTTTTTTTTTTTCAATGTGATTAACAGTTAAATCAATAGACTTTGAGTAAAGTAGATTACCTTCCATAATGCAGATGAGCCTCATCCAATCAGTTGAAGGACTTAAGAGAAAACAGACTAAGGTTCTCCAAGGAAGAGGGAATTCTGCCTCCAGACCGCTTTGGACTCAAGCTGTAATATTAAGTCTTCCCTGGGTCACCAGCCTGCTGGCCTGCTTTCTAGATTTTGGACTTGCCAGCCCTGACAACTTTGTGAGCTAATTCTTTAAAATATATCTCTTTATATTTAAACATCCTATGGGTTCTGTGTCTCTGGAGAATCCTGAACTAATACAAGCTAATGAGAGTTCTTTAAGCTCAGCCCAGTAAACCACACAGAGAACTTTTAGCATATAGAAAAGAAATCAGATGCCAAAGGCAGTTTTCTGTCATTCATCTACAACCTAAAGGAGACCTATAGGATTGACCACCTTTTAGGATGGGGTTTATATAAAAAAATCTATTAATGTTCTCATAACTAGATATTACCATCAACTGCTCCATTTTCAAAGGCACTATTTAGAACAGATTTCCTTGTGATTTGTTCTAAAGTCATTTAACTAATCTTGGGGTGTCTGGGTAGCAGTAGGGAGGCAGACAATGAACAATCACCTTCAAGTAAGAGAAGCATGGAGTAGAGGCTCTGGTTGTGAAATATTTGAGAGGCTGTGATGAAGTGATTTGAATTCTTAGTTTTCCTAGGAACTCAGAGAAATCAAGCTATTTCTGCTAAATCTCATGCTGGTTATAAGCTCTGTTTTAAAATGCAGCGTAGGGGCGCCTGGGTGGCTCAGTCGTTAAGCGTCTGCCTTCGGCTCAGGTCATGATCCCAGGGTCCTGGGATCGAGCCCGGCGTCGGGCTCCCTGCTCCGCGGGAAGCCTGCTTCTCCCTCTCCCACTCCCCCTGCTTGTATTCCCTCTCTCACTGTGTCTCTCTCTGTCAAATAAATAAATAAAAAATCTTTTAAAAAAATAAAATAAAATAAAATGCAGCATGTAAACTATTTCTACAAAATAAAAGGAAATAGGGCACCCAGTAACTTTCTGGTGGATTTAAACAGCATTAGACATCAAGTCTGCAGCTCACAGGATCACCTAGATTTGGAGGTTTGGGAACTGGAAAGATCCAAACAGTTGCCTAAATACTCTTGTGTTCTTGGCTTCTTTGGTCTTAGTGAATCAATTATTCAGCTCTGATTATTAATGTATGAGAAGGGGAAACACAGAAAGGTGATTTCTTGAAGATTCTATTTATCTTATTCATAGTTCCCCAAATGTGTGCCATGGACTCTTAGTTCTGCAACATGATCATACGGACAAATACATTCAAAAATGTTTGGAATCTTCTCATCCTTAGGAGAGTTGCCATGTTATTAGCATTCAGAAGGTACTAAGACCCCATTAACCTCCTTCAGAGGGTGGTAGGGAAAGTCATTCAAAAGAAATGGCTGCTGATTCACCTGTGAGCTGAACCTGGGCACTCAGAGACTCCTCATCCCCTTGGCTGTCCTTGGAATGTGGGTTTCACTTGCCTTTCCTGATCCCAGAGGCTGCTCCAAGAACATAGGATTGAGATGTAATGTGGTGCTGAGAATACCTGCACTGTATACATGACTGAAACCAGTTAGGGCCTCTTTTTTTTTAAAATTTATTTAAATTCAATTTAGTTAAAATATACTGTACTTTTGCAATGATGTGGATGGACCTAGAGGGTATTATGCTAAGTGAAATAAGTCAATCAGAGAAAGACAATTATCATATGATCTCACTGTTAAGAGGAACTTGAGAAACAAGACAGAGGATCATAGGGGAAGGGAGGGAAAAATGAAACAAGACAAAACTGGAGGGGGAGACAAACCATAAGAGACTCTTATTCTCAGGAAACAAACTGAGGGTTGCTGCGGTGGAGAGGGGTGGGAGGGATAAGGTGGCTGTGCGATGGACACTGGGGAGGGTATGTGCTATGGTGAGCGCTGTGAATTGTGTAAGACTGATGAATCACAGACCTGTACCCCTGAAACAAATAATACATTATGTTAATAAAAAAAATAAAATATATATATACTGTACTATTAGTTTCAGGGGTAGAATTTCATGATTCATCAGTTGCATATAACACCCAAGTGCTCATTACATCAAGTGCCCTCCTTAATGCCCATCACTCAGTTACCCCATCCTCCTACCCACCACCCCTCCAGCAACCTTCAGTTTGTTTCTTAGAGTTGAGTCTCCTATACTTTGCCTCCCTCTCTGTTTTTATCTTATTTTTCCTTCTCTTCCCCTATGTTCATCTGTTTTGTTTCTTAAATTCTACATATGAGTGAAATCATATGGTATTTGTCTTTTTCTGACTGACTTATTTCGCTTAGCATAATACCCTCTATAGAGTTCCATCCATGTCATTGCAAATGGCAAGATTTCATTCTTTTTGATGGCTGAGTGATATTCCTGTGTGTGTGTGTGTGTGTGTGTGTGTGCGTGTCTCACATCATCTTTATCCATTCATCTGTTGATGGACATACAGATTCTTTAGTTAGGGCCTCTTAATAATCTTTTAAAATTTGGCAAGCAGAGGTAGGGATCCACTCATCTTGATGTTGCCCAAGATAAGCCTCATATGTAAGTTCCCTTTACTTATTAAAACTGCCACCTACCAACCTGGAGTGGCGTCCTCTTTCTTTGGTCTACATATGGGGGGAGAATTTCATATTTTACACAGGAAGCTCTGAGCTGGTTGTGACCCAACAATTAGTTAATCAGCCAGAAGATGGAGGAAATGAGCCTTGAGAGTGAGGCATCCTTGGGAAAATCCCAAGTTGGACATAGGTCTCTATGTGGGGAGGGGTGGCCTGTATGTCAGATGCTTGTGGACCACTGTGTAAGTATGGGGACACCTGGGAAATGCAGAAGAGAAAGGAAGCTCATAGTTGCTACAGTGGGCTGGTTTCTACTGTGGGCAGTTTGGTGGCCACTGTGCCCAACTAGAGGCTGAAGCTTGAAGTAGAAAATTAGAACAGCTGAGGGGTGCCTGGATGGCTCAATTGGTTAAGCATCTAACTCTTGATTTTGGCTCAGATCATGATCTCAGGGTTGTGAGATGAAGCCCGGGATGGGCTCCATGCTGAGCGTGGAGCCTGCTTAAGATTTTCTCTCTCCCTCTGCTCCTCCCCTCACCCCTGCTTGCGTGCTCTCTCTCTCTAAATAAATAAATAAAGATAAAAATAAATAAAAGAAAATTAGAACAGCTGAGATTAGAGAAGGATGTGTGAATGTCCGATACTCTGGTAGCTTCATGGCTGGCAGACAGTGGGAGAGCAGGATAAGGAGTGAGAGGCCTTGGCATGTGTTCTCCAAACCTAGGAGGGCCTAGGATTCATCAGATGAAGATCTGGGTATCTGTGACAAAGTTAGATGCTAAGAGGTAGGATCTCTGACAAAGTGATGAAAATGAAGAGGAGGATGTTATGGTAATTGATGAAAAAACAGATAAAATGCCCCATGTCTTCTGGCCCCTATTATGAGGAAAATTTTAAATGTCAGTTACCCCAAAACTCCTAGGAGAAAACTTGCATTCTTTCTCTGTCCTATGAAAGTTGAAAATCTTATCATGTCTTTGAAATGTAAGCACTCTAGAGGATAACCAAAACATTGCCCAGGGGCACTGAAGGAAAAAAAGGATAGGAGGAAGCCTTTTCAAAATACAGACTGCTGTAGTCATAAATAATAACTATCATAAATAATACTGTCATAAATAATAATGTCTCATCAGATCTTTAACCATGGCCATTTTTAAGCCTTTTGTCATTCAGACAGTTATTTTGCTCTGATGCTTTGGCAAAAAGTGTTCCTACAAAAGTGCTTCACTTCAAGGAAATTCATGAAAAAGATTTTTGACAAGTACAGGTTTCTGATAGCTAACATCGATTTGCCTTCTTGTGGGAGAGATAATAATGAACCTTTCAAGTGCTTCCCCAAGGCTACCTTCATAGCCCCACAGTATGTCATGGGATGGTAGCCTGAGACCTGTCCCTGTTCTTCCCTACATCAGTATAATGGGCCCCTTACACTGATGATATCATGTTAACCTGTAAAGATTTGCCTTTGCTGCAGGACACCCTACAGGCTTTGCTGGAACACCTATGAGGGAGAGGATGGGCAATGAACCCACAGAAAGTTCAATGCCCACACACTGCTGTAAGGTTGTTTTGGGAGTTGTTTGGCCTGATAAGCTGTGATTAATAAGGTGCAAGCCCTAGTAGGGATTTTGGGAGTTTGGAGGACTTTAATTCCTTACCTGGCACAGTGCCTCCATCCCTTATGCCACCTGGTAAAGAAAGGCATGTGTGGGACCTGTGATCAAAGCAGCAAGCTGCCTTTGAGAAGGCAAAAATACTACCCTGGAAGGTATGTGTCAAACACTGTGACAGAGACAACAAAATGGAAGAATGCCCCTAGGGGACAGAAAGCCAATATACCCTCACAGAGCACCAGCTCCTGGCAGTGTACATCGTGCTCCTCCAGGTAAACCTCCCACATAGCAGCCAGTGCAGCAGCCAGTGGGATGGATGCAGAGTGGTCTGGCTGGTGATTACTCATGAACTCTGGCCATTAATCTTTTGCACTGACGGTTTGTTCTAAAAGGATTAACCCTACGGCTTGGACAATGGAAAGCTAAGTGGTAGATGATCATAAATACCCTTTGTGGGAGCAAAATATGTGGAAAGACATTTGGGTACACCTGCAAGAGCCTAAGGTAGCCTTCACTGTTTTTCATCCTCCAGCTCATAAGGCACTTATACCCCTTGGCAATCAGGAAGCTGATGTCCTAGCTCAGGTACAAGCCCTATTACCAACTCTTCAGTAGATACAGCAGTTTGGGTGTGTAGAAAGAGTGGCCATCACAATGCCTGAGTAGGATGGCATATTGCCAAGGATGCTGGATTGCCTTTGAGGTATAATGACTTGGTTAATACAATAAAAGCTTGTCCTATGTATTTTAAACAATGCCCAAGGAAGATGTCAAAAGAATCTGGGACCATTCACTGAAGTTCCCAACCAATGAGGGATTGGCAAATTGATTATGTTGGTTCCCTCCCTCTGAACGAGGTTCTAAATATGCCTTGGTTTGTGTGGACACTACGTCTGGCCTGACCCAAAGCTTTCCACTGTTTCTATGCAAACCAGGCTGCCACCGTTAGAATTAGAGAAGCTAAGTACCACATATGGATACCCTCCTTGACTAAATGATCATTAGGGGTCACATTTCAAAAGTCATGACATGCAAGAGTGGGCAAAGGAACATGACATTGAATGGAGGTTCCATCTTCCATATAACCTATAAGTAGCAGGGTTGGTAGAAAGAAAAAATGGAATACAAAAGCAGCAAATTAAATTGTTTACAAGTGAGAGAAGGGGAAAGATGGTGGAGGAGTAGGGGACCCTATTCCCACTGGTCCCCGGAATTGAGCTGGATATCTACCAGACCACTCTGAGCACCCACGAAACCAGCCTGAGATGTAAGAAGATCTGGATCTCACAAACAGAATATTGCAGGCGGTTGGTTTTGAGGTACAAAGCGGGGAGCCGTGATTCTGCGGGCAGATATCGGAGGATAAATGGCAGCGGGAGGGAGCCTGGCCTACACCGCCGGTGAGTGACAGCCTCCCGCGCTGCGGACGGGCACAGACTCGCAGACTGGTAGCGGCGGGGAAAGGACTTTAGGGCAGCCCCCGGGGTGGAAACCCGGAGCAGCGGGGTCATGCCTGCGAACTGCAGCCCCCGGGATGGAAACAGGGGGTGGGGTGGGGGGGTGGGTCGCACGCGCATGAACTGGGAGCGGCTGGCGGTTTTAGAAGCACAAAGGGCAGAGACATGCCCCAACCTAGAGGCAGGACTGGGAGCACTGCGGAGGGGCGCACAACCCAGGACGCTGCAGTTTATACCAGCACGGACAGAAACGGAGACAGTGTGGCCTGGAGAGCTCACTGAAGAACAGACTGAGGTCTCTCTGCTCTGAGGCAGAGGGCTGGAAATGGTCTCTTCTGCTCTGACTTGTGGAAGAGACGCGGAAAGCCACCAGGGAAAGCTGCCAGAGAACAAAAGCCCCAAAAACTGATTCCCGCTGAGCCCATCCACCACCACAGGGGCACAGGGCAACTCCGCCCCAACAGGGTTGCCTAAGTAACAGCGTGGCAGGCCCCTCCCCCAGTAGACAGGCTGGGAAAACAAGAGGCCAGCAACCCTAAGGTCCCAAGAAAACAGGTGCATCTTGCTTGGGTTCTGGTCAATAATTTGGACTCTATACATTCCCTCAAACACCCATCAACAGAATGACTAGGAGGAGGAGCCCCCAAAACAGAAAAGACTCAGAGATTATGACTTATGCTGCAGATTTACAAATGGATGCAGATATAACCAAGATGTTGGAGATGGAATTCAGGCTAGAAATTGTGAAGACAATGGCTAGAATGGAGAAATCAATTAATGGCAACATAGAGTCTCTAAGGGCAGAAATAAAAGGTGAATTGGCAGAACTTAAAAATGCTATCAATGAGATCCAATCCAATCTAGATAATCTAACAGCTAAGGTAACTGAGACAGAAGAGATAATAAGCGACCTGGAAGACAATATAATAGATAAAAAGGGAAAAGAGGAGGCCAGGGAAAAACAACTCAGAATCCATGAAAATAGAATCAGAGAAATAAGTGACACCATGAGGCATTCCAATGTCAGAATAATTGGAATCCCAGAGGAAGTGGAGAGAGAGAGAGGACTAGAAGATGTATTTGAGCAAATCATAGCTGAGAACTTCCCTAATCTGGGGAATGAAACAAACATTCAAGTCTAGAGGCAGAGAGGACCCCTCCTAAGATCAAGGAAAACAGGCCAACACCCCAGCATGTAATAGTAAAACTTGCAAATCTTAGAACCAAGGAAACCATCTTAAGGGCAGTTAGGGGGAAGAGATTCCTTACGTACAGAGGGAGGAACATCAGAATAACGTCAGACCTATCCACAGAGACCTGGCAAGCCAGAAAGGCCTGGCAAGACATATTCAGGGTACTAAATGAGAAGAACATGCAGCCAAGAATACTTTATCCGGCAAGGTTTTCATTTAGAATGGATGGAGAGATGCAGAGCTTCCATGACCAGCAGAAACTGAAAGAATCTGTGACCACTAAACCGGCCCTGCAAGAAATATTAAGGGGGGTTCTATAAAAGGAGAAAGACCCCAAGAGTGATCTACAACAGCAGTTTACAGGGACAATCTATAAAAACAACGTCTTCACAGGCAACATGATGACAATAAATTCATATCTTTCGATAATCACTCTCAACGTGAATGGCCTAAACGCTCCCATAAAACAGCACAGGGTTGCAGATTGGATAAAAGGACAGGACCCATCCATATGCTGTCTACAAGAGACTCATTTTGAACCTAAAGATACATCCAGACTGAAAGTGAAGGGATGGAGATCCATCTTCCATGCCAGCGGACCTCAAAAGAAAGCTGGGGTAGCAATTCTTATATAAGACAAATTAGATTTTAAACTAAAGTCTGTAATAAGAGACACAGAAGGACACTATATCATTTTTAAAGGGTCTATCCAACAAGAAGATCTAACAATTGTAAATATCTATGCCCCCAACATGGGAGCAGCCATCTACGTAAGCCAACTTTTAACCAAAATAAAGAGTCATATTGATAACAATACGTTAATTGTAGGAGACCTCAATACTCCACTCTCAGCAATGGACAGATCATCTAAGCAGAAAATCAACAAGGAAACAAGAGCTTTGAATGATACACTGGACCAGATGGACCTCATAGATATTTACAGAACATTCCACCCTAAAACAACAGAATACTCATTCTTCTTGAGCGCACATGGAACTTTCTCCAGAATAGACCATATACTGGGTCACAAATCAGGTCTCAACTGATACCAAAAGATTGAGATTATTCCCTGCATATTATCAGACCACAATGCTCTAAAACTGGAACTCAATCACAAGAAAAAATTTGGCAGAAATTCAAATACTTGGAAGCTAAAGACCACTCTGCTCAAGAATGTTTGGGTCAACCAGGAAATCAAAGAAGAACTTAAACAATTCATGGAAATCAATGAGAACGAAAACACATCGGTCCAAAACCTATGGGATACTGCAAAGGTGGTCCTAAGGGGGAAATACATAGCCATCCAAGCCTCACTCAAAAAAATAGAAAAATCCCGAATTCACCAACTAACTCTACACCTTAAAGAACTAGAGAAAAAGCAAGAAACGATGCCTAAGCCACGCATTAGAAGAGAAATAATTAAAATTAGAGCAGAAATCAATGAATTAGAAACCAGAAACACAGTAGATCAGATCAACGAAACTAGAAGTTGGTTCTTTGAAAGAATTAATAAGATCAATAAACCACTGGCCAGACTTATCCAAAAGAAAAGAGAAAGGACCCAAATTAACAAAATTATGAATTATAGGGGAGAGATCACGACTAACACCAAGGAAATAGAAACAATTATTAGAAATTATTATCAACAACTATATGCCAATAAACTGAGCAATCTGGATGAAATGGAGGCCTTCCTGGAAACCTATAAGCTGCCAAGACTGAAACAGGAAGAAATTGACAACCTGAATAGGCTAATAACCAGTAACGAGATTGAAGCCGTGATCAAAAACCTCCCAAAAAACAAGAGTCCAGGGCCTGATGGATTCCCTGGGGAATTCTACCAAACATTCAAAGAAGAAATAATACCTATTCTACTGAAGCTGTTTCAAAAAATAGAAACAGAAGGAAAACTTCCAAACTCATTCTATGAGGCCAGCATTACCTTAATCCCCAAACCAGGCAAAGACCCCATCAAAAAGGAGAATTTCAGACCGATATCCCTGATGAATATGGATTCCAAAATCCTCAACAAAATCCTAGCTAATAGGATCCAACAATACATTAAAAGGATCATCCACCACGACCAAGTGGGATTTATCCCCAGGATGCAAGGGTGGTTCAACATTCGCAAATCGATCAATGTGATAGAACACATTAATAAGAGGAGTAGAGGGAACATTCCTCAAGTTCATAAAATCCATCTATGAAAAACCCACAGCGAATATGATCCTCAATGGGGAAAAGCTGAGAGCCTTTCCCTTAAGATCAGGACACGTCAAAGATGCCCACTCTCGCCACTATTGTTCAACATAGTACTAGAAGTCCTAGCAACAGCAATCAGACAACAAAAAGAAATAAAAGGTATTCAAATTGGCAAAGAAGAAGTCAAACTCTCTCTTTTCGCAGACGACATGATACTTTATGTGGAAAACCCAAAAGACTCCACCCCCAAATTACTAGAACTCATACAGCAATTCAGTAATGTGGCAGGATACAAAATCAATGCACAGAAATCGGTTGCTTTCTTATACACTAACAACGCAACTGTAGAAAGAGAAATTAGAGAAACGATTCCATTTACAATAGCACCAAAAACCGTAAGATACCTCTGAATAAACCTAACCAAAGAAGTAAAGGATCTATACTCTAGGAACTACAAAATACTCATGAAAGAAATCGAAGAAGACATAAAAAGATGGAAAAATATTCCATGCTCATGGATCGGAAGAATAAACATTGTTAAAATGTCTATGCTGTCCAGAGCAATCTATACATTCAATGCCAACCCGATCAAAATTCCAATGACATTTTTCAAAGTGCTGGAACAAACAATCCTAAAATTTGTATGGAATCAGAAAAGACCCCGAATCGCCAAGGAAATGTTGAAAAAGAAAAACAAAGCTGGGGGCATCACGTTGCCTGATTTCAATCTATATTACAAAGCTGTGATCACCAAGACAGCATGGTACTGGCGCAAAAACAGACATATAGACCAATGGAACAGAATAGAGAACCCCAATATGGACCCTCAACTCTATGGTCAAATAATCTTTGACAAAGCAGGAAAAAACTTGCAATGGAAAAAAGACAGTCTCTTCAATAAATGGTGCTGGGAAAATTGAACAGCCACATGTAGAAGAATGAAACTCGACCATTCTCTAACACCATTCACAAAGATAAACTTAAAGTGGATGAAAGACCTCACTGTGAGACAGGAATCCATCAAAATCCTAGAGGAGAACATAGGCAGTAACCTCTTTGACATCGGCCACAGCAACTTCTTTCAAGATACGTCTCCAAAAGCTAGTGAAACAAAAGCAAAAATGAACTTTTGGGACTTCATCAAGATAAAAAGCTTCTGCATAGCAAAGGAAACAGTCAACAAAGAGGCAACCCACAGAATGGGAGAAGATATTTGCAAATGACACTACAGATAAAGGGCTGGTATCCAAGATCTATAAAGAACTTCTCAAACTCAACACCCAAAAAGCAAATAATGAAGTCAAAAAGTGGGCAGAAGATATGAAAAGACACTTCTCTGAAGAAGACATACAAATAGCTAACAGACACATGAAAAAATGCTCATCATCATTAGCCATCGGGGAAATCCAAATCAAAACCACATTGAGATACCACCTTACAGCAGTTAGAATGGCAAAAATGGACAGGGAAAGAAACAACAAATGTTGGAGAGGTTGTGGAGAAAGGGGAACCCTCTGACACTGTTGGTGGGAATGCAAGTTGGTACAGCCACTTTGGAAAACAGTGTGGAGGTTCCTCAAAAATTTAAAAATAGAGCTACCCTATGACCCAGGAATTTCACTACTGGGTATTTGCCCCAAAGACACAGATGTAGTGAAAATAAGGGCCACATGCACCCTAATGTTCATAGCAGCAATGTCCGCAATAGCTAAACTGTGGAAAGAGCCGAGATGCCCTTCAACAGATGAATGGATAAAGAAGATGTGGTCCATATATACAATGGGATATTACTCAGCCATCAGAAAGGATGAATACCCAACTTTTACATCAACATGGATGGGACTGGAGGAGATTATGCTAAGTGATATAAGTCAAGGAGAGAAAGTCAATTATCATATGGTTTCACTTATTTGTGGAACATAAGGAATAGCATGGAGGACATTAGGAGAAGGAAGGAAAAAAATGAAGGGGGGGAATCAGAGGGAGAGACAAACCATGAGAGACTATGGACTCTGAGAAACAAATTGAGGGTTTAGAGGGGAGGGGCATGGGGGTTTGGATTAGCCCGGTGATGGGTATTAAGGTGGGCACGTACAGCATGGAGCACTGGGTGCTATGCGAAAACAATGAATCGTGGGTCACTACATCAAAAACTAATGATGTATTGTATGGTGACTAACGTAACATAATAAAATTAAATTAAATTAAAAAAAATGGGCAGAGGAACTGAATAGACATTTTTCCAAAGAAGACATACAGATGGCCAACAGACACATGGAAAGATGCTCAACTTCACTCATCTTAAAGGGAAATGCAAATCAAAACCACAATGAGATATCACCTCACACCTGTCAGAATGGCTAAAATAAAAAAGACAAGAAATAACAAGTGCTGGCGAGGATGTGGAGAAAAAGGAACACTTGTGCACTGTTGCTGGGAATGCAAACTGGTGCAGCCACTGTGGAAACAGTATGGAGGTTACTCAGAAAATTAAAAATAAAGCTACCCTATGATCCAATAATTCCACTGCTGGGTGTTTGCCCAAAGAAAATGACAACACTAATTTTAAAAAGATATATGCATTATTTACAAGAGCCAAGATATGGAAGCAACCCAAATGTCCTTTGACTGGTAAATGGATAAGAAAGATGTAGTATATATACACAATGGAATGTTATGTGGCATAAAAAAAGGATGATATTTTGCCATTTGTGACAACACAGATGGACCTAGAAGGTACTATGCTAAGTGAAATAAACATAGTAGCTGGGCTTGAAAAAAGCATAGAAGACACTAGAGAATCCTTTACTGGAGAAATGAAAGAACTGAAATCTAATCAGGTGAAAATCAAAAAGGCTATTACTGAGATACAATAAAAAAATGGAGGTTCTAACCGCTAGGATAAACAACACAGAAGAGAGAGGCAGTGAAATAGAAGAATAGAAGACAAAATGATGGAGAATAAAGAAACTGAGAAAAAGAGAGATAAACAATTACTGGATTATGAGGAGAGGATTCAAGAGATCAGTGATACCATAAAGCAAAACAATATTAGAATAGTTGGGGTCCCAGAGGAAGAGGAAAGAGAGGGACAGGGGCAGAAGGTTTATTTGAGCAAATTATAGTTAAGAACTTCCCTAATCTGGGGAAGGAAACAGGCATCCAAGTCCAGGAGGCACAGACAACCCCCCTCAAAATAAATAAAAATAGGTCAACACCTTAACAGAATAGTGAAGCTTGCAAATTTCAGAGACAAAGAGAAAATCCTGAAAGCAGCTTGGGACAAGAGGTGCTTACCCTACAAGGGTAGAAACATAAGACTGGCAGCAGACCTATCCACAGAGATGTGGCAGGCTAGAAAGGGCTGGTATGATATGTTCAGGGTGCTAAATGAGAAAAATATGCAGCCCAGAATACTTTATCCAGCAAGGCTGTCATTCAGAATAGAAGGAGAGATAAAGCTTCAGGAGAAACAGAAACTGAAAGAGTCTGTGATCACTAAACCAGCCCTGCAAGAAATATTAAAGGGGATCCTTTAAGTGAAGAGAGAGCCCAAAAGTAACATAGACCAGAAAGGAACAGAGTCAATATACAAAAACACTGACTTTACAGGTAATACAATGGCACTAAATTCATATCTTTCAATAGTTACTCTGAAAGTAAATGGGCTGAATCCTCCAATCAAAAGACATAGGGTATCAGATTGGATTAAAAAAACAAGACCCATTGATATGCTGTCTACAAGAGACTCATTTTAGACCCAAAGACACCCCCAGATTGAAAGTGAGGGGGCGGAGAACCATTTATCATTCTAATAGACATCAAAAGAAAGCTGGTGTATCAATCCTTATATCAGACAAATTAGATTTTAAACCAAAGACTGTGATAAGAGGTGAAGAGGGACACTGTATCATATTTAAAGGGCCTATCCCACAAGAAGAACTAACAATTATAAATATTTATGCTTCTAACTGGGGAACAGCCAATTATAAAAACCAATTAATAACAAAATTAAAGAAACACATGGATAATAATACAATAATAGTAGGGGACTTTAACACCCACTCACTGCAATGGACAGATCATCTAAGCAGAAGATCAACAAGGAAACAAGGACTTTGAATGACATACTGAACCAGATGGACTTCACAGGTATATTCAGAGCATTTCATCCTAAAGCAATAGAATACACATTCTTCTCAAGTGCACATGGAATATTCTCCAGAATAGATCACATACTGGGTCACAAATCGGTCTCAACCTATACCAAAAGATTGGGATTATTCCCTGCATATTCCCAGACCACAAAGCTTTAAAACTTGAGCTCAATCACAAGAGGAAATTTGGAAGGAACTCAAATACATGGAGGCTAAAGAACATCCTGCTAAAGAATGAATGGGTCAACCAGGAAATTAAAGAAGAATTTTAAAAATTCACGGAAGCAAATGAACATGAAGACACAACTGTTCAAAACCTTTGGGATGCAGCAAAGGCAATCCTAAGAGGGAAGTATATAGCAATACAGGTCTTTCTCAAGAAACAAGAAAAGTCTCAAATACACAACCTGGAGAAAGAACAGCAGATAAAGCCTAAACCAAGCAGGAGAAGAGAAATAATAAAGATTAGAGCAGAAATCAATGAAATAGAAACCAAAAGAACAGTAGAACCAATCAACAAAACTAGGAGCTGGTTCCTTGAAAGAATTTATCAGATCAATAAACCCCTACACAGACTTATCAAAAAGAAAAGAGAAAGGACCCAAATACATTAAATCATGAATGAAAGAGGAGAGATTACAACCAACACCAAAGAAATACAAACAATTATGAGAATATATTATGAGAAACTATATGCTAACAAATTAGGCAATCTGGAAGAAATGGATGCATTCAGAGAAACATATAAACTTCCAAAACTGAAACAGGAAGAAAGAGAAAACCTGAACAGACCCATAACCAGCAAGGAAATTGAAGCAGTAATAAAAAATCACCCAAGAAATAAGAGTCCAGATCTGGATGGCTTTCCAGGGGAATTCTACCAAACATTTAAAGAAAAATTACTACCTATTCTTCTGAAGCTGTTTCAAAATTGAAATGGAAGGAAAACTTCCAAACTCATTCTATGAGGTCAGTATTACCTTGATCCCAATACCAGACAAAGACCCCGTCAAAAAGGAGATTACAGACCAATATCCCCGATGAACATGGATGCCAAAATTCTCACCAAGATACTAGCCAATAGGATCCAACAGTACATTAAAAGGATTATTCACCATGACTAAGTGGGATTTATTCCTGGGCTGCAAGGGTGGTTCAACATCTGCAAATCAATCAATGTGATACACTACATTAATTAAAAGAAAGGACAAGTACCATATGATCCTGTGAATAGATGCAGAAAAAGCATTCAACAAAATACAGCATCCTTTCTTGATAAAAACAATCCGCCGTGTAGGGAAAGAAGAAAATACCTCAATATCATGAAAGACCACAGCAAATATCATCCCCATCAGAAAAAAACTGAGAGCATTTCCCCCTACAGTCAGTAACATGGCAGGGATGTCCACTCTCACCGCTATTGTTCAACATAGTACTAGAAGTCCTAGCCTCGGTAATCAGAGAATAAAAATCAATAAAATCATCCAAATTGGCAAAGAAGAAGTCACTCTCGCTCTTTGCAGATGACATGATACTGTAAGTGGAAAACCCAAAAGACTATACCCCAAAATTGCTAGATCTCATACAGAATTCAGCAAAGTGGTAGGATATAAAATCAATGCGCAGAAATCAGTTGCATTTCTGTACACTAACAATGTGACTGAAGAAAGAGAAATTAATGGAATCGATCCCATTTACAATTGCACCAAAAAACCATTAGATACCTAGGAATAAACCTAACCAAAGAGTAAAGAATCTGTACTCTAAAAACTACCAAACACTTATGAAAGAAATTAAGGAGACACAAAGAAATGGAAAAACATTCCATGCTCGTGGATTGGAAGAACAAATATTGTTAAAGTGTCTATGCTACCCAGAGCAATCTACACATTCAATGCAATCCCTATCCAAATACCATCAACATTTTTCACAGAGCTAAAACAAATAATCCTAAAATTTGTATGGAACCAGAAAAGACCCTGAATAGCCAGAGGAATGTTGAAAAAGAAAACCAAAGCTGGTGGCATCACAATGCCAGACTTCAAGCTATATTACAAAGCTGGAATCATCAAGACAGTATGGTACTGGCACAAAAACAGACACATAGATCAATGGAACAGAATAGAAAACCCAGAAATGACCCTCAACTCTATGGTCAACTAATCTTCAACAAGGCAGGAAAGAATTTCCAATGGAAAAAAGACAGTCTTTTCAACAAATGGTGCTGGGAAAATTGGACAACCACATGCAGAAGAATGAAACTAGGCCATTTTCTTACACCACACACAAAAATAAACTCAAAATTCATAACAGACCTAAATGTGAGGAAGGAATCCATCAGAATCCTAGAGGAGAACATAGGCAGCCACCTCTTTGACCTCAGCCACAGCAACTTCTTGCTAGACACGTCTCCAAAGACAAGAGAACAAAAGCAAAAATGAACTATTGGGACTTCATCAAGATGAAAAGCTTTTACACAGCAAAGGAAACGGTCAACTGAACTAAAAACCAACCTATGGAATGGCAGAAGATATTTGCAAATATCTTATCAGATAAAGGACTAGTATCCAAGATCTATAAAGAACTTATCAAATTCAACACCCAAGAAAAAAAAATCCAGTCAAGACATGGGCAGAAGACATGAACAGACATTTCTCCAAAGAAAACATACAAATGGCCAACAGACACATGAAAAAATTTCAACATCACTCATCATCAGTGAAATCCAAATCAAAACCACAATGAGATACCACCTCACACCAGTCAGAATGACTAAAATTAACAAGTCAGCAAATGACAGATGTTGGCGAGGATGTGGCGAAAGGGGAACTATAATTCTAGGAAACAAACTGAGGGTTGCTGGAGGGGAGGTGGGTGGGGGGTTTGTGTGTTAAGGATGGCATGTAATGTGATGAGCACTGGGTGTTATATGCAACTGATGAATCCCTGAACTCTACCTTTGTAACTAATAATACACTATCTGTTAATTGAATTTAAATACAACTAAATTAAATTTAAAAAGAGAGAGAGAGCAAGTTTCAAACCTCCCAGGTATGGGAAGTGTGGCTCATCATTTCACAGGCCTGGGGCTCGGCAAGGACAAACATTCATGGGAAGGTCAGTTTGATGTGTCCACTTGGTGAGGCTACAGTCCCCAGTTATTCAATCAAATGCTCATCTAGGTATTGTGGGGTATTTTGAAGATGGGACTCAAGTCTCCAATCAGTTGTCTTTAAGCAAGGGACACTGTGCTAGAATCTGCGTGGGCACAATCCAAAAAGGTGAAGGCCTTAAGAGCAGAACTGAAGGTTCCCTGAACATGAAATTCCAGAAGCCTCAGCTCTCATCCAGAGGTCCAGCCCCACTTCCTGATAGCCTTCAGACCTGCCTCACCAGCCCCGAGAATTGTGTAAGTCAATTCTTTGTAATCAGTTTCTCACTATCTATCTCCTCCAGGTTTTGTTTCTCTGGTGGAACTCAGATTGATACAGTTGCCACAAGCACTTTGCAGGTGGGCAAGTGGAAATTCCTTTGGGTAAGTGGCTTTCACAATATCACAGAGCAAGTGAGTGCCAATGCAAGGACCAGATCCAGGACTGCAACCTGGAGTTATTTCTGCTATGTAACCTCTTCATTTTTCTGACTCTGGGCAAAAGGGAAGGGAGAATTTATTGAACATTCTCTGTAAAGTTCCACAGAAAGTTGTGTGAGAATTGAGAGAAGCAGGAAGCCTTTCTTTGAAATGTGAGAAACTATTTGGCTAGCCCTTTCCCTTCTTTAGACTCTAAGAATAGCACAGGCTCTTCTAGAACTTCCTGGGATATGGATCCATTTTTCTGCTTCTCCCCTTCAAAGTGCTGAAGGCAGGCACAGGTAGCCTCCCTGAGGGGTCATGGGAACTTGACAGGCAGTGTTTCAAGAAGGGGTGGCAAAAAGGGATTCTAAGATGACCCAACCATTGCAGCTGAGTGAACTCACTTCCCATCTCATGGGCACACAGGAATTTTGGTGCCCACAGTCTATATACTTCACTGGATTGAAGATGGCAGCCAACAGACCCAAGGACAAGGGGAGGAAGGAGTGTAGAATACTTTCTCCCACAATATGTAGCATTTTTTTCTTAGAAACCTGAAAAATTCATTTACTCAGGAGACAAGGAGATACACAAGGAAGTCTTAAAAAATTCCTTCCAGGAAAAGTGAGTTTGTATGTAATGAGGAACAAAATTCATCCTTCAGGGCAGAGGATAGCTCCCTCCCAAACTAGAAAAATCTCCTGTGCTTAAGTAGAGAGAGAACACTCCCCAGATATATTTACTTGGAATAAACTTTGTAGTTTCCTTGTTTCTAAAAATAAAATTCTCATCCGTGTTCTCATAAAGTCTGTGTAAATATAGATCCTAATGTATGTTGGAAATTACATCTTCAAGGTCAGATGTGTGATTGGAGCAAAGGATTCAGTTTCCTCAAGTAATCCCCTCATTTGGGGAGCAAGAGACCAGGAAGGATGGAAGGGTAGATATTCTTTTCTTTATTTTTTGAAGTACCAATTATAGCAGCAGCAGAAGCTGAGTTGCTTTTGTTTTATTGAGAATAGAAAGGAATCCTGTGCAAGCCAATATATAGAACCCATGATGTAACTTTTAAGTAACACACAACTGAGCAACTGTTTAAGTAGTGTTCCTTTTCTAAATGGTCTTGGAGGACTTGTTTAGATAATTTCAAAATACTTTAGTTAGTCTTATAATTTGGTGATGAGCATCATCATTCTCTCTTTAAAAAAAGAATTTAGTTTTATGGTGAGCATGGCTCTTTCTCTGTCTCCACAAGTATATGAAGGTGATTGAATCTGCACTATTTTCATAACTTTTGGGGACTCAGGTAGTTAGTGAGATAACTTTTAAGTTAAGCTATCTGATGATTCACTAAAATGTAAAAGCTGAAAAAAATCCGTGGCTCTTAAGTAATCATTTTGGTAGTATCAATCACTGATGAACAAAGAATTATTTGCTAATGAGGAATACTGATATGTGTGTGTATGTGTGTATGTGTTTAATGCAGATTTTTTTTTTTTTTTTTTTTAAGCCTGGCAGAGATTGGGAACAGCACTGACTAGATATAGGAAATGTTCTTCCATTTACACTCCACAAATACACCTTATGATGATCCTGGCTATATAAGGAAAGCTTTATGAATCCAATAATGGCCTTTATATGACATCTTCGGATGTTATATATAGTGTGAGTAATCCTCTCTTTCAGTAAACACAGCATACAATGTGCTAAGCCTAATAAAACAGGGAAATAACTCATTTTATGCATTCTCCATCCTCAAAACTAAAATGCCGTGTGTTAGACTGGAGCAGTGAAAGTAATGTCCAGCCTTACGAGGCAACAAGGGAAGGCAAAATCATGACAATAGAAGCAGTGGGTATAAAGCTAGGGATTATGGTAAATTCTGTGGTTCGGAAGGAAGTGGGTAGCAGTCAAAAGAGGCTCAGGTTGCTGCTATATGGGAAATGTGAACTAACAGGTGACCAGAATCATCAGTTAGTGTTCAATTGTTTGATTTCAATGACTATCAGCATTCTAATGGCCTTAGACAAAAAATTTCAGACTGGTATATTATTTCATCTACTCCTTCCCCTTTAAAATAGAAAACAGTGGGAAATTAGTAAGGGAATAATTTTAGAGATCATGTTATTAAAAATTAATTTTTCCATAAAGTAAGACATACATGCGTAATTTTTGGGAATACTTGTTTAAATATCAAATTTTATTTGAATTTATGTACTATGTTCTGTTGTTTAGAATTTTTTTATATTTACAGTAATTCATTTGGTTAAATGCTTGATCAGTGAGTCAAAATATCCTATTTAAAGATTGGGCAGTGGGGTGCCTGGGTGGCTCAGTTGGTTAAGCGTCTCTCTTAGGTTCAGTTCATGATTCCAGGGTCCTGGGATTGAGCCTCACGTTGGGCTCCCTGCTCAGCAGTGAGTCTGTTTCTCCTTCTTCCTCTGACCCTCTGCCTGCTTGTGCTCACTCTCACTCTCTCTCTCTCAAATAAATAAAGAAAAATCTTAAAAAAAATAAAGATTGGGCAGAATAAACAATAGTAATAAGGACAAATCCTCATGGGAAAGGACATAATTTCATGGCTTGTGGACAGTTGCCTTCCAAGAATTGTTTTACATTGATCTTCTCATTGGTAGCTATCATTTACTGAGAGCTTACTATGTGCTAGGTGTACTATAAACGTATTTTATTTTTTCTTTTCTTAAAATTGAGATATAATTGATAAGTTCTTTTTTAAATTATTTTTTTAATTACAAAAGTAATGTAGCCCTGCATAATGTAAGCATGAAAGCGTCTCTGCTGCCTTCCCTCCATCTTTGTTCTCAGAAGTCATTACCTTAACAGCTTGCTGGGGAAGATAGTTTCTGTCACTTATCGAGATCACCCAAGCTGCAGCGCATGTGACTTAGGTTGAGTCATGACCCCTAAACATTTTTGAGCATCAGTAATGTTCATGTAGAGGGAATGAGACTCAGATAACAAACTTGAGAGTGTGAGAAATAGAACTTTGTTTTTCTATAACTAAGTTTAATTTCTATTTCAAATTCGATTTGCCAGGTGGTATAAAGTCAGCTTTGCTATGATGGAGGTCACCCCAGCTGTCCCGAGGGTTGGGTCTGTGTGGTACAGAGGGCTTATGTAGTTCAAGGTGTTTGGGGAGAGACCCTTCTGTCCCTGGAGTTTTCTATCTCCTAGAGGGACAAAACTGCTGTTGGTCTGATGTGGGAGACAGCAAACCCAAACTGTGAAACGTTAAGCATTAGGAGCTTGGTGGGGAGGCTGCACTCCCAGCTTCCACGGTGCTACATACTGTGACATTTGACTTGCCTCCAACTGGGCCAAGCCAGCTTCGGGGAAGCTGTGCAACGGATCTGTTCAATTCTCTTCTCGTCTCACAGTGGACAGCTGCACAGAGGTTCCTGTTAGGAAGAACAGGAGACGGAGACGGTTTGAAAAATGTATAAACTGGAGAGAAGGACCTGACCCACAGCCTCCATTTTCCTTGAGGCCCCTCCTCAGAGACGCAGCTCAGTCAGAGGCAGGTGACAGAGTGGGGCTCTAAGAGCTGCTCTGTGGATTCACTTCCATATATTTGGTAAAATTTATCATTTGCAAATAATGATTTTTCCCCACTTATTTCCAATCCTAACATCTTTTGCTTCTTTTCTTACTGCACTGACTTAGCCTCTGGGATAACGTTGAATAGGTTGGTGAGAGTAGGCACCTTTGCCTTGCCTCCGACTTTAAATGGACTACTTCTGATGCTGCACAGTAAAGTTTGATGTTTTTAGTAGATGCCCTTTATCAGGTTAAGGAAATTCTTGTTTATTCCACATTTGCCAAGAGCTTTTTAAAAAATTATTTATTTATTTAATAATATTCCAATAAGCAGAAACTAACAAATAATGAACAATTGTTGACTTTTAATTATTTTTCTGCTTTTTTGTTAGTAGACAATTTTTTAGAAGCCTTAAGGTTTACAGAAAAATTGAGCAAATCAGAGGTGCTGGGGTGGCTCAGTCGGTTAAGCACCAACTCCTGGTTTCGGATCAGGTCATGATCTTGGTGTCCTGGGATGGAGCCCCATTCTGGGATCCCTGCTCAGTAGGGAGACTGCTTGAGGATTTTTCTCCCTCTCCCTCTGCCTGCACTCCCCCCATCCCCGTACTCTCTCTCTCTCCCAAATAAATAAATAAACCTATTTTAAAAAATTGAGCAGATAATATAGTCCAGAGAGTTCCCATATAACCCGCCACCCCACACATGCACTTTGCCCTATTATTAATATCTACATTAGTGTGGTACATTTGCTGGAATTAATGAACCAATATTGATACATTATTATTGACTAAAGTCCATACTTTATTTCAATTTCCTTAGTTTTTCCCTAATGTCCTTTCACTGTTCCAGGATCCCTTCCCAGGAAACCACATTACACTGAATTATCCGGTCTCTTTTGGCTCCTCTTCGCTATGACAGTTTCTCAGACTTTTCTTGTTTTTAATGACCTTGGCAGTTTTGAGGCACACTGGTTAGGTATTTTGTAAAATGTCCCTCAGTTGGAATTCATCTGATGTTTTTCTTTTTAAAAAATATTTACTTATTTATTTAAAAAATTGAGATAAAATTGACATATAGCATTATATTAATTTCAGGTGTACAACATAGTGGTTTTTATATGTATATATTTTGAAATGATCACCACAATGAGTAGTTAATATCCATCACCACTCATAGTTAAAAATTTTTTTCTTCTGATGAGCACTTTTAGGATCTACTCTCAGCAATTTTCAAATATATAACGCAGTCTTTTTTTTTTTTAGATTTTATTTATTTTTGAGAGAGAGACAGAGAGTGAGAGAGAGAGCACAAGTGGGGAGGAGAGGGAGAGGCAGGCTCCCCACAGAGCAGGGAGCCCGATGCGGACTTGATCCCAGGACTCTGGGATCATGACCTGAGCCAAAGGCAGACGCTTAACCGACTGAGCCACCCCAGGCGCCCTATAATGCAGTCTTAATAACTGTAGTCACCATCCTGTACAATATATCCTCAGGACTTATTTATTTTTTAACTGAAAGTTTGTACTTTTGACCCCTTTCACTCATTTTACTCACCTCCCAACACCTGCTTCTGGCAACTACCAATCTATTCTTTGTATCTATGAGTTTGGGTTTTTGTTTTGCTTTGTTTTTGTTTTTTGATTCCACATATAAGTGCGGTCATTTTGAGTTAGTGTTTTCATCTATTTTGAATAAACACCCAGAAGTGGAATTGCTGGATCGTAGGGTAGCTCTATTTTTAACTTTTTGAGAAACCTCCATACTGTTTTCCACAGTGGCTGCACCAGCTTGCATTCCCACCAACAGTGCATGAGGGTTCCCTTTGATGTTTTTCTTTTTTTAAAGATCTTTATTTATTTATTTGACAGAGAGAGACACAGCAAGAGAGGGAACACAAGCAGGGGGAGTGGGGGAGGGGGAAGCAGGCCTGCTGCAGAGCAGGGAGCCTGATGCGGGGCTCGATCCCAGTACCTGGGATCATGACCTGAGCCGAAGGCAGACGCTTAACGACTGAGCCACCCAGGTGCCCCTGTTTTTCTTATTATTATATTGGGTTATGGGTTTTGGGGAAGAAGACCATAAAGGTGAATTGCTGTTCTCATCATATCAAATCAAATGTACATACATTCAGTATGATTTATCATTGTTGATACTGACCTTTCTCACTTGGCTGAGGGAGTGCTTGCTAGATTTGTCCATGGGAAGGCTACTCTCCCCACTCACACCCCGTGCAATCCATTTTGTACTCTTTGAAAGAAAATCACTATGTACAGCCTGCACTTAAGGAGTGAGGAGTTATGCTTCATTTTCCTGAGGATGGAGTAGCTACATAAATTATTTGAAAGGCTTCTGTGTGGGAGATTTATCTATTTTCCCCGTTTATTCATTTATTCCCTGATATCATTATTAGGTGGAATATTTACAAGTACTGAGTCAATTTCTTTCTGTTTTTCTTCCATTCTTTCTATTCATTCGTTGGTCAATTTTGGTAAGTTATACCTAAGAATTATTCTATTCCACTGAAGTTTCCAGATTTAATGATATAAAAATTGTAGTATTCTCCTAGGATTTAAACAACTTTACTGAATATGTAGGTATGTCACGCTTTTCATTCTAAATTTGCCTATTTGTAACTTGTTTTTCTTTTCTTATCAATTTTGCAAGGAGTTTGTCCATTTTATAGTCCTTGTGAAGAACCAGCTTTTATTGGGTTGATTGTCTATGGTTTTTACATTCTTTATTTCATTACTTTTACCCTTATCTATATTACTTTCTTCCTACTACTTTTTTTTTAAAGATTTTATTTATTTATTTGAGAGAGAGAGAGAGAAAATGTGAGAGAGAGAGAGAGAGCATGAGAGGGGGGAAGGTCAGAGGGAGAAGCAGACTCCCTGCTGAGCAGGGAGCCAGACGTGGGACTGGATCCCAGGACTTCAGGAACATGACCTGAGACGAAGGCAGTTGCTTAACCAACTGAGCCACCCAGGCGCCCTTCCTAATGCTTTCTTTGCATTTGTTCTCTTGTCCTTTCCACAGTTTATTGTGCTTATTTTTAATCTTTCATGTGTTTACATAAATGCATATAAGGTGTAAATTCCCTTTACATCCTGCATTAAGGGTTTTCCACAAGTTTTTTAAAATGCAGTTCTTTCTGTTAAGTTAGAAATATTTCAAAGCTTTCATTATGCTTTCCTATTGGGCCAATGATATTTAGAAGTATACTTTTAAATTTCTAGATATATGTGTTTTTAAAAACAAAAACCCCAAAAAACCATATTTATTATTGATTTCTAATTTTAATAAATTATGATTAGATATCATGGTTTGTGGCATATCAGGGTTTTTTTTTTTTTTGCCTTTTTAAAATATTGAAGTATAATTAACATACAATCTTATATTAGTTTCAGGTATACAACATATTGATTCAGTAATACATTACTATATATTACTCAGTGCTCACCATGTTAAGTGTAGTCACAATCTATCACCATAGAACATTATTACAATATTGTTATTATATTCCCTATGCTACTCTTTTCATTTCAGTGACTTATTTATTTTATAACTGGAAGTTTGTACCTCTTAATTTTACCCTTTATCTGTTTCACCCATCTACCCACCCACCTTCCCTCTGGCAACCATGAGTCTGTTCTCTGTTTTTAAGAGTCTGTTTGGTGTTTTGTTTGTTTGTTATTTGTTTTGTTTTTTAGATTCCACATATAAGTGAAATCATATGGTATAATGACTGAGTAATATTCCATTGTGTGTGTGTGTGTGTATATATATATATAAAACATCTTCTTTATCCATTCATCTATGGATGGGCACTTGGGTTGCTTCCATATCTTTACTATTGTAAATAAAGCTGCAATAAACATAATGGTGAATATATCTATTTGAATATAAATCTAGTGTTTTTTTAAAAGATTTTATTTATTTGAGACAGAGAGAGAGAGAGAGATCGAGCATGAGCTGGCAGGGAGAAGCAGAGGCAGGGGGACAAGCAGACTCCCCGCTGAACAGGGAGTCCCATGCGGGGCTTGATCCCAGGACCCTGGGATCACACCAGAGCCGAAGGCAGATGCTTAACTGACTGAGCCACCCAGGCGCCTCTAAATCTAGTGTTTTTGTTTTCTTTGGGTAAATATTCAGTAGTGGAACTGTTGGATCATATCTTGTAGTGGAATTACTGGGTCATACTTTTAATTTTTTGAGGAATCTCCATACCAATTTGCATTCCCATCAATGTACCAATTTACATTCGTACGCAATTTATATTCCCACCAATAGGGTATGAGGGTTGTCTTTTCTACATCCTCCCCAACACCTGTTATCTTGTTATCTTTTTGATACTAGCCATTCTGACTGGTGTGAGGTTCATCTCATTGTAGTTTTTATTTGCATTTCCCTGCTGATGAGTGATATTGAGCATATTTGCATGTGTCCATTGGTCATCTGTATGTCTTCTTTGGAAAAAATGTCTCTTCAGATCCTATGCCCATTTTTAACTTGGATTGTTTGATGTTTTTGGTGTTGAGTTGTATATGTTCTTTATGTATTTTGGAGACTAACCCCTTATTGGATATGCTGTTGGCAAATGCCTTTTCTCATTCAGTAGGTTGCCTTTTGGTTTTGCTCATGGTTTTCTTTGCTGTGCAAAAGCTTTTAATTTTGATGTAACCCCACAGTTTATTTTTGTGTTATTTCCCTTGCCTGAATAGACAGGTCTATGAATATGTTGTTAAGGGCTGTGTCCAAGAGATCACTGCCTATGTTTTTTTCTAGGGGGTTTTATGGTTTCAGGTATCACATTTAGTTCTTTAATTCATTTTGAGTTTATTTTTGTGTTGGTGTAAGAAAGTGGTCTAGTTTCATTCTTTTGCATGTAGCTGTCCAGGTTTCCCAGCACCATTTATTGAAAAGACTGTCTTTTTGCTATTGTATATTCTTTCCTCCTTTGTCATAGGTTAATTGACTGTATAGTTGTGGGTTTATTTCTGGGCTCTCTGTCCTGTTCCATTAATCTCTGTGTCTATTTTTGTGTCAGTACCATACTGTTTTGTTTACTATAGCTTTGTAGTATATCTTGAAATCTGGGATTATGATACCTTCAACTTTGTTCTTCTTTCTCAAGATTGCTATCTGGTATGACAGTTTACTTAGATACTGACATATGTCCTTCTAGTGTTTCAAGAAGATAGTGTTTGATGGTGACTGCTAAGACCAGCTTTTCATTGACATAGTCATTAGTGTCCCACCTGGCCCAACAGTGGCCTTTGTCAGGGTCTGACTTGCAGGGTAGAGGGGTGGGTTTTGGGCAACAAGTCCCCTTGCAAGATGCCCTTTATGTCTGTTCAGTGGCAGAGGTGTAACACATAAGAGTAATAATCTGACACCATTTCTGGTTTCCATTAATCTCAGCACTACATCACTCTGGCACAAGGAAACTGTTAATCTGGTTTGAAGAGGCAATTCCAGAATAATTAGCATAATTCCACACTGAGATATGTTAATTGAGGGGGAAGTGAATGAAAGGTCTTGGGGACACCCATTAAATCTAGCAACTGTGGGAAGGCCACCCTTTGCTAATCTGAATCAGACTCCATCCAGGTCACCAAGCCAGTGGCAACAGAGAAGCTGAAAAGTCTCAGGGCTCTTACCTGGATCTCTAGCTTTCTTTTCACCTTTTTTGTCTCATCTTTTCATTTTTCTTTAACATACATTTGTCCGTTTCTAAATCTTTTCAGTTTAAGCATTTCCTTTCTTTTATTTTTTGCTCTTCATTTTCAGTCCTCTAATTTCACTTTCCCCTTGTTCTTTTTCTTTACTTGTGGGGGATATTTGCTTATTATGGATGTTTTAAAAGTCCCCTGTCTCCTTGCTTGGAACCAACATGTTCTTTAGGCAGGGAAAATTGTATTTAGATTGATCTATTAATGCACGCTTATTGTGCTGAAACTCCTGCCAAAAGATACTAGTTAGAATTTATTTATTTATTTAAAGATTTTATTTATTTTTTGACAGAGAGAGAGACAGTGAGAGAGGGAACACAAACCGGGGGAGTGGGAGAGGGAGAAGGAGGCTTCCCGCAGAGCAGGGAGCGGGATGCAGGCCTCGATCCCAGGACCCTGAGATCATGACCTGAGCCGAAAGCAGATGCTTAACAACTGAGCCACCCAGGTGCCAACTAGTTAGAATTTAGATGTGATGATAGGACATTCCTCTGGACAGTCTGGATTTGTAAAATAGATATTAAACTCTTTCTTTATTAGACCTCACTGTGCTTTGAGAGATTTATGGTCTTGTTTCCCAGTGGAGGAAAGGAAAAAATGGGAAATTCTATAGCCCACCAAAAGTATCCCAGTGATGCTGGCAATGGGGCTCTTGGATAGCAAGGCCTCAACTCTAGTAGTGAAAAGGAAGGGATCCTGTAGGAATCATTGCATTGAAAATGTGTATGTTCAGTCAACCAATTGATCTATAATCAAACAAGAAATATTTGTTGAGGGCCTATGCTGTATGAGAGGCCCATGGTAGATAGTTTACAGATTACTAGGGAAATCTAGGCAATCCCTAGTTATATTAATAGGGCAGGTTAAATGTAGGAAGGGGTAGACACAAAAGTATGAAGACTAATACAAGAGAAGATTGTTTTTTTTTCCTTAGCACTACTGGGTGGATGTACAGATTGACATAGGCCCCTCCTCTGTAAAACTATTGCAGGACGGAGGCGGATAGGGATACTTCTATCCTGAATGCATGGCCTCTGAGGTTGCCTTGGAGACCATTTTCATTCTAGCTAGCTGGAAAGGAAGGGAGTATGGAAGTGCAGGTGTGGGAGCTTTTTATGGGCCAGGCCCAGAAGTATAACTTCTACTTACATTCATTGGCTAGGATTTGGTTACATGGCTACATCTGACAGCAGTAGAGGAAATGAGCTCCAGCTCTGTACCCAGGGTGGCAAAAACGTAAATTCTGGCTAGGAGCTGGCGCTGTGTCCTGCCCCGGCTAAAAAATGGGCTGTGTTTCTAATGTGAAACTATGGATGACTTAAATTAGCTTCTTTATATTTTCCTATATTTTTCCAAGTTTATTATTGCATGCATTACTTTTATAATCAGGAAAAAAATAGTATATCTTATTTTAAAAAATGTAATCCTGGGGTTTGGAACTTAGAACATTATAATTTTTTTTCTATACAAACAGTTAAAATGGCTGTTTTGATCCCCAGATAAGATTATAAAATCCTATATAACCCACAAAGTAGTTGAAAATATAAGGCTAATCTAATTAGTTATTAACTCTGCCATGCTTCTCAAAGAGATTTACGTCTCACTATGAAGCCAGCCTGAAATCTGCACTCTAGGAGAAGGAGGTAAGGTAGGACTGAGGAAGTGATAAGAAAGAGAAATAGGAAGAGTATCTGCCCCCTTTCCAGAGGTGAATGAAGTAAAAATGTGGAAATAGGGGCTTCCTCTATCCCTCCATTTTGCTGCTCTTCCTCTCTCCCATTACCTTAAGCTCCTTCCCCAGGCATGGTAGCTGGCACCTTCCCCAGGCATGGTAGCTGGCTCCTTCCCCAGGCATGGTAGCTGGCTCCTTCCCCAGACATGGTAGCTGGCACCTTCCCCAAGCATGGTAGCTGGCTTCTTCCACAGCCATGGTACTGGGAACTTCCCCAGGCATGCCCACTTTCTAAACTAATCCCTGCCCCAAAATCACCCCTTTATTTTCCCCTCTTCTCTCACTGACCTCACTTAGGGATTGTGGGGAAAACCTTATTTGATAATTATCAGATAATACCTTATCAGATAATTAATTAATTATCTGAATTAAGTCAAATAGAATAATTCAACATTCAGATTGAATGTCCTATCAATGTTCTCCATCTGAATTATAAGTGGTTGGTAATACAACCACTTAGATTTCTCTGCGTATCTGCAGTTTTCAAGAAGAAAATTTGTTAAGCCAAATGCCTCTATCATTGGTAGAATTTTAGGCAGAGTGACCTAGTCAAGATTGTCAGATATTTTTGGTAGATACTTTTGGTCAGAGACTCCATCCAGGCTTATGTGGAAACCCTTCCCCTGAAGAGTTCAAATTTCTGTTTTTGCCTTTTATGGTGTCTTGCTGCCTCCATTTCTTAAAGCTCTAAATTTATTACAACAGAGACAGTAGTACTCTCCAAATATTCTTTGTGGGCCCCTACACTTCCTAGTCTCTTTTCCAGTTGTGTTGGGTCCTGTGACACAAACAGGGTCTACTGGGCTATGAGTGGAAGAGTTGTAGGTCACTTCTGGGTAGGCCAGTGTGTCTTCAACACACACTCTTTCACCTGAGTGGTTACACGTGAAGACAACAGGATGGCAGAGGTGCTAAAGGAGGAGCCAAGGAGACCACTCTGACCCATGGCCAAATGTGATGTGATGAGAAAATCCTCTGTTGTATTATACCACTAAGATTTGGGGATTTACTTGTTCCCACTAGCCTAGCTTGTCCTGACTAATACAGGCTCACAGGCAGCAGAGAGGGTGAGTTATTGGGAGTGGAGGAATGGAAAAGGGAGGGGTTTGTAGGCCTCACTCAGGAATCACCTTGTAAGACACTCCTTGTTCTGACTACTTAATGAGGAAACTGGTAGTGTCAATCATGAGGGAACTGTTAAGGATGATGTCATCATCACCATCTGTTTGTGAAAAGTGGAGTAACATGGACAACTATGTTTGGATTTGGAGGAAAGGATTCCTGGAGAGGAAAGAAAATAGAGCCGGGAAGTTCAACTGAAAGGCAAGAGAATTTCTCTGACTCTAAGTACTTAGCTTCTGGCTGGAGACATCAGGATTACTAATCTCATGAAATATTATACCAAAGAATATACAAATATTAAATGTAGTGCAGAATAAAATAAATATTTGGAAAAAAGAGATTATGATAGGCTGGAAGACCAGGGAAGAAGAAAGTCTTCACAGAAGAATGGGCATATGAGATGGCATTCTAACATAGGTCAAATTTAGAAAGATGGGAGGAGAGGGCCTTCTGGGTGGAAGGACTGATGTGCACAAAGGTTTTAAGTTCAGAAAATCCTGGGGCACCTAGGTGGCACAGCTGGTTAAGCATCTGACCTGGTTTTGGCTCAGGTCATGATCTTGTGGATCATGAGATCGAGCCCCACATTGGGCTTTGCGCTCAATGCGGCGTCTACTTGAGTTTCTCTCTCTCCCTCTGCTCCTCACTCCCCCGTGCCCCCCTCTCAAATAAATAAATTAATCTTTAAAAAAAAAAGGCCAGAAAATCCTGTTAGTCTAGTTTGACTAGAGTGTACTATTTGGGGAGGGTACATAAGTAGAGGTGAGACTTCAGAGATAGATGGAGGACACATTGTAGAGAACCTCAATGCCATTGAACACCCTTAAACTTTATCTTGAAAGGGTGCTGTTACAATGTAATGGTGAAAAATTGCCAACCACCTTGATGCCCATCAATGAGAGAATAGATAAGTAAGTTACGATGCTGCCCATCTATGGCATACCATTCAGCAGTTATTCACATGGAAAGATCTCCAAGGCACTGTTGAGTAAAAACATCAAGGATATGTTATACCACTTGTGTAAAGCAGCACACATCCATATCTGTAAACTCTATATTCCTGAATGCACATATATATAAACACACACAGATGTATTTGAATGCATCCTAGGAAGGAAGGATACACACAAACTGGTAACAGTAGCTACATCTGGGCAAAGGGCTTGGGACTGGCCACAATCTTACCTGCTCTCCAAGGTCAAGGTCTTGGAAAGCTTTTGAGAATGGAGCCTAACCAGATTATTTCTGTCACTTAAGCCTGCTTCTTTCCCCAAGCCCAGCTCAAACTGGATTCCAACCTTGGTTATCATCTAGGTGGACTGGCTTGCTTTCCCATCAATTGAAATGCATTTATGGCAATAGAAGGTAGTAAATCCCCTTGCAAAGATAAGCAGAGCTCTCTTTCATCAAAAATTATTTTTCACTGAGTAAAAATATTTCTGGTCAAGACATAGACATCCTTTTGAGAGTGATATTTTTAGTTTTCTTGAATGAGAAAATCCTTTATTGGAGTAAAACAAAACAAAACAACTGTTTATATCTGGACTACTTTCAAGAAAAATCTGAAATGTACAATAACATTAAAATACATTAATTAGGGGCGCCTGGGTGGTTCAGTCGTTGGGTGTCTGCTTTCGGCTTGGGTCCTGATGCCGGGGTCCTAGGATCGAGCCCTGCATCGGGCTCCCTGCTCGGCAGGAAGCCTGCTTCTCCCTCTCCCACTCCTCCTGCTTGTGTTCCTGCTCTCACTATTCTGTCTCTGTCAGATAAATAAATAAAATCTTTAAAAAAAAACCAAAACATTAATTTAAGGTGCCTGGGTGGCTCAGTTGGTTGGGCGACTACCTTCGGCTCAGGTCGTGATCCCAGAGTCCTGGGATGGAGCCCACATCGGGCTCCCTGCTCAGCGGGGCGTTTGCTTCTTCCTCTCCTTCTGCCGCTCCCCGTTTGTGCTCTTGCTTGCTCGCTGACAAATAAATAAATAAATCTCAAAAAAAATAAAAAATAAAAAAGTACATTAATTAAAACCACAGAACAATTAAAATATTTAAAAAGAAAGACCAAAAATTATTTAGCTTACTCACCAATAAGAAATACATATATTTTTCAACTAATGATAGAGGAAAAGTTACCTATAGAATAAACTATATTTTGGTTCCCACCTCATATCATATCCCCAAACAAATTTCAGATATATTAAAATCACTATCAAAATACAACAAAGCAAGCAAAAATGAGTCCAAAATTGTATTTTAAAAAATGAGCAATAAGTTTTATCTCAGGATTGCAAAGATGATACAATATTAGAAAAATCTTCAATGTAATTCATCACTTTGACAAAATTAAAAGAGAAAAAAATCATACTATTGTTGCATCAGCAGATGTAGAAAATGCACTCAAATGTCCAATTTTTGCTCATATAAATACTCTTTAATTTGTTAAAGTATATTGCCTCAAAATCTATAGCAAATATCATATTGAAGGGTGAAATGCTAGAAGAGTCTCATTAAAATGAGACATGCAATATTCCTGTTATTGCCTCACAATTTAATAATACACTGGATGTCCTAGCCAGTGTAAAATTTGTACTGTCATATGAAATATTTGCCTATAGGGAAAAGCCAAGAAAATCTGGTTATGAGCTATAAACTACTGATAAGTGAGCTGAACAACTTATTGTATAAATCATTTATAAATTCAGTAACAGAAAGATATTTGGAAAATCCTCAAATATTTTGAAATTAAGCAACAATATTTCTTTCTTTCTTTCTTTCTTTTTTTCTTTTTTTTTTTCTTTTTCTTTCTTTCTTTCTTTCTTTCTTTCTTTCTTTCTTTCAAGTAGGCCCCATGCCCAATGTGGGGCTTGAACTCATAACCCTGGGATCAAGTGTCAGATACTCTACTGACTGAACCAGTTAGGGATGTTTAGCAACAATATTTTTAAATAACCCATGGGTAAAAGAAGTCACAAAGGAAATTAGAAAATATTTTGAACTGAATAAAAATGAAAATAAAAACACAACATATTATTTGTGAGATGCAGCATGAAAGTAGCACTGAGAGAGAAATCTGTAGCTTTTAATGTTTATATTAGGAAGAAAAGGTCTAAAATCAACATAGCTGCCAACTTAAGGTGCTAAAAGAATAAGTTAAACACAAATTAGGAATGGAATAATCAAGCCAGGAATAGAAATCAGTGAAATACCAAACAGTTAAGCACTACAAAAAATACAACATAAAAGTTTTGTTTTGTTTTTTTAATCAGTAAAGTGAATAAATCTAGCTAGACTGGTCAAGAAAGAAAAATAAAAAAGAGGATATCAATATGATCTTAGAGACATTAAAGGATAATAGATATTAAAATTCAATAATTTTGAAAACTTAAATGCAATAGATGAGTTTGCTGAAAGATTCAAATTACTAAATTACTAAAGATTCAAATCACCAACTGCTAGCAGAGATAGGGCAACTGAATGCATTACAGGTGGAGATATAAAATAGCACTACTGTTTTGGAAAACAGTTTGGCATTATTTAGTCAAGAGAAATGAAAATGCATGTTCACAGAAGACTTGTTCATGGCAGCTTTATTCAAAATAGCCCCAAACTGAAAACAACCCAAATGTCTGGGGGTGAACGCATATAAAATATATGGTACATCTATACAGTGGAAGCAATGTAAAGAAATTAATTACTGATACACACAATCTGGATGGCTTTTAAAAACATGATGCTGAGAAAAGGAAGCCAGACACAAAAGAATATATGCTGTTTTATTCCATTCATACAAAATTCTAGAAAATACAAATCTGATCCATAGTGCTACAAAGCTATCAGTGAGTGAGTCCATGGTGCTTGGGGTCGCCACGGGTAGAGAATGGGAACCATGTGGGGTAATGGAAACATTCTGTATCATGACTGAGGTGTTGGTTACATGACTGTATGTGTTTCTCAAAACTCATCTAACTGTACACTTAAAGTGTGTCCATTTTATTTTATATGTTATACTTTAATGAAATTGTTTTTTAAAAATTAGTAACATTTTTATGCAACAACCAACTAGAAAATGTAGTAGAAAAAGATGATAGCAACAAACTACAGGATACTTCAAATTAAAATGAACAAAAATGTGCAAGAACTTTATGGAATCAATTATAAATAATTAAAAGACATGGGGGGGCATGTGGGTGGCTCAGTCAGTTGGGTGTCAGATTCTTGATTTTGGCTCAGGTTATGATCTCAGGGTTGTGAGATCGAGCCCTGAGTCAGGCTCCACACTGGGCATGGAGGCTGCTTAAGATTCTCATGCTGCCTCATGGGGTGCCTGGGTGGCTCAGCTTGTTAAACATCTGCCTTTAGCTCGGGTCATGATCCCAGGGTCCTGGGATCGAGTCCCACATGAGGCTCCTTGCTCAGCGAGGAGCCTGCTTCTCCCTCTCCCTCTGCCTGCTCCTCCCCCTGCTTGTCTCTCTCTCTCTCTGTCAAATAAATAAATAAAATATAAAAAAAAAAAGATTTTTTTCTCCCTCTCCCTCTGCCCCTCCCCCATCTCTCTCCCTCTCTAAAGAAAAAAAATATTGAAAGACATGGAAGATCCAAAAATAGAGAAATAGACCAAGTTTCATGAATGTAGAGATCAGTACCAAAGAGATGCAAATTCTACATAAAATGAGTTCTATATCCAATGCAATTCGAATAAAAATTCCAAGAAAATCTTAGAATAAAAATTCCAAGAATGTCACAAACTATTCTTAAAATTCATATGAAAGAGTAAATGATCCAAGAATAGCTAAAGGATTAGTGAAAAAAATTAAGAAAAAGGACTTGAACTATTGGGTGTAAGAAATTATCATGAAGCTATAGTACCTACAACACAGTGGTACTGAATCAAAAAAGACAAATGAAAATAGAAGAGATCAAAAATAGATCAATGGAATAGAAAACAGATACATGTAAGATAGCAGAGGTATTACAAATTGGTAGAGAATTGATATACATAAAAATTAAATTAGATTCCTTCCTCATACCATATACAAACAAAAGAAACAAAAACACAGGAAATATAGCTAATCTTGGGATAGGGAAGGATGGTATAAGCAATTGAAGAAACCACAAAAGGAAACATCAAAAGATTTGTCTATAAAAATTTACAAATTTCTAATATCAAACAAATGAAAATATATGCACAATATTGAAAGAGAAAGTATTAAAATTATCATTATCTAAATAACTCTTTTAAATCAATGAAATGATTCATATAGGAGAAAGACAATGAGCAGAGAAGAAATACAAATTAGATATTAACAAACAAAGAAACATATTATATAACTAGCAAGTGTATGCAAATTAAAATGAGATGCTGTTTTTTACCTACTAAATTGGTGAAGTTAAAATAAAACAAAAACCTGTATTATTCAATACTGGTGAGGGTGTGATGAGATAGGTATTCTCATCCATTGCTGGTAGAAGTGTAGATTGGCAAAAATTTCTGGAAAACAATTTGATAATGACTTTTAAAAAATTTATACCTAGTGGCGCCTGGGTGGTTCAGTTGGTTAAGCATCCAATTCTTGATTTCTGCTCAGCTCATGATCACAGGGTCGTGAGATCTAGTCCTGCGCTGGACATGGAGCCTGCTTAAGATTCTCTCTCCCTCTCCCTTTGCCCCCCCCCCAACCCCCACCCCCGGGTCGCATACACACATGCTGTCTCTCTCTCTCTCTCCAAAAATTATTCCTATTATATTAAAATTTGTAATAGTTAAAAGCGAAAAAATTGAGTGTCTAACAATTAAATCAGTGAAGGTATATTCATATTATAGATTTATGCAGCTAGTGGAGATCATGTTTTGCAGATATATTTAGTTGTCATGAGGGAAATAGTCAATATTGATGGTCAGTGGAAAAAGCAACCTATAAGTTTATATAAAATTTATTTCTAATTTTTTAAACAAACAAAATATATGCATACTATAGGAACAAGATTGGAAATAAACGTAACAATATTTTAACAGTGATCATCTCAGTGCGAAAATTGTAGATTTATATTTTCTTCCTTATGTTCTTTTAAACCAACTTTTCTACAATAAACATGCATTAGTTTTGCAAACAGAAAATATCTCTAAAACATCAGCAAGAATAAAGAGACATATGTACTAGACACCTCAAATAAATGACTTATTGAAAGTTTAAAAGAAACAGCTTTAAGGATCTGTAAGTCGGAACAAAAGGAAAACAATCAGGTGACACAGTTCAGGTAAAAGCAGCGAGGAATTTTGTCAGGAGCAGCATTTACCAGAGTGTGTTCTGTGAATCCTAGTGCTGTTTGTATTATTGCTCAGTATGTAATATTAGGAAATATTATGGAATGATGGAAGGGAAGTTTCCCTGGCTACTAAGGTTGGGTACAAAAGCAATAGTTTCTTAACTTCCCTTAAACTTCTGATAAGCTAAGTGTTTGAAATACTATTATCCTTGGTTGTTAACATTCACATGCTTTAGACTCCAAATTGTACGCATTGGAATAAACATTCTGTTTTGTAAATCCAAGAGCCTAAGGTATCTTTTAGCCTAAATAGAAGCCCATTAATGATCAGAGTGCCAATGGAGAGGGTCAGCTTTTTTCAATAAAGACCTACAATCTGTTGAAGCTCTTAGTTAAATATTTGACCAAATTCTAGAGTTCTGTGCTATTAACATAAAAGAGTCCATTTTAGTCTGTAAATATTAGAACAAATGTTACCAATTTACCCTTAACCATTATCACATCAAAACCTGGCCCTTGAGGTAGATATGATTTTTTTCCTTTTTTTTTATTATGTTATGTTAATCACCATACATTACATCATTAGTTTTTGATGTAGTGATCCATGATTCATTGTTTGCGTATAACACCCAGTGCTCCATGCAGTACGTGCCGTCTTTAATACCCATCACCAGGCTAACCCATTCCCCCACCCGCCTCCCCTCTAGAACCCTCAGTTTGTTTTTCAGAGTCCATAGTCTCTCATGGTTCGTCTCCCCCTCCGATATCCCCCCCTTCATTTTTCCCTTCCTGCTATCTTCTTCTTCTTTTTTTTTTTTTTAACATATAATGTATTATTTGTTTCAGAGGTACAGATCTGTGAATCAGCAGTCTTGCACAATTCACAGAGCTCACCATAGCACATACCCTCCCCAATGTCTATCACTCAGCCACCCCATCCCTCCCACCCCCCACCATTCCAGCAACCCTCAGTTTGTTTCCTGAGATTAAGAATTCCTCATATCAGTGAGATCATATGATACATGTCTTTCTCTGATTGACTTATTTCGCTCAGCATAATACCCTCCAGTTCCATCCACGTCGTTGCAGATGGCAAGATTTCATTCCTTTTGATGGCTGCATGATATTCCATTGTATATATATACCACATCTTCTTTATCCATTCATCTGTCGATGGACATCTTGGCTCTTTCCACAGTTTGGCTATTGTGGGCATTGCTGCTATAAACATCGGGGTGCACGTATCCCTTCAAATCCCTACATTTGTATCTCTGGGGTAAATACCCAGTAGTGCAATTGCTGGGTCTTTCAGTAGCTCTATTTTCAACTTTTTGAGGAACCTCCATACTGTTTTGCAGAGTGGCTGCACCAGCTTGCATTCCCACCAACAGTGTAGGAGGGTTCTCCTTTCTCCACATCCCCGCCAACATCTGTCGTTTCCTGACTTGTTAATTTTAGCCATTCTGACTGGTGTGAGGTGGTATCTCATTGAGGTTTTGATTTGAATTTCCCTGATGCCGAATGATGTTGAGCACTTTTTCCTGTGTCTGTTGGCCATTTGGATGTCTTCTTTGGAAAAATGTCTGTTCATGTTGATTTTATATAATGTCTTATAATGTAGCTGTAGACAATATCATTGTTTAACCCCCAAGATGTTTAAACTGTTGAATGAAGTTACTTAGTTGTATCCGTTAAACTTGGGGAAACTTTGCTCAATACATGCTCTTCCATTTTTTTTTTTTTAACATGGAACACTTCATGAATTTGTGTGTCATCCTTGTACTGGGGCCATGACAGTCTTCTCCATATTGTTCCAATCATGTGCTGTGGAAGCGAACATCATGGACTTCTGTTTTAGCTACCAGGTATCATGCTCTTCTCAGTGACAGGCCAACAGATCCAGTTTAGGTTGTTTCTGGTTTGAACAGAAAAGGAGGCCAAACAGGCATACAGGTAACTCACCCAATAGGCTTAGCAGGTTATTTAAATGTAAGTTAAAAAGAAGAGAGGTGAGCACGCAGTTTTGTTTTCCACTGTTTAGAACTGGACTTGATCCTTCAGAAGCTTCCTTCAGAAGCTATTTTTAATTATTTGATGCTGTCAGAAGCATTCTGGTACAAATTTTGAAGGCCCACTAAGCCTGACAGGGCAATGTCAGGGGAAGGGATAAATTTCATCTTCAAGAGTTTATGAACCAAATAGACTCTCCATGGTCCCAACCTGTGTTCTAATGTCTTGTGATCTCACACCATTATCACTAAAAAAGTTTTGTGCAACAGACCACAATATATGTATATTAATTAATTATGATGTATAGATACTATAGTGCTAATACATGGGGTATGCTATAAACACATGAATTACATTAAATACATTAAAGATAAAGTAACTTTTCACTTTAAATAATATCAGTAATGATATCTTCATGCATTTATTAGCTAATACATCAAGGCAACACATAGCGTGCAATTCATCATTAAGGGTAATATATATAAAGCCAGATTTGAAATGGTTTTCTTAGATGATTCACATTTTTTGCCATTTACTTCTTGGCTAACCTCATTAGAATTATCATTGTGTTGATCGGCTCTTGGCCTTTTGGCTAAGATCAAGTGTAGAATTATCATTGTGGTTTTTTTCTTTAAGATTCTTTTTATTTATTTGTTTTTAAATGATTATTATTTTTCTTAAGTGAACTCATGACCCCGAGATCAAGAGTTGCATGTTCTACCAACTGAGCCATCCAGGCGCTCCTTGTTGTTGTTGTTGTTGTTGTTGTTTTAAGTTAATTCTACACCCAACGTGGGGCTCAAACTCACTGTTTTTACTTCATAGTGCAACTTTGTAGAAAGCTTGAACTTGAAGTAGAATTATCAGCTTGTCCATTTTCTTTTTGTTGGCTTCTGTTCACATTACTAGCATTATGATTCAGGATTCTCACTAGAAACTTTTTAAGCCATTTGTCAGGTATGTCATGCTAAGTCTTTTAAAAAACTAATGTCTCTGGGAGGATAACACATGCAGTCTTTAGTTCTGAATGTGAGTTTGTCAGAAATAGTAAGCTTGTCACGGTCAAGGCCTGAGAAACTAGTCTGTCAGTTATTTGAGGGACAGAATTCTTTGTATCCTCCTCAGTTCTTAGTAGAGCATCTTAAACCCTTTTGTTCAATGCAGTTTTTCCTGAATAAATAGGCATGGTACTGTTCTGATAGTGGACAGGTTGACACAGGGTCAGTCAGAGGGACTGACTTCCTATGACAGGGAAGGCATGGAGGCTCTCCCTTGAGGCTGGGAGCCAACTGCCACCTTAGAGAGGCAGGAGAGCAGTGGGCCTTTTGTGTGGGAAGGAGACTCCACAGGAGAGGGGAAAGAAGAACAAATGTCCAAATTCAAAAGGGAGGAAAGGCTAGATTCTGGGAGATGGTCATTCCCTGAAAAAGTCTAGAATACATTATTAAAGAGCTGTCTTTAAGTTTTGTTTTGAGGAAATAGAAAGAAGGCTACTAAGCAAAAGAACAAACACTGGTGTAAAGTTAAATCAGAACAAGCCTCAGCTTTCCTTGAGTGAGTTTGAGGACCTGGAACATACGTGGACATTGTGTCCTGTTATACATTAGTAGCCAGAGATGGCAAAATGTGCATAATGATAGCCTCGGTGGACTTGAAACTGTTATTATTGCTTGTGGCCATCATGAGTGTGTTGAAAGAAGTCTGCTCTGCTTGTCCAACTCAAGTGCAAAGGACACGAGTGCATCAAGCCAAGCTGAGGAAGAGTCTGGGACTTGCTGTCAAGACAGGATGGATTTCCTGGGAGGAACAATGGTCGTCAATATGGTATAGGCAGAAGATTCTCAGGAATAAGATGCAGGAGTGTGAGGACAGTAGGATTGAGCAGCAGCCTAAGACAGGTGGGGATATTCTGTGAAGAGTCAGAAAGCAGAGCCTCACAGGCAGGGAAGAGTGCTCCCTGAACATCAGAGGCAGTGGTGAGCCTCATTATCAGTTGGGGAACGGTGCTAGTGTGGACCTACCTTCCCCTCTGTAGGGACAATGGGGTCAGGGTTAATATTAAAAACATGTAGCATTGCAGAAGGGGTGCCGACCAACCCCACGGGTGGGACCAGTGTGCCAAGCCAGCGGTAAGTGCCACCTAGTAACAGCCCTGGGGGATTCAGCCTTCTACTCACCAAAGGCATGTGTTTGCAAAGAGGCTGACTGTAGCATGCTCTAAATACCTATTTAGTTCCAAACTATTAAGTGGTGACCCTAAGAGTTAAGAACTCACTAGTTCAGGCATAGGGAGAGTCTGCCTCAACAAACAACCCACAGAGATATGCCTCCTGGAACCCACTCTTGGGCACGCCCGCAGCCACCCCCAGGTACACACGTAAGCATAAACCACAGAGGCATTTAGCAGGTGTCCGTCCTCCCTCTTCCCACTGTCAGGCTTCTTTCAGCACCTCACCTCTAGATGACATTCACACATTGCTTCCCTGTTCCACCCCATTTGAGGGCTCACAAGTAAAACATTTGCATAATTTTTAAGAATAATTGTTTACCAACAGTGGTTTTCCTCTCCATTTCCTAGCCCCTTAAATCTGCAGCAGAAAATATTCTTTTGTGCGTTGCTCTACTCTCAACTTTAAAAAAAAAAATAGCTTCAAACCCAAGGAATGGCCAGGGAATAGAAAATTAATTTATGGTTCAGCCTATCCTGATAACTGAGTTGACCCAGATTGCTACGCAATGCTCCCTGCAGGAGAGGATATTGTGTAGAAATACTGTCCTGGGCTGCATTTAAGACAGTTTAATAGCTGTGTAATGATCCTTTGTTGAGTGAACCTTAGAGAACCAGTGGGTTTTCCCATAGGGGCTGCAGCACTTCCTGGCTCTCTTATCTTAGGCTTAACTTAAGCAACAGTGACCTCCTGTTTTTAGCATTTTCTTCCTGCAGGCTCTGATGTAGACAGTTCTGCCAGGCTCCACATCACCCCTATCAGTTCAGTCCTCTAGACTAATACAGAACTCAGGTGTATGAGGGAAATGTCCAAGAGTCAGTTGGGCTGTGTGTTGGGACTCTGCTTATTACACAGAAATAGTGAGCCATCTTATGCTTATGATACGCCTCTCAACTTAATAGTCTGCAGTGAGATGGGAAAGAGCCTCAAGCACTTCTCTGGATTCTTTGTATTTTGCTGTACATAAATTCTTTCTAGCCCTAAATGGTTGAGATACAGAAATTGGAACCATATTTGTCATGCTTTATGAAGAGGCATATTCAGTGGAGGTTCAGAGCCGCCTGCACAGGGGACCCTTTCGCAACCTTTCTTTCCTCATCTGTAGAATGGGGCCAATATACTCACCTCCCAGGAATGCATCAGCACGGGGTCTGGGAGGTAGTAAGCACTTGTCAATGTAGCTATTATTGTGTCTTTTGTAGAATATAAGCCTAAATGTCCCTTAATATGGCATGCAAAAGAGTCATGATGGGTAATATGTACATCTCAAAAAAATCTGTGTCAAAATGGCAGCAGTTACTCTACATATGAAAGTGATCAGATCAATTTGTGAATTGATTTCAGAAAGAAATGCTTTCTCTTACTGAAATCCTTGTGATATAAGTGGAAATATATTTATATGCAGTCATTTAAACATGACTTCATTTAAACATAAAGATCTCTATAGAGGCCATTTTGGGGACAAGGATGATATATAGTCTTGCTTTTTTATGATAGGACAAAAGCTAGATATGCCTGAAATATATGCTTATTACTTTTGTTAAATGAACAAAAGTCAATATTGGACTAGAACATATAAAATCAAAGGCTGAGTAATGAGAACATTTCTTTGATTCGTTTTATTGAACTCCTGATGTTAAGGTACAGGATTTCCATTGTCATTAAACGGGAGCATATTTGATATTTGAAAATGTCAAAAGGGCTATTAAAGTCATTCTCATAGATGATCTGTCCTAGGAAATTTTAAAGAGGATCAAACCAGGATCTCTGTTCTTGTTGGGTGATTGTATAACAGCTCTAGAATGTTGTCTATGCCTACGCTCCTATGACAGAATAAAGAGGGCAAATTTGAGTATAACTTTTAAATAGTTTATTCCAAGAATATTACTCTATATTAATTTTCAGTGCAAACCAGTTCTTAACCAAATAGTTGTCCTCAAATTAGAAAACCATTTTTGGGGAAAAAAAGTGGAAAGAACTTGGGGGGAGGGAATGTGTGGATAGTTTTGAACGTGAGTACTGATCTTGTATGTTCATGGCCCGAACAGGAAAAATGACATTACAATGACAAATAGTTGTGCCCACGTGCCCTTTCTGTGGGAAACTGCACTGGTTCATTTTGCTGATAACAAAGCTTGAGTGAAAACAGCTACACTTTCTCCAGTGTGAAATGGGGGTGCACGTTGAGGGTGAATCAGTCATCTTAAAAACTGTCAGCAGCAATACCACCAGTACTTTCCCACAGACATGTAGGAATAAAGACCATTAATAATCATAATGGAAACACAGTAAGTATGGCAAAGAGGAAAGCCACTTTCCCAGTAATAAAGATTTGGTAAATACTAATGAAAATGTGTGATGTATTTTTATTTTTATTTATTTATTTTTTTTAAAGATTTTATTTATTTATTTGACAGAGACACAGCAAGAGAGGGAACACAAGCAGGGGGAGTGGGAGAGGGAGAAGCAGGCTTCCCGCGGAGCAGGGAGCCCGATGCGGGGCTCCATCCCAGGACGCTGGGATCATGACCTGAGCCGATGGCAGACACTTAACGACTGAGCCACCCAGGCGCCCTGTGTGATTTATTTTTATTAAACCATGCTATTGTTCCCTCACCTATCCTCCCCTACACATTGCTTTATTCTTTTCTTACACCCAGTCTCAGCAGCACCTTCAGAGAAAGCCCCTCCCTCTGCTCAGAAACGCCTTAGGCTTTCTTCTTCTAATACTTTTCCCTCCAAGACCTCACCTTCCCCACCTTCCTTCTCTACCTTCCCCCCGCCGCCCGTGTCTGCTTTCATAGAGCTTCCCTCTACTCAAATTTCCTACTCCTTGACCGTTCTACTACACTTAAAGTATGTCCTGCTGATGACAAAAACAGAAATTCATCTTTAGTGTAGGGAGCAGAGATATATCTGGTCAATAAAGCAGTTGATTACAGTTTTGGAGTGTGCCTGTTGCAATTTAAAATGTGCTTCCTCTGGGGCGCCTGGGTGGTGCAGTCAATTGAGCCACCAACTCTTGGTTTCAGTTCAGGTCATAATCTCAGGGTCCTGGGGTGGAGCCCCAAGTGGAGCCTGCACTGGGCTCTGCACCCAGTGGGGAGTCTGCTTAAGATTCTCTTCTCTCTCTGCGCCCCCTCCCCACGCTCTCTCTCTGAAATAAATACATTAAAAAAAAAAAAAAAAGTGCTTCCTCTTTTCTTCACTTTTTAGTCCATTAAAAACCTTTTTTTTTAAAAAAGATTTTACTTATTTATTTGTCAGAGAAGAGAGCACAAGCAGGGGGAGCGGCAGGCCGAACAGGCAGACAGAGAAGCAGGCTCCCCGCGGAGCAGGGAGACCTGCGCGGGACTGGATCCCAGGACCCCGGGATCATGACCTGAGCTGAAGGCAGACGCTTAGGCGACTGAGCCACCTGGGCGACCATCCATTAAAAACTTTTGCATTTCTGGGGCGCCTGGGTGGCTCAGTCGTTGGGCGTCTGCCTTTGGCTCAAGTCATGATCCCGGGGTCCTGGGATCGAGCCCCTCATCAGGCTCCTTGCTAAGCGGGAAGCCGGCTTCTCCCTCTCCCACTCCCCCTGCTTGTGTTCCCTCTCTTGCTGTGTCTCTCTCTGTCAAATAAATAAATAAAATGTTAAAAAAAAAAAAACCCAAAACAAAACTTTTACATTTCTATTTATGCTGTTTTAAAAAGTTTCTTTTTTTAATTTGAGTATAGTTGACACACAATGTTACATTACTTTCAGGTGTACGACACAGAGATTCACGAATTCTGTATATTATGCTGTGCTCATCACAAGTGTGGCTCCCATCTGTCACCAGACAACACTATTACAGTATCATTGACTGTATTCCCTATGCTGCACCTTTCATTCTGGTGGCTTATTTCATTCCAAAACTGGAAGCCTGTAACTCCTACTCCCCTTCACCCATTTCGTTCATCCCCCCAGCCCCTCCCCTCTGGCAACCAACAGTCTGTTCTCTGTATTTATAGGTCTGATTCTTGCTGCTTGTTTACTCACTTTTTTTTTAAGATTCCACATATATGTGAAATCATATGGTATTTGTCTTTCTCAGTCTGACTTATTTCACTTAGTATAATACCCTGTAGGTCTGTCCGTGTTGTCACGTAATATTCCGTGTGTGTGTGTTTATAACTATTTATACTGTTTGAGACTTAAACTTTTTGAATTTCTCTGCCAATATCTCTTGGAATATGGCCCCTTGCCTATATTCTCCTTCTGCAATGCGTGTTAGTGTAATGGACTATTTCATTCTAGTTTCCATGTCTCTAACATTATTGGCATAGTTTTGATCTATTTCTCTCTGCTGCAGCATTCAGTGTAGTTTCCTCAGATAAAACCATTTCTAAGCTCACCGACACCTCAGTTTTGAATCCAACTTTCTGACTCTCCCCCTTTTTGTCATCTGAGTCATCCAAGGTGAGTAAGTGTTGGAGAATGAGGAGGCCACAGGCTTCAGGTTCAGAGCCTCAGGTCTAAATCTGGCTCTGCTGCTTGTTGGCCATGGGTATGTGACAGCTTCTCCAAGACTCATTTTCCTTTGCTGTAAAATGGGGATATGAATGGGTGTGCCTGGGTGGCTCAGTCAGTTAAGTGTCCGACTCTTGATTTCGGTTCAGGTTATAACCTCATGGTTGTGGGATCAAGACCCACGTTGGGCTCCATGCTCAGCAGGGAGTCGGCTTGGGATTCTCCCTCTCCCTCTGCCCCTAACCCCTATGCGCACTCTCTCTTTAAAAATAAATAAATAAATCTTTAAAAAAAATAAAATGAAGATATGAACAACCTACTTATGTCGTGATTGTGCAGGATGAATGTGGAAATGCCCACACAGAATGGCACATGGGGGTTTCTATAGGAAATGTGAGCCCTCTGCAGGCAGGGCCCATGCATTCCTTCCTGCATTCTGGGACTCACCCACAACACCAGTCAGGGAAGGCTGGGCTGAATGGAATGAATGAAACTAGGAAGGAGAAATGAGGCACCTATACAGCAGGGTAGGAAACAGTGGCACAACCTGCAGGAAGTGACTCCATGTGTGGCCACAGGAAGTCAGGGCCTGAGTTTCTGTTTTAGCAGTAATAGTTTTGCTGTGTGTGTGTACCTGAGAATGGGGACATTGTCTCCATCTTTTCTATCTTTCTATCCTGCACAGGGAACATGAGCAGCTGTGCTGAAGCCCTGACTCAAGACCCGCCCTGCAGTGGGCAGAGAGGCCCTGAGGAAAGTTGAGTCACTTTGGGCTGGTAATGGGAAAGGCCTGGACTCTGCTTCTGCCAGAGAAGCTGGCAAAGGGTGTGGAAACTGACTTGATTCTCTTCTTACTTTGCATAAGAATCTTGAACCTGGCATTTTCATTTCAACAGGAGGGGGAAATAAGGGAGAATTGTGAGGGATAAAGCAATTCTTCCTTCTCAAGTGGCTCTAGTAGATGAACCTTTTACATAAAACCAGGACAAACTCACTTGGGACATTGATATGGAGCTCCAAAAATAGTTTGGAATATCAATCAGTTACTCAGATTCCCCAGCTTTGCAATGTTTGCATCTATCTACCACCTCCTCAATGTTTCCTCCTCTTCCTGGTAACAGCCACGCTGTACCAAGGTGTGCCAGGCACTCTATGTTCCCACCCATCTTCCCAACTTTTCTACACTGTACATATTAACGTGCCATTTTTACAGATGGGAAGCTGAGGGTCAGAGAAACTAAGGGATGTGCCCAAGGAGGAGAAGACACAGCATATAGGAGTACACGATTCCAAAGATGTCTTTGTCCATTGTCTCTTGGCTCCTTCTCATCCTGGAGAGCCCAGTCAAGAGACCTGTGGTCCAGGCTCTCCTCCTCCTCTAATAAACTGTGTGAGCTCAGGGAAGTCACTTTAGGGTATCTTTCAGCTCCAGCTTCTAGGATTCTCCTGACTCAAGTTTTAGGAGAATACAGATTTCTGGTGGACCATCTCCAGTGTCCCTTTACCTCACAAATCATCACGTGAAAGTGTTATGAAACCAAGCAAGATAGGAAAGTGATGCAAAGTATTAATACTTATTAAGAGCTGATTTTGCACCAGGGTTGTGCTGGGTGCTATTAACCAAAATTCCTGATATTTATTAGGCCTGACACTAATTTCCTTTAATTTCTGGTATTTATAAATACCTCATTGTTTCTATGATTTGTCTTTCTACTCCTTATGTCTAGAATGCTTTCTTCCTGTTCCTTCTGTGCCAGAGAAGTCAAGTAAGAATAATTTACTTTGGATGGCACCCCACAAGAATGCCCTACCATGTTGATTTTTGGTAAAGAACTGGAGAGAAAAAGGCTGGGTAGGTAGTTTGGCTTAAAAAGAATGAGCATGAATGATTTTCTCTATAAAGGGCTAGAGATGGTTTTCTGACTTCTCATTAATTTGAACCATTTGGGGGACCTCAAGGGCCATGAACCCTTGATTCTTTGTGTGGAAAGGGGTAAAAAGGATCTTTTCTGCCTTTTATATGACTTCCCAGAAACCTTTTTGCTGTGTGGAAGTATCTTGCTCAATTATCACCTTTAATGCTTAATTTAGAGTTTGAATTTATGGATGACTTGTTCTCTCTAGAAGAATGCTGGATAGAGAAGGATCCAAGGAGAATTCCCCTGGCCTATAAGTGCTTTAAAGTATGATGGCAATTCAAAATCTTATGCCACATAATTTCTCTGACTTGCCATCTTGTAAAAAGTCTTAGAGATCAGACTTTAAGAAAATTATCAGAAATTATTTAAGGAAGCCAAACCCAACTACCTTGGGCAATCCCCATGGTGGTGATTGAGACCCTGGAGTCCTCCAAGTTCACATTTTATTTTAATATACAGGCTGAGCTCTCAGGAAGGTCGATGCTTTAACCCTCCTTCTAACTAGACTTAGCTAGAAGGACAGCTATATAAACATACATTATAAAACATACATATAAAACTCCACAGGCACAAAAAATTTGGTTAAATTCATACCAATTCAGCAGATTTATCAAAACCTTCCTTCTGTGTTTGCTAAATCCCCAAGCTTCCATGATTGAAGTTGATTTCTCGTGTGAAGTCCAGGGTGGGAGGCAAGAGGTAGGGTGGGAGGGAGGGGATTTCCTTACAGTAGTTCCGGAACCTGGGTGGGGGAGGCTTTGCCACGTGGCCTCACCCTGTGTGTCAACAACCAAATGGGGGAAGGAGGAAGAGAGAGCAGGAAGATTTCTTAGGAGGGTGCCATGGGCTACTCATGTCAGCCCACTCTTGGTGGCCCAGACTCACTTCCATGTTTCCATCTAGCTGCAAGAAGCCTGGGAAATGAAATACCTGGCTGGGCAACAGCTCTTCATTCTGAAGGGGAGCATGGCTCTTTGGTGGCTGCCTCTAGCTATCTCTGCCACATATCTACTGTGTGCATGGCATTGTGCTTCCAGAGGGCTGACAGTATAGGTGGTGAGATGTTCCCTTCCCTTCCTCCCTATGCCCCTCACCATTTCCTGTGTATCTTTTCCCTCATCTCACCATTCTCTTCCATCCTTTCTTACCTCCAACACACCTGTACACACACACACATGCCTACTGCTTTTCTTCTGCTCTTGCGTGGAAAATCTGCACCACAGGAACCTTTCATATAGAAGTTAGTCTGAAGGCACAGGCTGAAAGGAAATCAACCAATATACACTACCCTCTTCCAAACCAGGCTGGAAGCCTAGAGGGTATTGGTTCAGGCCTCATGCTATTTTCCCAAAAATGTAGTTTTCTGCCTTGCCAAGAACTTGAGAGGACTGCCTGCTGCTGCATCAAGGAGGTACTCCTTTGCCTTTGCCTTAGACTCATGATAATATGGCCCTTACTCCCCTGTCCAAGCTTATCTCACATATTCCTTTGTTCCTCTACAGGGAATAAATCCTGCCCACTGTGAGGTGTTTATTCATTATCTTGCCCTGCCTCTGTACTCAATGTTCTGGAAGTCCCACCCAAGCTCCACTCATAGTATGAAGTCTTCCAATAGGTAGAGACTTAAACCGATTTATACTTCCACTTGGTTAGCGGTAATCTTGCAGCGTAACACATTTCCCTCTCACTGTTCTATGGCTGTTTCCATGTCTTTTGTTAGGTTATATGTTCCCTGAGCAGAAAGAACAAGGCTGATACAGGCAGCTCCTGCTTCTCACTGCTCGGTGTTCTGCTGTCGTATTTTACAACTTTGCATTTTAAACTATACTTTGCTGGTTCCTCACTTCAGAAAAGCTGAATGTAATCATGCAGTGTCCTATTCAGGAGTGAATGCCATCTGGCTGTAGAGACCCATAACTGCAGGCTTAGAGCAGAAGTTTCCTGACTGAACCGATCAGGAGCGGCTAATGATGGCTAATTCTTCCCCTTGTTGGTGACCTTTCTGATGGAATGTCAAGAATCCATTTCAGCCAGAGAAGGGGACTGTTGTTTCTCCTTCTTGTCCCCTGAGTGCTTAGCAATGGATACAGACTTGCTGGTTACTTATTTAAAATTAAAATCCACAGCTATCAAAATTTATTTAGTATCCATCATTGACCAGGCATTTTATTTGTTGTGCATTCATGTATGTTATCTTACACTTTCAACACCTCAGTGTCTTGGGTATTCCCATCCCCATTTTTAAAGGTGAAAACTAGGGCTTCTTGGCAACTAGGAGATCAAAATACAGACTAGTGAGTGGGAGAACCAGGGCTCAGAATTCAAGTCTTCTGACTTCAAATCCTATGCTTTTTTCTATTATTCTACTTTTCTATAAGGTAGATTTTCTATAAAATCACTGATATTTCACCCTTGCAAGTAGGGGCTAAGGGATTGGGAAAGAAAGTTATTTAATAGACCCAGGTTTCAATTCTAAATCTGTAATTGACTTCATTGAAGCCACAAACTTCTGGAGTATCAGTCTTCCTCTGTCCCAACCCCCACCTGTGCAAATCAAATCAAATATGCAGGATAGATGTTAAAAAAAAAAAAAAAAGATTTTGCTCTTCTGAAGTAATACCTTTTGCTAGAAGCTTTTTTAAAAAAATAAATAATATGTTCTAAGGACAAGGAGAAAACAAACTTAAAATCCATTTGAGAGCAAAGCACTTGACCCGAGTTTCTTCCAGGGTTTTGCTGTCTTCTATATGTGTGCACTGATACTGAGGACTCTAAGCCAGCATGGAAATTCAGGTTACAAACATAGGCTGCTCATAGCTTTGCCTCATGGACCAGCACCAGAGTTTGGGGTAATAGCAGTGAATGGGAGTGTCCCACAGCAGCTGGAAATGCTCACAGATTGAGTAGGCCCAGGTGGCTTCTCTCCTCTCCTCAGTGTTGCAATGGATTCCCAGAAGGCCGCCTGCTCTTGCCTTCCTCAGACTCCTGGGAGGGCACACAGCAGAGAGATTACCAATGTTTGCATAATGCTTTACAGTTTATGCAGTGCTTCTTAAACACAGCCAAGCATTTGGTCTTTGCAATCACCTGGTAAGGTGAAGGTGTTATAGCACCCATTTTACATCTGAATAGTCAGAAGATCAGATATTAAATAATTCACCTAAGGTCCCAGTAAGTAGCAAAACCCATTGTCAAACCAACTCCCTTGGACGCAGGTCCTGCCTTGTTCAGTACACCTCCATATGTCCCACTGAATCTGCTCAGTGCACCCCGCACCAAAGCATGATTCCCTGAACATACTCCCTCCCCAGCTTCCAGGCCCTGGTATATGCTGTCTCTGCTTGGAAAATTCCATCTGCTTCCACCATTTCCAACTATAGAGTTCCAACTTCAAGGTCCAGCTTAAGTGTCAAGTTGTCCACAAAGATTTTCAAGATCCCTCCTGGACTCTTCCTCCCTTGTGTTTCCATAGCCCATTCCTGTACTTAAAAAAAAGAACATTCACCACAATCTGCTGAGTATTCTTCTTACTACACTCATGTCAGCCTCATAGTCTATGGAGGGCAAGCCCAGTGTATTAGAAAAATGCCTTATATACATCAGATTCTCAAAAAACATCAGGTTTATTATTTATAATAATAAAAACGCTTATCTAATTGAATTCTTATTATGGACCAAATAAAATAGTAATGGTTAACATTTGTCAACACTTTCCATGTGCCAAGTGCTGTTCTGAAAGCTTTGTTCATCTACCCAGCCCTACCACCAACCTGTGAGGTGGGTCCTGTCACTGTCCACATCTTAGAGATGAGAAAATTGACGTTGAGGAGGATAAGAAATTTGTCCAGGGTTATCTAGCTAGTAAGGGGCAGAGCTTGCTTTGAACTACTTTCCTTGTAAGGCAGGGACAAGTCCCTGAATTCTAAGAGTTGTATGTTTATTTCCTACTACTAGAAAGAAACCTCCACTCCAGAAGGAGGCTGAATTGGAGCAAAGCCAGCCTCTGACTTTGCTGGTCTTGCTTTTGGCTAGAGATGGGCAATAACTCTGCTGAAGGCTGGTGCTTGCTCTGGTCCTTAGCCCAGAACGAGCTTGGAAATGAAGGCTGATCTCTCTTGAGGTAGCAGTATGAAAGAAAGGGAGGAGAAAGCTCCTGCTTTCTTTTGTTGCTGTCCCCACACATCTTCTTGCCTTTGATGGCACCCAGGGGCTCCCTTCCTTGCCTTCATCTTTTAAAGGACCAGAACAGGAGAAGCACAAAGCCAGGAGAGCATTTCCAAGGTCAGGAGCCAACTGCGTGTTGGGGCAGTGGATGGGTTATATTTAATCCCTTCACTCATCTACCCTCCTGGGTACATCCACGGTGATCAAAATTTTCTCCTCATGCGTGTTAATTCCTCTGAATACAAAAGAAGACTCTTTTTAAATTCAAACATTGGTGTTTTGCAGCCTGTGGTTGGGATGCTGCTGGTTAGCGATGTCTCTGTTTCCAGGACTGCAGGTCCTATTGTCTGAGCTGCTCCAGCATGGCCTACTGTGCCCGGGAGATGATCAAGTGTGTCTATCCCATAGCCAGGAAGCCTGGGACATTTGGGCCAGACCTCTGTCTTCTCTCCTCTATCCAAGGCCTTAACCTCAACAGAGCCATTATACTCTGTGTTCTAAAATAGTTTGGATATTAAAAGTAAGAAATCTATTGAGAATTTTTGATCTCTATCTCTGAAGGCAGGCCACCACTGTCTGGGAACTTTCTTTTTTTAAATTTCTTTTTAAAATTCCAGTATAATTAACATACAGTATATTAATTTCAGGTGTACAATATAGTGATTCAACAATTCTATACATTACTTAGTGCTCATCATAGTAGGTGTACTCTTAATCCCCTTCACCTGTTTCACCCATCCCCTCACCCACCTCTCGTCTGGTAACCACAAGTTTGTTCTCTGTATTTGAGTCTGTTTCTTTTGTTTGTTTTTCTGTCTCTTTTTTTCTTTGTTTTGTTTTGTTTCTTAAATTCCACATATGAGTGAAATCATATGGTATTTGTCTTTCTCTGACTGACTTACTTCGCTTAGCATTATATCTTCTAGATCCAACCATGTTGTTGCAAATGGCAAGATTTCGCTCTTTTTTTTATGGCTGGTAATATTCCATTGTATGTATATATCTTTATCTATTCATCTATTGAGGGATATTATTTGGATATCCATTTTCTGCTATTGTAAATAATGCTGCAATAAACATAGGGGTGCATATATATTTTTGAATTAGTGTTTTGGGTTCTTTGGGTAAACACCTATTAGTGGAATCACTGTATCATATAGTAATTCTATAATTTTTTAAGGAAACTCCATATTGTTTTCCACAACAGCTGTACCAGTTTGCATTCCCACCAACAGGGCAAGAGGGTTCCTTTTTCTCCACATCCTCTCCAACACTTGTTGTTTCTTATGTTTTTGATTTTAGCTATTCTGATAGGTGTGAGGTGATATCTTATTGCGGTTTTGATTTGCATTTCTTTGATGATTGATGTTGAGCATCTTGTCACGTGTCTGTTGATTACCTGCATCTTTTCTTTGGAGAAATGTCTGCTCACATCTTCTGCCAACTTTTAAATTGGATTATTTGGGTTTTGGGTGTTGAGTTGTATAAATTCTTTATATATTTTGAATACTAACCCCTTATCGGATATAGTCATTTGCTATATTCTCCCATTCAGTAGGTTGTCTTTTTGTTTTGTTGATTATTTCTTTCGCTATGCAGAAGCTTTCTATTTTGATGTAGACCCAATAGTTTCTTTTTGCTTTTGTTTCCCTTGCCTCAGGAGACATATCTCGAATAATGTTGCTATGGCTGATGTCAGAGAAATTACTGCCTGTGTTCTTTTCTATGATTTTTATGGTTTCAGGTCTCACATTTAGGTCTTTAATCCATTTTCAATTTATTTTTGTGTATGGTGTAAGAAAGTGGTCCAATTTCATTCTTTTGCATGTGGCTATCCAGTTTTCCTAACACCATTTGTTGAAGAGACTGCCATTTTCCCATTGAGTATTCTTGCCTCCTTTGTCATATATTAATTGGCCATAGAGCTGTGGGTTTATTTCTGGACTCTTAGTTCGGTCCCATTGATCTATGTGTCTGTTTTTGTGCTAGTACCGCATTGTTCGTCTGGGAATTTTCATCCCTTGGCAACTCCCCCAAGCTGCTTATTTTTCTATAACTTCTCCATTTCTTTGTTTCTTCCACAGATTCTCCATACACACGAAGCTTTTCAAGAATAGCTTGAATAACAACCAAAGCAGGGAAATCCATGGCATTTGATAAAGGGGAGGAGGGCAGGGTTGGTGCTGGGAGAGAACACAGTGTCTGATTTTCTTTGACATGAGTTGTTTACACTTTGTTATTGGACTTTATGTCTTATATCACACTGCAGCTCCAGTCTTAAAACTTATTCGTATAGAAGTAGAAGAGTCAAGATTTATAGTCTTTCATAAGAAACTGATCTACTGATGGTTTTAGCTGGTTTGAAAAAATAAAAATAAAAAGAGTTTTAGAAGTCCATAAACAATTTCAGCAAATCCCTGCCCCTAGAGAAGTTCCAAAGGGCAGTTCAGAATATCTTTTGTACATTTTCCCTGTTTATCATGGCCCATAAGATGAAGCAAAAGTCAAGGCAAAAGATGAAGGGTCTGGAAATCAGTGCTATAGCCAATGATTCCTAACTGGGAGACACATCTCATTCTGTCCCAACTGCTAAGGATGCCCGACACCACCAACACCATTGCTTCTCCTTCCTTTGTCACCACCTTCAGCATGAGCATCATCCTTTTCAGACCTTTGTAGAGCAATAGAGAGTTGAAATGGATTCAGATTAGCTTGACTAACAGATTTCCACCCAGTCCTTTGCTGCTTCTGGGGCCTGTGGCAAGTTATGAAATATCCATGAACTTCAGTGTTTTCATCTTCAGAAATGGGGATGAGAATGACTTCTTTTTTTTTTGTAAAAATGAAACAGGGCTTTTCCCATTACAGACACTTAAACAATTTTATTTTCCTCCTTTCACCAAAGAGCTAGGTTGAGAAGATACATGCCTCAAAACAGAATGAACCAAGCTCACACTGAGTCCCTGATGCCTGGTGCAGAGGTAGTTCACAGAAGAGAAGGCCCAGCTGGCAAGGATTATTTGCACACCATGGTCTCTTTGGAGCATCATCTTGGCTGTGTTCTGCCTCAGGTGGGGGACCCAATGTAGGTTCAAGGGTCAGACATAATTAGGCACAATCATTTTGAAAAGCGGCCTGTTAATGTAACCGAAAAGCCACTCAAACCCTTTGACCTAGTAATGCCACCTTAGAAAAACACATTACAATAAAATAATTGAGAGAAAAAAAATCTACTCATTTTAAAGACATTCATCATAGCACTATTCACATAAGTAAAACTAGAAAAATCAAATAAGGACTAACAAGAGAATGTCTCAGATGGACTTAACAGATATAGTCAGAGCATTTCACCCTAAAGCAGCAGAATACACATTCTTTTCAAGTACATGTGGAACATTCTCCAGAATAGGTCACATACTGAGTCATAAATCAGGCCTTGACTGTTACAAAAAGATTGAAATAATACCATGTATATTTTCAGACCACAATGCTATGAAACTTGAAGTCAACCACAAGAAAAAATTTGGAAAGACCACAAACACATGGAGGCTAAAGAATGAATGGGCTCACCAGAAAATTAAAGAAGAGTTAAAAAAGCAAAAATGAACTTTTGGGACTTCATCAAGATAAAAAGCTTCTGCATAGCAAAGGAAACAGTCAACAAAAACAAAGAGGCAACCCACAGAATGGGAGAAGAATTTGCAAATGACACTACAGACAAAGCACTGATTTCCAAGATCTATAAAGAACTTCTCAAACTCAACACCCCAAAAAACAAATAATCAAGTCAAAATATGGGCAGAAGACATGAACAGACACTTCTCCAAAGAAGACAGACAAATGGCTAACAGACACATGAAAAAATGTTCATCATCATTAGCCATCAGGGAAATTCAAATCAAAACCACATTGAGATACCACCTTACACTAGTTAGAATGGCAAAAATTGACAAGGCAAGAAACAACAAATGTTGGAGAGGTTGTGGAGAAAGGGGAACCCTCTTACACAGTTGGTGGGAATGCAAGTTGGTACAGCCACTTTGGAAAACAGTGTGGATGTGCCTCAAAAAATTAAAAATAGAGCTACCCTATGACCCAGCAATTTACTGCAAAGACACAGATGTAGTGAAAGAAGGGCCATATGCACCCCAGTATTCATAGCAGCAATGTCCGCAATAGCCAAACTGTGGAAAGACCTGAGATGCCCTTCAACAGATGAATGGATAAAGAAGATGTGGTCCATATATACAATGGAATATTACTCAGCCATCAGAAAGGATGAATACCTAACTTTTACATGAATGGGACTGGAGGAGATTATGCTAAGTGAAATAAGTCAAGCAGAGAAAGTCAATTATCATATGGTTATGTCCATATCATATTCCTTATGGTACAGCATGGAGGACATTAGGAGAAGGAAGGGAAAAATGAAGGGGGGGAATCAGAGGGGGAGAGGAACCGTGACAGACTAGGGACTCTGAGAAACAAACTGAGGGTTTTAGAGGGGAGGGGGTTCAGGGTATAGGTTAGCCCAGTGATGGGTATTAAAGAGGGCACATTCTGCATGGAGCACTGGGTGTTATACGAAAACAATGAATTGTGGAACACTACATCAAAAACTAATGATGTATTGTATGGTGACTAACATAACATAATAAAATTAAATTAAATTAAAAAAAATACATGGAGGGGTGCCTGGGTGGCTCAGTCATTAAGTGTCTGCCTTCAGCTCAGGTCATGATCCCAGGGTCCTGGGATGGAGCCCCACATCGGGCTCCCTGCTCAGCAGAGAGCCTGCTTCTCCCTCTCCCTCTGCCTGCCGCTCTGCCTACTGTGTTCTCTCTCTATCTCTGTTAAATAAATAAATAAAAATCTTTAAAAAAAAATACATGGAAGCAAATGAAAATGAAAACATGACAGTCCAAAACCTTTGGGATACAGCAAAGGCAGTCCTAAGAGGAGAGTATTTTATAACAATATAGGCCTTCCTCAAGAAGCAAGAAAAGTCTCAAATACACAACCTAACGCTACACCTAAAGGAGCTGGAAAAAGAACAGCAAATAAAACCTAAATCCAGCAGGAGAAGAGAGATAATTAAGATTAGAGCAGAAATCCATGATCTAGAAATAAAAACAAAAAACAGCAGTAGAAGAGATCAACAAAACTAGGAGCTGGTTCTTTGAAAGAATTAAAAGAATTGATAAACCCCTAGCCAGACATCAAAAAGAGAAGAGAAGGGACCCACATAAATAAAATCATGAATGAAAGAGGAGAAATCACAACCAACACCACAGAAATACAAACAATTACAAGAGAATATTATAAGCAATCATATGCCAACAAATTAGGCAATGTGGAAGAAATAGATAAATGTCTAAAAGAATTTAGATAGAGGACCTGCTCCAGGAAGAGAGCTGTCACCATTGATAACTACACTCTAACATGAACTAGGTATGGCGGACAGGAAGAAATGGAACAAAGCCTGTTTGAACAAAGTCCTCTCTATGTCCTGTTGTTTCTGGATGGCCCAGCAAACATTTATTGACCAAACATTTACTCTTTTTCATCTTCCTGTGAATTGCATTTCTTCCTTTGAATTCCCTATCCCCTTCTCCTTAGTTCAGAATGACACAAACACCTCATTTTGTCTGATTGTCTTTGGAATTTCCATGTCTGTGTGGATTCCCTGTATGCATGAAATGAAATTTGATTTCCCTCTGTTAATCTGCCTCATGTCATCTGGTTCTCAGTCTAGCTAGAAAGACCTTTAAGGGTAGAGGAAATTCTTCTGCCTTGACAACATCAAAGTTGAACCGTTCATGTATGTGGAGCTGGGGCTTTGAGGCAAGGCCAGTATCTTGCTGAGGCTTCTCCAGACCCCAGATACATCAACATGAATGGGTGGTGGACACTTGCAAGCCTCTGTGCAAACCCTGGCAGGACTTGTCACCTAAACCCAAATTCCTCCTGTCTCTCTCCCTGGCTGTGTGGCCCCAACTTTCATATTAGGGAAAGGATCCCTCACTTTCTACAGTTGGTAAGGAAAAATTTTCCTAAATTCTTTCAGGCATTTAGGGGGAAGGTCAAAGTTTCTTCCTGAATATTTCAGGACTTGATTGTCCTCAGCTTGAAATAACCTGCATTCGAAAGTGGCACATTTGGGGGCAACTTGCCTGTGGGCCTTACACCACAATCTCACAACCTTTTCAGAGTTAAAAAGATAAACTAACCAGCTTGCCATTTATAGAATGCCAGTCACTCATCGAAAACTTAATGCATAGTATTTCTAATTCCAGCAGCAACCCTGCAAAGCAAGTGCTGATCACCTTTGCTTCACTGACTGCGAACCTGAAGTACAGTTTACGTAGCTCGCTCACTGTTGCTTTACCAGGAGGTGACAGAGCTGGTAGTAAGCTGGCTCTGTCTCAGGCTGCAGGTCTTTGCAGTTCTTAGGCTGTGGGGAGTTTTCCTTTGCTTCCAGCTCCATCTGTGCATGGAGATGAATGCAGATGCCTCTCTCATTTGCGCATTGCCCACGTTGGAGCATCATTGTTTTGTGCAGCACAGGCCCTTCAAGCTTCTCTACTGCGGCAGGTCATCTCCCTTAGGGTAAACCTAAATGCAGGAGCTGCAAGAGTTAGGCACCCCTTCCTCTTGAGTTGAGAGTGGTTTGCAGTGATTAAGAAGGTGGTGGACAGCATGTCTTTGTGTCTGTTCTCTGATCTTCCTGATGCCCTCGCAGTGCTTGGGAAAGTGGGAACAAGCTGGGACGTTGGAGTGTCCTTGGCGTGTCAGTGCCAAGCATTATCATTGTCAACAACACTGGAAAGAAGGAATGCAGGGCGGGATGGGGCAGGCCTACTGAGCTCTGAAGCAGTCCCTTTTTTGTGGTAGGGCCAGACCGGGGCTGGTAGCACCATCAAACACGGAAATGCTGAGGTATTTTCCCCAGACATGCTGCCCACGCCAGGGAAATGACAGGCCTTATTAAAAAGATTGCCAAGGCCCAGGCCATCCCCATGAGGGGCAGGGCAGGTCACTCTGCCAGAGCCCAGCCCCAGAGCCTCAGGGCTCAGATGGGACCCACAGGCAGGCAGGGGCTCTCTTTAAGTAAGGGAATCTTACTGCCAACAAAATCTATGAAGAGGCAGTATACGAAGTAGAAAAAAGGCCACCTTTTAGTATTATAAGTTGTTTTATAAATTATTGTAAACTGGTCAACAAAACCAATGAGGCTTTTCTGACAAATACAAACATTTTAATGGGAGGCCCAGATGGCTTTGGCCGACATACACGCAAGCCAGCATCTCACTTACCTATGTTATTTTGTGACACATTTTTGAGAAAAATCTGGATTCATACAGATCAACTATTACAAATTTCAAAAGTTTAAAAATGTTTTGCTTTGCAATTTCAGGATATTTTAAAATTAAGACGGCAGGAGATTAATTTTTGAAGTCCACGTTAAAACACACTAACCCGGCAGTTGAGACCTGGGTGGTTTCCAATGATTTGTATGTTGGCTGCTGTCTCTTTGAATATATTTTCTTAATTTTTAGTTTTAGAATAGTTAAGTTGTACTTAAAAAACTGAAGTGAATCCTTGTAAAACTCTCTGATACCGGCAGATCCGTAGGATTCAGAGGAGCTTTTGCATTAGAAGCCACTGGCCCCGGCAAGTCAAAGATGGCCCTCATGGGGGCTCTGTGAGTACGTGCTGGGCAGTTCACTACTAACTGCCTGAGGTTTCAGAATGTTCCCTGGGTAGTCAGCACTGTAACATGGTGGTTGGAACATGGGTTTTGTTGGCAGATAGACCAAGATCTGAACATGAACCCTGCCACACAGTTCCTGATCACTGTTCTTTGCCCTCCATTTCCTCATCTGTGGACTGGAAATGGTGACACCTAAGCAATATGATTCCTGTGAAAATGAAATGATATTATGTATTTAAAGCTTTGACATTTAGAAAGTACTTTTGAAGGGGGAGTAGGAGCAACTCCTTTGGGCAGGGCTGCCAAGGGCTGAGTGCCATGCAGGCTGCTGAGGGCTGCATGCTCTCCAGGACAGCAGTGTCCTTTGGAGGCTCTCCTGTGTCCAGCTCCCATGTCACCCGAGCTCCAGGCTCACATGTACAGCTTGTAGCAGATCTGGGTGTCTAGTAGCCGCTCAAACTCAGGAACAAACAGAATTTAAGACCCACTGACCTCCCAATGCCGTGGACCCCCAGATCATATTATTCTCCTGGTTAATGACCTTAAAATACTATTGACTTTCCTTACCAGGGCCTATGACCTTGGACTCAAAGTGAGGTCCACAGACCAGCAGCCCAGGTGTCTCTCCTGGAGCTTGTTAGAAACATAGACACTCTGGACCCCTAGAATTGGAAGCTGCTTTTTAACAAGATTCCTGGCAATTTTCCTGCATGTGCAGTTTGAGATGCACTAGCCCACTCTTTCTGACCTCAAGGGTTGCACTCCCCTGGCACAAAACACCCAGCACTAGGAAAGCCTGGACCAGCCTCTCACCCTTCTGGATCCCCTCCCATGAATGAAGGGTAGTCTCTGAGTTTGCTAAATGTCTGGCTGTTCTGATGGTTGATTTAGGATTCATGAGAGGTGGCCTTGGGCTCAGCTCTGGGTAGATAGACCTCCAGTGAATGAGCCCCCATGTTGACTCTTTCCAAGCTGATCCTTCAGACCCACAGGCAGGAACCATCCCACAGACACATGGCTAGTGAAGACCCCCAGGCCTCTTGCTTACCGCTCGGTTCTGGGCCTTGGTCCTCTCTGAACCATGTATCCATCAATGAATATTGTCAGACAGACACTCATTTGGGTTGTGTTTTGGTGTTTGATGGTAGCAGAAATAGGATTTCTAGGTCTCTCAGGGTGAGCAATGTCAATCCCAGAGGCCACACTAAGAAGTAGTTTGAATACATGGAGGGTTGCCTGGAGGCCCAGGGGGCAGTGGAAATATAGCATCATTGGTGCTTTTTCTTTTTCAGTCTCAATGGGAAGCAGCCCTTCTTCTGTCCTAGGCCAGAGACTTGCTGCTACTAAAAGGGACAGCAGTCACTCACCTCTGTGGAGAATGATGAGCATTTCAGAACCAGCCAGAAAAGCAAAAACCAGCTGGTTGTCAGCAGAGCACCTCCTCTCATCCCATGCCCTAGTGAGGACTTGATGGGGGACTTTGGCCCCTGTGACAGTTTATTTTTCTTCAGTGGCCTGGAGCTCTGAACTGTAGGATCTCACAAGCAGAAGAGACTTGGAGACCTACACCCCCTATGGCAAGGGCAGCTCCTGGTTAGGAGCTGTCACGTGAGAAAGCTCCCTCCTAAAGTGTTTGAGGCACAGCAGTGGGTGGCTACCCTGACAGACCCAGTGAACAGCAGGGAGAGGTCTGCTCCTTCAGGCCCCGGGTGAATATCTGCTTGGGACCCCCAGGTTCAGGTCCATGGAGAGGCAGGCCTGCCCATGTTTGATCAAATCGACAAGATCTCAGAGTCCAGATGTGGTTCCACCTAGCTGCGGTGAGGACCGAGGACTGCAACCCAACACTGGTTGTCAGAAATGGTTGGACACAATTCCGTGGCGTGACCTGGCCTGGCAGCCTTAGCCACAGCATGGCTGTGGGCCAAAGAGCACTAGCTGAGGATGGGGAGGGGAGCCCCAGGAGCCAGAGATTCCTGGCAGTTAGGACACTCTTCCCATCCTTATTTCACCCTGTGGTTTCCTCTTCCTAAATGGACTCTGTCCTGATTCCTTTTGGCTAATATCTTGCATGCTCTTCTCTTTCATGTCTCTCTTTTACCAGCTACCTAACCAGCCAGAAATGCTCTCCCTTTTTGGGGTCTCCTCACCCACAATCCATGTTTCACACCCTTGAAGGCTTGGTTCAAGTCCTAGCCCCTCCTTGAACTTGTCCCAGGGCTCCAGCCCTGGAGCTCTGCTTCTTTGCCTCTGAGTGCCTCCCTCGGTCTTAGTGGTGTTCAGTTTCCCATGTGTTGGTCACCCCAGCATGACTGTGTGGCTTCAGGGTTAGTGGCTTTGTCTGTATAGTCAGTTACACTCATGAAGCATTTCTGGCTCACCTGGTACCCTGTATGTGCAAAGCAGTGTGCTGAGTGGTGTGTGTGTGTGTGTATGTGTGTGACACACTCTGCCTTTAAGGAACTTAAAGTCTAGAAGGAAGGGTAAACCATGGCACAAACAGCTAAAGTGGGAATATGATGAATAATAGAGACAAGACAACATGAGGATTCAAAGGAGAGAAAGATTGGGAAGGGGGTGGAGAATTGCTGCATGGAGCCAGGGACCTCTGGGCCAGGTCTTGGAGGGTGAAAAGAGCTTCAACTGGAGTGAGTAGACAGAGGGAGGAGGGACCTTCTGGGAAGAGAGCTGCTTGTGCAGAGGCACAGAGGGTGCAGGCTGTCCTGGGGAAGCAGAGTCCCCTCTGGGACTGAGGCCTTCAGTGTGGCACAGGAGGCTGGGGCTTGCCAGCATGGCCTGGCCTGCCTTTCTGTGCTCCAGGAGGTCAATGGGACCAGGCAGGGAATGTGGCCCACTGGGGATCCCCCTGAGGGCTCAGCAGTGATGGAAGATGGATGTGGAAGCTCTGTGCTATGGCTATACCTAAGTTCTCATGGTCCCCATCCCAAGCACTTCTCACCCTTGAAGCCAGGCTCCCCAGTAAAGCTGTTGGGGGCATTTGGCCTGGACCACAGCACCCAGTGACCAGCACCCTGAAGAGAGAATGAGGGATAGACTCAGTGATGGGAATACATGTCCATTTTCTCAACCTATATGACTTTATTTTACCTCACCCCAAAGAATTGCAGATAGAAATCTGTACAAGCCAAGGTCCAGGCTCTGAAAGAAATGTGGGTATTCCCCAAAAGAAGCATGTCATAAAACTGAGCACATGCTCCAGGCCTGGTGGCCCCTCAGACACCCACTCCTTCCTACCAGGAGTGAGCAGATTAACCTGGTTGTGTTCTCTATGGAGAAGGCACTCCTACAGATGGCCACCGCAGCATCCTGTGTGACTCAGTGTCTCCCCAGGCTGGGCCAGCTCCCTCCTGCACACACACTGCCATCTGTCACCTGGAGGAGCAGGGACAGCTCCCACTCCAGGTCTTCGATCCTCTGAGCCAGGTGGGCTCTTCTCACTCCCAGCATCAGGGTCTGCTCACTCCTCAGGGCCCAGGGCCCGGGATTCTCTCCGTCTGGGCCACTTGCCTCTGCTGGATAGGGTCTGTCTTCCTGCCACACACAAGGGAAGATGCTGGGAACCTCCTGAAAAAGACACAAAAAGAAAAAGATGTGGCCCCTGAGAGTTGTAAACTCACCCTTTCCTGAATCCACCATGTGACGTTGGCAAGACTCTTGTCACTCTGACAGTCTCTAGGCATTACCACCCATCCAAATACTTGGGAAGATGCCAACAAGTTACCTCCAGGGACTAACCTCACAATTAACTAATAAAGACATAGTGTTTCCTGAGTTTATGTTGCTACATTAATGCACAACAACTAATTATATCATTACATAATCATCATGGTTAATAATCTGGAATAATTATTGAATAATTAAATCTTGCTGCATTTTATAGCCCCTCAGCTCATCCTGTTTTTTTTCCCTCCTTAACACTAGAGATATTTATATAATGTCTCTTTAATCTTGAAGTATCTCTGTTACTTTATCTTCACCAAATCATCTAAGCCCCTCAATGCAGTCAATGATAGGTCCCTGTGCCAGGTCCCTCCGCAGTGGGACTGACATCATAGCTGCCTATCTGAACTGGAGGGTGGCTGTGTAGACCCCACAGCTTAGTGTGACTTTTTTTGGGAAAAGTCTAGATGAAGCTCAGGGAAGGAACAATAGACACATTGAGGAAAGAACACATGGGAAGTTGGCATCTGCATTTGGGTTTCATGAGGAAGACCCACCTTGGGGGTTCAGGGAACCTTTTGGGCCTCAGGAGACAGTTCCTGCAGCCCTGCCGGGAAGGGCATCTGCGTTTCATGGCTGTTACACAGCCCCTGCTGTGCCTTTGTTTGTACACAAGATAAATTTTCCTTTAGTCATTTGTGAGCACAGGTGCCCTTTCTTGTTGTTTTTGTCTTAAGAGGGAAGTCAGCTTGACCAACAAGAACAGATTTTCCAGACCTCCCAACATTAAGGCCCAGGCACATACAATGTTCTCATGGAACTCTCTATATTTATGGAGCATTGCAGTGCCCCAACCCTGCTCCTCCTGGGTCCTCACTCCCAGGGCCCTTCCTAGTTGAAGAGGGGATTCCTTGGTGACACAGATATCCTGGCACAGGTGCCCACTCTGGGAAGCCTGGTGAGAGGAGGTGTCTATGCATGCTCCTCCACCACCCAGGGCATTGCCTGTGTTTAGCAACTCAGTAAGGCAGGGAGTAGGGTGAGATGACGGAGGCACTGGTTTGGGTGCAAAAGTTAAGAGTATGCCAAAAAACTCAGATCAAGAGAAATGGTATTTTAATGCAGTATTAAAAATCTCCAAGTGGCAAACTAAGGCCCACAAGTTGGCTGCCTGCTTTGGTGAATAGAGTTTTATTGAGCTCAGTGCAGATACACCTGAATCATCCCTCTGTCTCTTGTCTTTGTCCACTCCAACCTTCCCTATGTTGACACCTCCAGAAACCCAAGTTAGGATGGGGGAGCAATCTAGATGACCGAGGCATCTCGTAGAAAAGTCCCTGTTCCAGAACCATGTGCTACTGGTTAGGCTGCATCTGAACAGCTATTTTTATTGCTCCCTTTTCATGCTCTTCCTCAGTCTTTCCAGGCCATCAATTTACTTAAAGACCTGCAAACCCAAGCTGATTGAGTGGACTTCCCTGTTTCTAAAAGTACTTGCCAAAGCAAACAGCAAAACCAAATTCTGGCTGGTGGGCTTTCTGGTCAGAACTGGTTGTTCTGGTCTCAACCCCTTCTATGGAAGACTGTGAGACCCAGCTGTCTGTGGGCACCTCAGGAGCTGAGATGGAGGTCTGCTGGGCTTACCACAAATGCATTGCCTTTACTTGGGAGCAGTTGTCCTAGTTTGTCTTTTTCCTTCTGGATCTCTAGGGCTTGAGCAGTAAGCTGAAAGAACTCCTCATTCAGCTTATCCAAAGTATCTTCCACCTGCCATATCTTTCTCTAGAAAAAGAGACACATGGTGAAGGCTGTTGTGGAGGGATGCACAGGGGTCACAGAAGCAAAAAGCAGGACACCTAATCCAGGTAGGTGTGACCAGGGAGAACTTTCTTGAAGAGGGCACATCTCAGCTGAATTTTAATGATAAACAGGAATTAGCTGGGTGGACAATGGAAGAAGGGCATGCTAGGCAAAGGGAACAGCATATATGAAAACATAAAGATATGAGAGAGAAAGGGAACATTCATCCATCTGTCAGTCCATCCGTCTGTCCATCCACTCATAAAGATTTATTGAGCACCCAGTATGTGTCAATCCAGTGATTAGTTCTGAAATTCCATTAGTGAACTTCCACGGGGTTTACAGTCTATGAAGAATGACAGACCTAAAACAAGGAATTATGAGTGATGAATGTTACCTGTGGGTTGCTGTAGGAAGGGTGCTACAGGAAGTAGTCCAACTTCAGTTTGGTGGTAGCATGGAATTTATTTGGAAAAGTAGAAGGAGATGATGCTGGAGAAATGGAGGTGATGCGGGGGCTAGAGACAGTGGGCCACAAAGGGCCTCGTGCACTAGTCTCAGCTACTATGGCAGAGACTTTCTTATTAATAGAATTCAATTTGTTGGGAGTGTTGTGTGCTCAGCTGAAAAACTGCTTATTTCAGACTCTCTTGTAGATTGAGATTATCATATGACTAAGTTTTGGCCAATGAGATGTAAAAGAAAAGGATGGATTTTAGAAAACCTCTTTAAAAAGAGAGCTGACTCAGTCAGCCTGTGCCCTTTTACCTTCCCTCCTTTCCAGCAGCCATCTTGTGACCACAGGGACCATGAAGATGAAAGTCATGTGCTAAAGGTTATGAAGCAGAAAGATAGAAAGATCCTAGAGTTTGTAGATCACAGATGCTGATGGGTTTGCTTTTGAACATGTTACATTTAAGCAATTTGTGGGGCATACCCTCAGGTTATACAACATCCAATTGTCTGGTCAACTTGGCTGTCATGGAAAGTTCACCTCTTGCTCCACACATGAAATGCCAGATAAAATACAAATACAAATGCAGGACCACATTTCAATGGGAACTCTTGACGCCAAAAATAAAGAGACAAGTTTGTGGTAGGAGGAAGTTGAAGGCACATGGCATGTAGGTATTTTTTCTTAAAGGCTGAGGTGTTAACTGCCATCTTGGGCAGGTGTTGAGGTCATGAGGCCATTTATGGTGAGAACTGGTCCCTGGCTGCCTGAGTAAAGTCTGGACTCAGGAAGTGGCTCTCTATTCTCTGAACTTGAATTAAAAACCTACATCTGGCCTGAGCACATGGCCCATTGCTGAGCAAGCTTGTTGCTCAGGGCTGAGGTTGGAACAGATTTGATGTGAGAAATTGGAACCATGAGGTTGAGCACACTGTAAGAGGCCAGATGAGAGAGAGATGAGGGATGTGGAAACCTAACCTCCCAAGAGAACTGGAAGCAACAAACTCCATAGTGTGCAAGTGGAGACAATCACAGTTGCCCCACAGGGTGGCCTGCACAGAGGACAATCCCCCTGAAGATGACTTGTGGATGAAAACACAAAATATGGAAGGAAACCCAATGGCACAAAAGTGAGCAGACTTGATGAAAATACCCCCAAGAAATTAGAGATAACAGTGAGATCTGAGCATGACTGTCATATAAGCATGTTTAAAGTGTGAAGGAAGAGGGGTGCCTGGGTGGCTCAGTCAGTTAAGCATCTGACTCTTGATTTCAGCTCAGGTCATGCTCTCTCATGGTCATGAGATTGAGTCCTACATGGAGCTCCTTGCTCAGCAGGGGGTCTGCTTGAGATTCTCTCTCTCCTCTCCCTCTAACCCTTCCCCAACATGTGCATGCATTCTATCTCTCTTTCTCTTTCTAAAATAAATAAATAAATCTTTAAAAAAAATGTGTGAAGGAAGACAAAAGAAGGAATAGAACCCATAAATTAAGCACAGGAACATTATGGAGAAAAATAAATCTAGAAATGAAAACATATGAAGAGAATAACAATGTGATTGATGGCTTACATATAGACCCAACTGTAGTGAGTTTGTAGAAACTTGTGAGGAAATTACCTGGAATATGGGACCCAGAGGCAAATAGATGGGAAACATAAAGGAGAAGTGAAGAAATACAGAGGTAGAAATTTTAAGTGTTGTCTAGCAATATCCATTAATAGATGGTGCTTTTTGCATATACATTTTTACAAGTGTCTGTATTGTGTGTTCATTTTGCCTTCTCATTGGACACCAAGATGCCTTTCCGAGCTGTCAGTTCCTTGAGCAAGGGAAATGGATTTGACATGTCTTTGGATCCCTAGCTCCCTCACACTCAGCCCTTCTTCTGTAGACGCTGGTTGAAAAATATGGGGATCAGGGCAAGATCTCCTTCCCCTCCCTCATTTGTGTTTCTGAATGAGATCAGGCAGCATGATACAGAAGAAAAAGCACAAGTTTCTGATGTGGACAGAATGGGATTTGAAACTCTCTTGGGCAAAGTTATCTCCCTCTCTGAGGTTCAGCTTCCACAGCTAAAGAGTCCATGGGTCTGTCTCAGAGGGCTGTTTTGAGGTTCACATGGGTGTTCTTTGTGAAAGCAACCAGCACAGGCCTGGCTCGTAAGAGGCTCTCAACAAATAACACCTTTTCTTTCTGCCCTTCTTGGTCATTGATGTGACTCCCTGTGTATTTGGCAGAGAGAAAATTAATCATGGCTTAGTGTGTGGGGATGATGGTTAAAATCATTACTATCCAGTTTGGATACCAACGGCTTCCCATGTCATGTAACTCCATTATGTCATGGACTGTCACAGTATCTGCTATTTTACCTTCATGAAGAAGGAAAGGGGAAAAATATTCTTTCCATAGAAAGAATTTCCCAATCTGTGTCCATCCTGGGGTGTGTGAGGGAATAGTGTCAGTGACATCTGTAGGAGTTGCTATACCTTTATAGTGGTGGCACTTGTTTTAAGTGAATGAGCAGAAACTGTAATCTCTGAGGATGCCTTATGGACAAAACATTATGTTTCATAGGCTTCTTTCCCATTTCCATTCCCTTTACTATCAGATCTGCTCAAGTATCTTTTGATTAAAAAGAAATGAAAAACAAAAATATGCCAGAACAAAAGAATCTCCCAACTTTCATTTTTCTCATTGTAAAAGGTAACCCTGGTTCATTGTAGAATATTAGTAAATATAACATTTAAATATATAAATGAGTACATTAATGTCATGATAACCCACTGAGGTGGACCGCACTGAGGGCCCTACTTCTTTGCCTTCTCTGGACCTATGCCCTTCACCATGTTCTTCTGTAGTGCCCTCCCACTGTGTGTGGGCTTTTTTTACTCATAGCTTGAAGCTGAGCTTCACCATCTGGCTTCCTTTGGCCATTAATATAGGCAGAAGTCACCTGGTGCCAGTTTTGAGCCTGGGCCTCAAGAGGCTTTTTGTGATTCTGTCAGTACTATAAGAAGGACATGTCCAGGCTAGCCTGCTGTCTCTGGGAGAAGGAGGAGAGACCCTTGACAACAGTTGCCCCAAAACAGTGTCTCAGGCAAGACCAGTCTGGACCTGGGGCCCAGGTGAAATGAAGACACCCTGTGAGATCCAGAACTATAGGGCAGGCCCAGAGCAAATTAGCTGAACCCCCAGACACAGGAGCAATAAATGCTTATTGTTCTTTTTTGCTGAAGATTTGTGTTGTTAGCCCTGCCGCAAAAGCTAACTGATACTCAGTAATCATTCTTACATTTTGGGCCTTCTCATTTCAGTTTCTCTCTCTCTCTTCCCTCAAGCTAGTCTCACTACTACTTTTATGGCCCTCTCTTTCTGTTTTTCTCATGTGTCTTTTTAAGAATATATATACCCACATATGAAATCATTCCACATGTACAATTCCCTATCTTCATCTTGTACCTTAATAACATTGAAAATTCTCTATAACCTTATTTTTCATAAAGGCATTAATATCTCATGATAGAGCTCTACCATAATTTAGGTAAACCCTTATATTATCAGAAATTGATATCATCTCCATTTATTTTTATAATATAAAAAATTTCAATGTCCTTGTTTCCTCATATTTGCCTGTATTTAAATTTTTTTCCCCTTAGAGAGATTCTTAGGATTGGAGATACTGAGTGGACTGAATATTTTAGAGACTTTTTGACACAAAGTGCCAGATTGCTTTCCAGCAAGGTTTTAAATTTTTATTCTCAATCTGCTGGATGTGGGAGTGTCTATCTCTTTCATCCTCACAAATACTTAGTATTTTAGTTAACTGTTTTAGGTAGATATAAAAGGGCATCTAGTCTGATTAACATTTCTCAGATTCTTGAACATTTTTCATATAATTTTACATGTTGGTATTTCCTTTCTCTTAGGGCCATTTACATATTTTTTTCTCATAGAGCAAAAGTATCTGTTGATGGTAAATTTGACCTAGAGAATCCTGTTTTATATTATTATGTGATCATACCCACTTTTGCTTTCCTTCAGGATTTTTTTTCATTGTTTTGAAGATTCTTTTAAACCTTCACAGGCTCCCACCTCTTGCCCTTATGGATATTATAGATGTAGGGGCCAGGGACAGCTCCCCACCAAGACCAGCCATCTTGGCATGGAGATTATGCCAAATTTAAAACAATCAAGGCCCAAAAGACTTGACCTTCCCCCACAACCACCTAAAATAATTTAGGTAGAGGACCCGCTGCAGGAAGAGAGCTGTCACCATAGAAAACTACCCTGTAATATGAACTAGGTGTGGTGGACAGGGAGGAATGCAGCAAGGCCTGTTACATCAAAGTCCTCTCTATGTCCTCTTGTTTCTGGATGACCCAGCAAACATTTGTTGACCAAATATTTACTCTTTTTCTTCTTCCTGTGGATTCCATTTCTTCCTTTGAATTCCCTATCCCCTTCTCCTTAGTTCAGGATATACCTTATTTTGTCTGACTGATTTTAGAATCTCATGTCTGTGTGGATTCTCCATATGAATGAAATTAAATTTGATTTTCTCCTGTTAATCTGTCTCATGTCAATTTAATTCTTGGTCCAGCTAGAAGAATCTTGAAGGACATAGAAAAAAATGATTTCCTCCCGTACGTAGATAATCAGTGAACACTTAATGAGTGATTTTCTTGACCAATATTCTCCAATCCTAATTTCTTTTTCCACAAAATATCCCTCCCAGTCATGTTTTCTCCACCCCTGTGATTTCTGAGCCCCAGAGTCACATACAGTGTGTAGGTAACAAGCAGGGCTGAAAGATGGGACAGCTGAACAGCTCAGAATCCTTGGAGGAGGCAGAGGCCCATAGCACTTCCTGAGGTGAAGAGAACCTTGGTCACAGAGTCAGACTCCTACCTGCAGCTCAGGAAAGGCTCCGTGCCTGTGTCCAGCCCTGAGGATCCACAACCTAGAACCTGGGCTCATGGTATCTCCTCCTTTGGTGGCACACTGAGGCAGCTGTCCAGGTCCCAGGTCCTGCTGGGAGCTGGGAAAAGGGAATGAGAGACATCCTTTCAGGCCTCTGCTATCTAGTAGTACATCTCCCCAACCAGAAAAAGAACATATTGGCCACTTTTAACTCCTCCCTGAGGTGTCTGGGGTTAGAGAAGGATGAGATTATTAACATGACAGAGAAACTGACAGATATGCATAGATTCCCTGAAACTGCACCCACACAGCCATCCCTGCCTCAGCAGGTGAATGAATTCTCAGTAATGGGTACAGAATATGCCATCCAAAAATATGCCAACTTGGCATATTGATTATTTTGAGCTGAAGGCAACTGAGAAGAAGCAGATATAAGGCAAGCTCTCTGCCCTCACCCTATTTACCTGAAAGCAGGACATACATTTTAAAGGTGCACTCCTCCCTTCTGTAGGAAGGACAGGAGTTAATCACTGAGACAACTCTAGATGCTTATCAGCCTGGAGATGGCAACAAAGGAATTTACACAAAAACCTTGCTAAAACTAGCCCTTATTCTCCACTAGTTCCCCCATATATTTACCTTCTCACAATTTGATGCCCTAGAAACTCAAAGACCTTTTCTTTTGTCTTGTCACCTCTCTAAAAATTTACTGTTCTTTTGTTAAGATGCTGTGTAAGCCTTAGTTCTAAGGACCCTTCCTTTACATTTCACTGAATGCTTTCATGTGTATGTGCCATGTGCATGTTAATGAACTTCTATTTGTTCTTTCTTTTGTTGATCTTTTGTCAGCCAAGAATCTAAGATGGGTAGAGGAAAGGAATTCCAGCCCCCCATATCAGGCTAGCCATGCCCTGTGTGGTTTGTATCCCTTAGGGCCTCCCCAAATGGTTCTCCTTCTGGGGTCTAGTAACTGCTCTGTGCCCTTACCCTTCAGGGTTGGGAGGGGGAGATGTTGGCCCAGTACAACTTGCCCCAAGGTACTGTGCTAGCCTTTGTGGGTACATGTACCTGCCCACACCTTTATATGTCTTCCTTTATTATATTCCCTTCAAATTTTCCATCTAGAAATTGCAAGCTGCTTCCTGCTGGGATCCTCATCAGTAATACTGTTCAGACTCCCTTTGAGAAACTCAAGTCTTGATCTCAGTTTCTGCCCCTTGAAATGAGAGAGTTGGACAGTCTTCAGTGAGCCTTTGGGCCTCGGGACTGGTCTCAGTTCATGAGCCATACCTGAACTTTCTCACCTCCATGTCTTTGTCAACACAGTTCCCCTCTAGGAACACCCTTCCCCAATGTCTCTTCCAGTTAGGACCCTACTCTTATTTTAAATTTATTTCAGAGGATACCACCATCACAAAATCTTTCCTGATCCTTGCAGACATCTTTAAGTTTCTAGAGCCTTTTATTACAATCATTTGTTCTTCCTGACTCCTTCAGCTCTGTATTAAAGACAGCAATAAATATCTGCTGAGTGAAATTATCCTCAGGTTGTAGCTCATGACACTGGCTAGGGAGTGTTTGCTCAAAATGCACAACTTTCAGAGCAGAGCCCAGTCTAGAATCCAGGTCTCTGGATTCTAAATGTCAGAGAGGAAGAATTTCCTCTGCCCTTCAAAATCCTTCTAGTTGGACTAAATCAAATTGACATAACACAGATTAACAGGAGAAAATCAAATTTAGTTTCATATGTATGGGGAATCCACATGGATGTGAGATTCCAAAGACAGGGAAAATGAGGTGTATATATCATCCTGAACTAAGGAGAAGGGGTAAGGGTCTGGGACTTCAAAGAGGAAGAAAGTAATTCACAGGAAGAATGAGAGTAAATGTTTAGTAAACAAATGTTTTCTGGGCCCACAGAAACAATGAGACATAGAAGACTTTGACCAAACAGGCCTTGCTAGTTTCCTCCCTGTCTACCATACCTACTTCATATTACAATGTAGTTTTCTATGGTGACAGCTCTCTTCCTGGAGCAGATCCTCTACCCAAATTCTTTTAGGCAGTAGAGGGAAGGTAAAGAGCTTTTCATGAGTCTGCTGGGTTTTGATAGCTTCTAACTCAAAATAATCTTCATGCCAGAGTTGCCCATCTTTGGGGGGGGCTGCCCTTGGCCTCTACACTAACTTGTCTTTGTGTGATCCCCTTTTCTGGAGTCCCTGATCCTCCAGGAACCCAGGCCTGGTGACTTTAGCAGGAGAGTCTAGATTCCTCTCCCCTTGCTCACAGGAGACTTTAATTGTATACGTTTTCTAGGCACCCTAAACAAGGAAACCTATGGAAGAAATGTTTCTGGGAGGAAGGACTGTTGTAGCTTTGGTGGAGGGATTAATGGGGAGGTTAGTGCAGGGTGGGCTCTGAGACTCCCTGAGCTGATATCCCAGCTGCATCATATAACTTAGCCTCTTTGAACAATGGAGCTAGCAATAGTATCTACTTTATAGGGTTATTGTGAGGATTAATTTAGAGAGCAGATAAAGTGTTTACCTCAAATCCAGTACATACAAAGCATTCGATATGACTATTACCACTTGCTATTATTAAAGGGGGATGAAGGGAGGAATAGATCATACATAAGTGCATGAAGAGAAATCAAGTCAACAAAGCAAACAGATCCATCTCAGCCTCTTGGTCGACTTGGAGGAAAAACAAGTCAACCATGTGGCTACGTCTTGGAGGAGACCGTGTATCACAAGAAGGAGAGTTGGAAGGAGGTGGGATGGAGTCTGGTGAAGTCCGGAGTCAGCCAGAGTGAATGTGGCCTTTTTCCCAGGCGGGGGGCAAACCCAGTAAATGACATGAGTTCTGATGAGTTACTCAAACCAGCGAACCCCTTGGTAAACCAAGGTAGCCAGGACAATGGGTGAATTACTATGGGCAAAGCATCCCAAAGCCTTCAGCTGGATTTGAGTGGGTTAAGGCTCAAGTTCTGGTTATGAAAAATAAGATTCTCTGTGATGAGGGAACAGAAGGCTGGCTGAAGACAGCATAAGCTGACACCCTGCAACCTCCCCCCCACCCCCTACTCCTGGGTGGGACGCGTGTGACATTCTTCCAGGAATCTCCCAACTATCTTAATGTTAATGCCTTACCAGAGGGGTAAACAACCTTAACTTGACAATGGCAAGGCTTCCATTATCTTGTAGGTCCTCTTTAGCATATGAAAGTTCTTTCCAAACCTCCCCTTTTCCTTACCTCCACCAACTCCCAAGTATATAATCAGCCACCCCTCACACCCCCGTGCAGCAGCTCTTTCTGCCCATGGGTCCTGTCCCTGTGCTTTAAAAAATCACCTTTTGCACCAAAGACATCTCAAGAATTCTTTCTTGGCTGCCGGCTTCAAACCCTAATGTTCTTTCCTACATCATCAGTACTAAGGACCACAACCAAAGAACACAGCTGCTGTGTGCAAGACTTGGTGCTGATACCTGCCCCCACCTTGTACTTTGGTGCTCCTCATCCAAGGGTAGAGGCTGTGGCTTCAGGGGCATGTTACTTGCCAGGTGAGAGTCTTGTTGACAGGTAGGGAGAGGCTGTTCACCAACCAGACCAGAGGCCTTGGAATAACAGACAGTCTTGTAACTTTCCTTCAGTTTTGGGCCCAGAAAAGAACAAGGGCATCATTGCTGAACCAACATGGGCACCTGCACTGATCTGAGCTTGGGATTCTGTGTCTTGGTGTGGCCAGGCCACTGACTGCCTAGTGCTCCTGGGGGCCCCAAGTGCCTACTCAGTAGCAGATAAGACCTGATATGTGTCATGGTCTCCTTTTCTATGCCCCCACAGGCACTTTGGGAACAACCGTGGCTGTGACGGATTCTGCCCTATTGCACCGGGGATGTACCAGGCAGGGACTCCTGAACAGAGGCCCTCTGAGTCTTTCTTCCCTTTGACATGCTGCCCTCAGGGTAGGATCCATGAATTGTGCTTCCCTTCTGAGCTCTGTGTAAGAGGCCAGATCATCAAGGGCACTGGGGAGATTGTCTCTGACATACAACTTGGAGAAGATAAAGAGCTGAAAACAGGGGTTAACCTATGAGCACAGGCAGTACACCCTGGGTTTCGGAATAGAATGCAGGGCCACCTGAAGAGTGTGAGGCCCAAGTGTGTATGTGTGTGTGGTATATGTACATGTGTGTGTATGCATGAGTGTGGTGTTCTCTGTGTGTGAATGTGCACATATGTGTGGTGTGTACATGCATGAAAGTGTGCATGCATGCATGTGCGTGTGTTTGTGTGTGTGCACGTGTGCACACCAAATGAGTCTCCACAAGGTTGGGGTGACAATGAAGCTGTCTGCATACACAGGTACACTCTATCACCCTGGGGGGTTTTCACCTTTCTGCTGGCCCCAGCTGGTTGCGCACATGCATGAGAAAGTGCTGACGCCAGGGCCACAATCACTCTGTCCAGCTCTGGCTGAAAGCCCAGGGGTGAGACACTGGCGGTGCAGCCTGGGGAAGGAGAGCACAGAGAACAGCCTCAGACACAGTCACCTCATCTGACCACAGATGCCCCACCTCACATTTACTTGACTTTTTCCCATTTTTGAAGCCTTGTTGGTGAGCCTCTTGCCTTTTTATTCCACTTCTACCTCTATCCCAGAACCCGCTTCCATCTCTCTCCTTCCTTCAAGCAGTCTCTCCAATGTGTTAAATATAGGTGGCTTGAACCTTAAAGACTGCATCATGGCTTTTTATGTGTGGATAGTTACATTTTTATACATGATCTCTTCCCTTCTTATACAACTCCTTCTGTTTCTTCTTTTTTTAAATTCAGAAATGTTTAAAGATCTATCTTTTATCTCCATACATAATCTGTTACTTCTGACTGCTTGAACATTTTTGAGGGCTGCATTTTGCTTGCGCCCCCCGCCCCCCCCCCCCCACCAACCAGGCCAACTTAGAATACCTGCTGCCAAGACCAAGGCTGTGCTGGGGTTCACACCCAGCAGTCTCCAAGAACTGCACTGTGACTTGTTGGAGTACCTACCCAGAGGGAACCTGGGCTACAGGGTAGTTTTGCCAAAGTATTATTTAATTGCTTTTTTCTTTTTAATTTGCTAAACCTTCATCATGTAATTTTTTGGAAAAAAGTGCTCCCCATCAAGAAATAATGGAAGCCTCTGCCTTCAGTTAGCAATAGCTAGGAAAGGAATAGGCTTCATTTAGTCTTCTGCTTTCAGCTCCTGTCAGTGCCCATGGAGAGGAGTTTCAGGACATGAAGTTTTTACAGCTTAGCCCCAGGCCAATTTCAGAGGAAGGTAGCTTTTTTTGGTCCTTTTTCTCATGATCACTTGGCCAGATGTCCCAGCCCAGAAGTGTATGGATGAGAAGCTTAAGAAGTGGGAACGGTTTTGAGAGAAGGTCAAGGAAAGCTCTTAACAACATTGCTCCATCTCCAGGGCTTCACAGACCACACATGCACACAAGTACACATGAACACACACACACCTGTGTGCCAGGCAAGGTTTCTGGCATCTGTCTGACCTGCTCCCCGACTCCTCTCCCTTAGGGCTTTTGAGGACACATGGCCGTCATCATGGAAAAAGTAAGTGCTTGGATCTCAACCTCAAACACATTCTTCCAGTGACCCACTCCTTTCTGGAGAGTGATCTATACTGAAGAACAAGGGGTGAGACCCCAGCCCAGCCTGGCCAGCCTGTCTCCCCAGAAGGGCCAGGGAGCTCAGTGGAAAGGACTGTGGCTGGGCTCTTGGAAATGGAGCCTGGTGGCTGGGTGGTGGGCCCTTGAAGTCTAGTGAGGTGCGTTCCTTCATGCCCTTTCAGCTAGAGGCAGCAGAGCTGTGTAAGGGCTACATGGTGGAGGTTGGGCTTCTGGCTAGCCCCACTCTGTCACTCTCCATGTAATATGGTGGGCTTTTTAGCCTCTTGAAGACACTGTTCCCTCATCTATAAAATGATGGTAATGCCACTCACAGATTTCCTGTGAGAATTGAATGGGCTAAATGAGATAGTGCTTGCCCAGTGTTTACAACAGCCTTCAGGGCTGTGGAGGAGAGCGTTTGGAGAAGCTGGGGTCCCAGAGCCCCCAGAGCTCCAGGCAGCTGTGCAAAGGTGGGTGGGAGCCCCCAGAACCCCAGGCAGCTGTGCACAGGAGGGCGGGGGGCATGCTCCCTTCTTTGGTCAGATGACCCATGTGTGCAGATCTCCTGGGGATGCTCCTTGGCCCCCTCTTGATGCTGACAGGACAGCATCCTGGCTTGGTATCCAATGGCTGAGGCAGGCCTCTGGGAGCCATCCTATAAGGAGCCTTCCATCAAATGTTCTAAATGCTGAGTTAAGGGAGGGGCTTATTTTTCTGATTAGACTGAATAGACAGAATAGATAGCTACCTGATGAGATGCCGCCATATTATGGGCTGTTTTAATTCTTTTTCCAGCCCAAATTAGAGGCTAAAAAAAGTTTTCTTTCTCTAAATAACTCCTTTAACATGAAGAAATTTAAGGAAGCATTAAGCCAGGCAAGCATTGTCTACTAGCCTTAAGAATCATGTGTTTCCCCTCTAAAGTGGGTGAGTGAGCTGTCCTCCCCCTACCATCCTTACAACACACCCGGGGATGTTTCGAGAACACAGGGTGTGCCCTTCGGGACCTATGGGAATAAACAAAGAATCCATCAAGTTGATTCTCATTACTATGACTTGATGTTGTCCTGAGGGGCATAATGTAAATTCTGCAGGTTTAGCTTAAAAATGGCTATGTTAGGCCAGAACCAGGAGACCCTTTCTTCTTGGATCTGAGTTTTCTTCCCTTGTGAAGAGGCAAACACAAATTCTCTGAACTTCTCTAAAGGCACTTGCTGACCAGGTGGGCTTGGGAGTCTTAGCGGTTTCACAGAATAGCTGCAGGAGGGCCTAGGCTGGGAGGGCCAGTGGGATTCTGATTTAAGGGGAGCTTCTGGGGGCAAGTCCTATTACTAGATTCCTTCTAGGCAGTGGCTTCAATACTATACTTAAGAATCACAACGTACACTAAGAAATTAAATGTTCATATATTCCTCCATATAAGTATGCATAAAACTGCAAGAAGAGTTTTATGAAGCCATATTACTTTTTATACATGTGTTGCTTCTGGTAGTTTTGATTTATTCTTTTCTAGGTTTTTTTTTTTTTTAATGCTTGTTGCAACTTATTAAACTGATTTATAGTAAACTACAATCTGCAGTTTGAAAACTGCTCCAGGAGATGGAAAGTCAGCTGATTTTCAATGAGATACCAACTCACACCTGTCAGAATGGCTAAAATTAAATACACAAGAAAAAACAGGGGTTGGCAGGGATGTAGAGAAAGGGGAACCCTCTTGCACTGTTGGTGGGAATGCAAACTGGTGCAGTCACTCTGGAGAACAGTTTGGAGGTTCCTCAAAAAGTTAAAAATCAATCTGGCAATTGCACTACTAGGTATTTAGTAAAAGGATACAAAAATTTGAATTTGAAAGATTTGAAGGGGTACATGCACCCCGATGTTTATAGTAGCATTATCAACAATAGCCAAACTATGGAGAGAGCCCAAATGTCCATTGACTGATGAATGAATAAAGAAGATGTCATATATATATATATACATATATATATATATATATATATATATATATATATATATATATAATGGAATATTACTCAGCCATCAAAAAGAATGAAATCTTGCCATTTGCAATGATGTGGATGGAGCTAGAGTGTATTATGCTAAGTGAAATGAGTCAGTCAGAGAAAGACAAATTCCATATGATCCCATTCATATGTGGAATTTAAGAAAGAAAACAAATGAACATATGGGAAGGAGGAAAAGAAAAAAAAGGAGAGAGGGAAACAAGCCATAAGTGACTCTTAATGCTAGAAAACTGAGGGTTGATGGAGGGAAGTGGGTGGGCTAGATGGGTGATGGGTATTAAAGAGGGCACTTGTTGTGATGAGCATTGGGTGTTGTATATAAGTGATGAATCACTGAATTCTACTCCAGAAACCAATATGGCACTGTATATTAACTAATAAAATTTAAATAAAAGAAAAAAAAAGGAAGTCGGCTGGTTTTATGCTGAGGTCTGGATTCAGATGTGGATAACTTGCCCCAACAAGCTTGGGTTTTCCTGCCTTGAGGTTGGGCCTTCACAGAGCATGCTTTGGGGCTGGGAAGTCCTTGCCGAGCCCATGAGTGCTTGTTCCAGGAAGCACACAGCCTTCTCCAGTGTCCATGGCTCCTGGCATGGGAGTGAACACTAGCCTGTTTCTAGAGTGGAGGAGAAGGCTTGCATACTCTCTACAAGCATGCAGCCAGGCCAGTGAGAACTGCGGGTAAGGCTGCTGGTATGAGTTGCTGGCTGAGTTCTCCTGCCTGGGGACACAGTCTTGCAGAGAGCAGCCTGGTGGCCCCCCTCCCACCCCTGACTGGCGTCCACTGGACATTCACAGCGAGGGAGAGGGGCCAGGAGCAAAGGGGACAACAACCCTTACCACTTAACAACATGGAAGCAGGGTTACCCATCATGGCAACTAGAGCTGTGCTTTATTCAGTGGCCCAAACACAGGGACATCAGGGCCATTCAGGGGTAGCTTGGAGACTGCACACCCAGAGCTGCCATCTGCCAGACCCACCCAGGACGATGCTCAGTTTTGGGCTCTCTAATACCTGAGTGTGGCTGTAAGTCAGAGCATGTAGGGGGACCCAGGGATGTCCCTCCACACCCTGTCCCTGTTCCATCATAAGCCCTGCCTAACACATCCTTCTTTACAGTGAAGCTCAACATCCAGGTCCTAAAGGAAGAAGCCTTTACCACCTGGAAAAGGTGAGACTCTACCAGGTGGCAGGAGTATTTCAGAGTATAGGCTGTTGTGGGAAGGGCTTCCACAGAGTCCACAAAAGAGCAAATAAATATTCACATACAGACCTGTGAGGCTGCTGGGATTTGGGGTCAAGTGGACTTTCGCTTTCCATTATTTACTCTTTTGTACTGATGGAACTTTTCTAAGGAGCATGTATTGCTTTTGTCCTTTAGAAAAACAAAACTAAAGGTTTAAACTAAGGAGACTGTCAAGAGCCTTAGGGCCCTTGTCCCCCTGATATCCTACACAAGGACAGGCCTTAAAACACAATGGTGGGTGTGGCCAGCAGGAGGGCTGGGGCAAACACCGCTCTGCCATGTGTTATCTGGGTCTCCCTCCCGCTCTGGCAAATCATGTCCCTCCCTGGGCCCAGGACCATCTTCTGTGATCAGGGTCGATGCTGTCCAGTTATGACAGGGGTTCGGAGCACCCAGTGAGATGATAAATATGAGATGCCCAGTTAGGTGCTATACAAAGTTAGAGTTACTATTATGACTTTCCACCTGCCATCATAGTCCCACCCCTGGGCACCTGCCTCTCACCTAGAGGACGCTGCCAGTGCTCCCTGGGTGAAGATGCAGTGTGGCGGCCCCAAGATTCCTCACTCTGCCCAGTGTCTGTTCTGGCAGCAGCTTTGACCTCCATCTCTGGGTCTCCAGCTCTGGCCAGAACTTGCTGCTCAACTGTGCTGAGGTTCTGCAGAATGTCCTGGGAAAACCAGGGCTGTGTCACTCTCTCGGTCATGAGTGTTCTTCTTGGTTCAGGCAATTTCCAGAAGTGGGTGAGGGGGGGCCCCCGTTCCCTGGGAGGGTGGGGATGATGGTGGCTTGGTTGTCTGGGAATTGCAGCTGACCTTGAGGCCCTGGAGCTGCTGGCTGGCGCCCCTGTAGAAGGCCAGTGCATCCCTCCTATGCTTGCTCAGCTGGGCCGCCATGTGCAGGCTCTGGTCCTCGAGCTTGTCGTAGAGAGTACGGATGCTGAAGTCCTCCAGGGTCTTCACAGGGAGTGGCTCTCCTGCAGGAAGAGGGCTTGGCATGAGCCTGTGGGATGGAGGAGGAAGCAGAGCCTGGTGGGCCTGTGGGTGCGGGCTCTACAGCTCTCTCCTTCCCTCTGGGGTTTAGCAGGCAGGTATGCAAGGACTGAGGGGAGCAGAGAAAGCATGCACGGGGGGGTGGGGTGGGGGGGGTGGGGGTTGGTTAGTGCTGGCAGGAAGGGCAGGGGTTAGGCTTGACGGGAGCTGGAGGAGGCGGGAGACCTTCCCAGCAGCAGGTAGCAGCGGCTGTGGAGAGAACCTCTTCTGTGTGGGTGTGACAGACAAGGCGCCCTACAGCCTCTGTCCATTGGGCCTGGTGTCACATCAGAGTTGGGTGGTGGGCACTGCCTCCCTGCTTTGCTGAGGGTGGGTCTCCCTGGCCTCGACAAGATGGCAGCCTCCTGAGGAGGCTGTTTGCTGGGTCCTGCAGGCCACGTCCGGCTGAGTAACCTCTGCCCCCCTTCCCCCTGCCTGAGTTCATCTCACTGTCCTCATGTCCCCATAACCACTCTGTGCTCACCTTCAACAGCTCTTGCCCCACCTGTCCCCACTGCTCTGTGGACTCCTGTTCAGCCTCAGGTGTCCCACAGTGCCTAGCGGACAGCAGAGGCTCACTAAGTACTTGTCTGCCTGAGGTGCCTCCTCTAGGCTTCAGGGCTAGAACCCCAGTGGGGTTCTCGCACTCCCTGTAGGAGCGTCCCTTGGCCGAGGCTCTTAAACCCCTTGACCTCCTTCTCCCTCAAACCCACTCTGCTCTGCTAGGACACATGTGAGTGAAGGGGGCACCTTTCCAACTGTCTTTCCCTGTGGAGCCAGGTCTTGCAGGAAGGAGGAAGAAAGAAGGAAGGTGGTGTGAGGGCCCGCGCTGGCCTAGGGCTTGCTGAGAGAGTGGCCTGCAGGAGTGTGAACATGGAGCTGAGTGAGTGTCCACTGCCAACCCTACACTACTCTTTCCCAGGCCTGATGGGTGCAAGAGGGGAGAGGGCAGTCTCATTCATGCTGGCAAAGTGAGGCAGGAGTTCTCGTTCAGGGTAACAAACCTGGGCCCGGCCCCTGCACAGCCAGCTTTGCCTTCCTTTCCTTTCTTTGTAGCCCAGGTGGGGTCTGTCCCTGAGCTACCAGCTGTTCAGGTGGGAAGGGGGTGGGAAAGCAGCTTTTCAGATTAGAGAGCTCTCGCTTCAAGCCCAGCAGCACCGACTCTCTAAAAATTGCCACTTGGGGATCTCAGGGAAGCCACTCACATTTCCTTGAGCCTCAGTCTCTTTGTCTATAAAATGGGGATGGTACAACACCTGAAAACACCCACTTCTACGTGTTTGATTGTGATGGTCAGATGGACAGCATGAAGTGTCTTATAAATCATCAATGCTGTAGAAATATGAGATATTATCTAGAGTGTGTACCTGGGGTGCAGGTTTGGGTGGAGGGCAGGAGAAGAGGAGAAGGAGGGTTGTTGCACACAAGTGTGGTACCTGTGCCCCAGGTAATGGCTTTCTCCTTGGAATCAGCTCCTTCCCCAGAGCCCCGAGGACTAAGGTCTTCATGGGACAGAAGGCTGGAAAGAAGCACCCACACTCAGGTGGCATAGGGCTCACATGGACCGGGAGTGCCAGTGATGAACATCACAGGTCAGCGTAGGAAGGCATTCTTTCCTGAGTCTCCAGGGCCAGGACTGGGGTCATGAGTGTGGGCAGGGCCAGGGTGGGGATGGCCATGGCCCCTAGGCCGGGAAAGGAGTGAAGGGTAGAAGGGGACTCACCTGTCTCTGAGGGGCACACACTCAGTGGGCACATGAGGCTCTCCAAGACCCCTCCACTGGGGCCTCCAAGCCCTCGCAGGGCAGGCCTGGGCCAGCGGGGGTCTCAGTACGAGGCCGAGTCCTGTCAGCAGCATGGTTGCTAAGCCAATAGCCAGTAGCACTCCTGCAAGGTCAGGGGAGAGGGGCAGGGGCCACGTGATGACGACCACTCAGAGCATCTGCAGGCTTTATGCCTCAGCCACTGCAGGGCCGCCTTCTCTCTGCCCTCCTGAGCAGGGGGCCATGACAGACCCACTGTCTGAGGCTCAGCCTGGAAAGCTCAGTGAGATTACTTAAAGACAAGCAAGAAAGAAGATGGATGGAAAGCTCACGGAGAAGGTTAGAAGAGGTATCTCTGTGAGCCTATGACTCTACTCAGGGGCCCCTATTCACCATGAGACCCTGTTCATAAGGACAGGTCCCAAAACTGAGGGGCTTGGGAGGCAGGGAGAAAGGGGACCCCAAGAAGGAAATACAATTTTCTTTACCTGGCAAATGAAGCCCTAGTTCAGGGACAAGGTGGTCCTCATGCCCATCTGTAGTCTTTGGGGCTATGCCCAGAATAACAGATAGGCCTGGACACACACTTGAAGGTCCTGCTGGGCAAGGCTTCTCCCATTCCCCCCTCTAGGTCCTGGCTACTCTGGTCAAGGGTCAGTACCTGTGATCACTACCCAGTCTGGGCCCAGGTTTGGCAGCCTGTGCCTGAGGACCCCGTGCCTGGTAAGCTGATATGGGGAGGAGGGCTGTACGGGGGATAGACCGGGATCGCAGGCCACTCCTTTCTTCTTCACCAACACCACGATGATGCTTTCAGGCAGCCCGTTGTCTCGAAACACATATGTGCCTGGATCTAGGAACTGGTGGGCAAACCTGGGGGATAAAGGGCCAAAATATGGGGAGAGTCAGCTTTGCTGAGCTGTTCATACCAGGCTAACTGTGAGTGACTTTGACCTGTGGCAGGACCCCTCCCCATGCACAGAAATAATGTGGCCCAAGGAAGCTGTCCATGACTCCCAAACCCCTCCCCTCCATGTACTCAGGAGGCCTCACCTGCCCTTGGTCTCTTCTGGCCTTACCTCCCACATGGTTGGCAGCTTCCCATACTCCTCTGGTCCTCCTGGTGCCTCCCCAGCTGTGACCTACACGTGAGGAACCATGGGCCCTCCAAGTTCCCAGGCAGCTTAGCTGAGATTACCTTGAGAAGTTGAGATGAGTCTCTTGTACCAGGTGGCTGAGTCTCCTGAAAGCCCCAAAGTCCCAGCGGGGGTTGCTGTTGAACAGATGCTGCATCTGGTACACAGGATAGTGACTGGCTGAGCGATCTGGAGAATGAACCAGGGGTGGGGCTGGCTTCCGGGGCCTTCTCAGCCCCAGCCCTGGGCACCTCACTTCCTGGCAGCTCAGTGTCTGTCCTCAGGAGAGTGAGCAAACTGAGAAGACATGTTTTCAATGAAATGACATGTTTTATCCTTTAATGTATATAATAAGAATGCATTTAATAACCTTGGTGCCAGGGCAAGACCCTTTTCCCCCGCAGCCTGCGAAGTGAGCGCACCAGCACATTGTGGAAACACTGTGAACAGAGGTCCCCAAGCCCCCATGCCCTTCGTGGGAGACCACAGCTAGATGCCCTGGCACTCTCAGAGGTGGGACCTGTTCAACTTTGTAGCCCTGACAAGCAGCGTGCACGGAGCGGGCATGCAGCAGGCACTCAATACGTGCTGTGGGATGGCTGAGAGAATGAGCAGCTACGGGGGTAGACGGGGAGTCCGGCAGAAACAGGCAGGCCGAGCCAGGCCATTCCTTCTGCACAGGAGGTCTTTCCCATGCACAGGTGTCAGTTCTTCCCAAGCACTCCCTTCCCCCCGGAAAGATGGGGCTCTGATCTCACCTCCCCCGCTGTGTGGAGAAGGGGGAATGCAACGGCGTTCACTCCACACATGGAAATACCAAGGCTTAGAAAGGACAGAGGTTGCCCAGATGCCAGTGGATTTATGGGAGACCTGGCCTGGAAACCAGGGCACAAATGTCTGGAGTTCCTCTTCCAGGATTTATTTCCCCCTTTGATGCTCATCGCCTCAGCACTGCTTTGTGGGGAGGACCTTTGGTAGTTTCGTGGCACGTGAAACCAAACACTTCATCTCTTTCTACCTGGGCCAAGGCATCATTCTTCTGTTTAAATCAGGTTAAAAGCATGGCTGTGCCACACACCCAGTGCAGCATAAATTCCAGATACCAGAGACTGATGTCTTCAGCATTGCCTGAGGGAGCACCTTAATCTTTGAACCTTTATTGTGTCCTTTGTACAGGGCATTATCTGTACTAATTTGTTGTGGTTATAAAACAATTAGCAAAACAGCTTATATTTGCATTTCTTTTCTTTTTTTTTCTTTTTTCTTTTTTTTTTGTTGAAGATTTTATTTATTTGAGAGAGAGAGAATGAGAGATAGAGAGAGAGCATGAGAGGGGGGAGGGTCAGAGGGAGAAGCAGACTCCCCACTGAGCAGGGAGCCTGATGCGGGACTCGATCCCGGGACTCCAGGATCATGACCTCAGCCGAAGGCAGTCGCTTAACCAACTGAGCCACCCAGGGGCCCTGCATTTATTTTCTATTCCATACCGCTCTGCCCCTTGTTTTTTCTCCTCAAAATCCATTCCTTAAAAAAAAAAAAATCTGTTGGAGAAAATAAAAAAAGCCAGCCTGGGGCTGGCTGCTCTCTTGCCTCTCTCATGTCTTTCAAGCTGCAGACCTGTCCCTGTCTCAGCCCAGCCATTTAGTGTCCTGGGGCGTCTTAGTGGGATAGCACTGTACCATCTGTCATCTGTGTGTGAGCAGGTGGGCTGGGTGTCTGGGGAATGCCCATCCTTTCCAGAGCAGCGCCCTGGGGAAGTACCAGGCAGGGGAAGGGGAGGAAATTAAGGTCTACCGAGGGCCCAGACCATGCTCAATGCATGGGAGGTGGCACTGAGCCCAGAGGGGATGAGACCCTCTTCTATCAGTAAAGGCTGTCTCAGCGAGGAAAACTCCGTCTTGTTCTCTGAGGTTCCCAGGGATGGGAGTCACAGGGAGACAGGCTTCTGCTCATTGCAAGGAAAACAATTCTTATAAACCAAGGCATCTGAAGATGTCGGGGGCTGCCAGGAGGGGTTGAGGAGTCTGCCAAGGGGGGGCTTCAGGCCCTGGACGGATGACTGTGTGACACAGAACAGACACGCGGGAGGGCTGGCTTAGACCAGAAGTCACTGGGTGAGTCTCTGCCTCCACCAAGGCACAGCAGTCTGACCCTCCTGGGCTACAGGGAAGAGGTGCAGAATGTTGGAGCCGGAACATCTGCTCCGAGAAGCGAAGGGAGGCCCACAGTGAAGTGACCAATCAGGCTGAGAGCAGGCAGACAGCATAGACCTGTGACTTGCTACTTCAAAGGTGTGGTCTGTATGTGATGTCACTGGATAGCCAGGCAGGGGAGGGATGAGAGAGCCAGGGCCAGAGGGAGGGTCCAAGGTCCTGAAGTAGGGAACTTACTGTGGGGAAGAATATGAAGCTGGAAAAGAATCACATCCCCCTCTACCAGGCAGACCACTGGATTTGGAATATAGGGATGGATGCGGGGGTCATGAGGGGCAGAGTGCTCCGGTCCCGTAGTCCAATGGTGCCTTTGCAGCCAGGGTGTGGATACAGGTGGTCCTGGGAGAGTTTGGGGAAGGAAAGCTGAGGGAGCTGGGCTTGTCTGGAGATGTACACACACTCACCTACTGGCCCTATCCTGTCTCGGTTCCCTTTTAAGAGTAGTTTCAGCCCTTCTGGGGCCCTCGCCTCCCCAAGGACATGGCCTTCCATGGTCCCTGCCAGACTCTCACCTCCTGAGCACCAATACAGGGCTGAAAAACTTCTGAGGGACCACAGGTGGGGTCCCCAGCTTCCCATCCCTTGCTAGAAGAAGGCAGCCATGCCCCTCACCCTCCCACTCTCTGGGAAAGCCTGGGCTTGGTCCTCCTCCACTTACCAAGGAGGAAGGAGCCAAGCATGTCCACTCTGGAGACGACAAAGCCAAAGATGCCATGGGGGCCACATTGGACCAGATGGACCCTGGCGTTCCCTTGGAAGAACTGGTCTGGACCCAGAGTGCTCACTACTTCCTGAGAACATGCAGCACAGCATTATATACCAGGGGAGGACAGGAGGTGCGGAGAGCCTTGCAATGATGGATGGCCAGAAACCCAGACTGAGCCCTTTAGCACAGCCCCTGGTGATGCTGGGTTCAAGGATGCCCATTGTCAACCTCCATCAGGGCATGTCTCCTATCTCGCTGAAACTTGCCCAGGTGGTCTCCTATGCCCTGGGCTCCTCCTTATCTCCAGAACACACCCCTGACTCCATTCTGATCCTTGTACTGGGTCATTGTTTGCTCCTTTTCTCTCTACTTGCAAAATCCTACTAACAGAACAACTTCTTCAGAACACTTATCTTCCTATCACCCCAGATCTGCTCTCCAGTGCCACATCAGTGATCCTCCCTCCCCTTTCAATGGCAAACAGACAGCCACCTAGAACCTTCTGGTAGGCAAACATCCAGGGTGAGCCAGACCTGCTCTGCGTCCAAGCCCTGGTCCTCTGCCCCTTGGACCCTGATGAAACGCCGACGCCCTGAAGAAAGCCACAGCCCACATCATGGTGGCCAAGAGAGGGCTCTGCTCTCTGACCAGAGGTCTGGGCTGGGATGAGAGGCTCAGGCTCAGTTCCAGCAGGGCTCACACCATTTTTGTCACCATAGTGAGTGCGTTCATGCCCCTGGGCCTCACTTCACACTTATGCAAAGCCAAGCTGATGCTTTCTCAGCTCCCTTCTGGCATTCAAACCAGATGATTGACATTAGCATCAAAAGAAATACCACTTATTACTTCCATTCTGCCTTTTCCTCCAGCCTACAGAATGGAAATTCATGCAGATAGCAACAGACTAGGAAAGACTGGTTATCAAATGCACTTTTCCTTCTGCTGCCTGGTTTCTGCCATCAGAGTGCCTGGGAGGCTCTTTCTCCCTTGTCCTCAGCCGACAGAGGCTGCCCTTCCAACCCAGCCCTTCCCTGAGCTGGGCTTACCCTCTGGTCGCTGTCTCCCACCTCACTCTTCACACTGAGGATCAGCTCCCTGCTGGAACCCCAGGCCAGGGAAAGTTGGGGGGCCCTGGCCAGACACTGGGCATCACAGAGCTCTTCTGCTGAGACATACGCCTGGCACTGGCAGCTGTGGGAGAGGAGAATATGGGAGGTCTGGCCTGGTGGGCGTGGAGCCGCTGCCCACTCCTGACACCCCTATGCTAGTACAGGTCCCTTCAGAAGGATATGAGGTGTCTATGCTTCCTAAGAAGTGACTGCACTTTGAATGGAGGTCCATGATGACTCATTCAAATGCACTCTCTTAGCCCCTGCTTCTGTACCAGCCTGAGCATCTCCCAAAATGGGAGCAGGGCTTGGGACAAATCCTAGTTGAGAGGCTCAGAATTTTTGTTTTGGGTGCCCTGCTGAGGCAAGAGTGAGGAGAGAGAATGTTGTTCAGCCTGGAATACTCTATTCAGCGGACCTCCCAGCACAGTGGCTCCCCAGCCCTGCCTGCTGGGGGAGACTCTGTTCAGTCCACAAGTCAAGTGGAAGACTGGAGTGTCAGATAAAATTGGAATCCTTCTTGGCTTGGCATCTAGTCAGGGTCACTCCTAGCAGTTGGCTCAGGGACCTGGGGTGTTGAGCTCACTCTGCCTTGCTGCAGCACCTCCTCAGCTCTGGGTTGCCTGATCTGGCTGGTGTTGGCCTAGCTCCCCCTCTTGGGAAATGCTGACAGGGCAGCTTCTGGAAGGGCTTGTATTTGGCTCAGTCTCCCATCAGGGCTGGATCCTGCCCAACTCTTCTGGGCTCTCTAGGGACAGTTAGGACCAGTCAGATGATGGTGGATTCTTTTTGTTTTCAGCAGCTTTTCATTACTCACATGCCCAGTTCAGCACTGAGCTCTCCACCCACTGGGTGACAGAAGGAGGAGCAGTCATGCAGTTGGGGGGACACACACTTGCGCGTGGCAGCCAGGCGAACTTCTCCAGCCCAGCAGCGCTCTGCCACCTGTGGGAGGATATAGAAGAGTCCTGGCTCTGGCACCCCCTGCTGGCCCAGGCACTCTCAGCATCAGAGAACATTCCAGAGACATGGTGGGGCCTCTGGGGAACCAAGCTCCTCTGAGAGGTCACTTAGTCAGGGCCCTAAGACTGGGGTTAGGCTTGAGGATAGAGGGAACCCACATAAGTAATAGGAGACAAGTTTGCTGACTAGGGGAGATAGTTGGGAGGTCTAGCTTTGGGGAGACTGGATCCTTTATAATGAATGCTGAAGTTCTGTGGGTCTATGATAAGGAGAAGTGTGTCTTGCCAGGTGAGCTCTCTGAGGTCTTCTCATTTGTATAGGAGGTAATCCACCCAGCACAATGGACTGAACATTAACCAGATAGCCAACGAAAAGTGGCTGGCATGCAGAGGGACCCAAACATGCTACCTCTCCTCACTCTCCTCAAACCTTCCTTTTTTGAGGCCAAGGTGTTACCTGGGGCTGACAGTCCTCATCACTGTTGCTTTCCTCACTTTCCAGGCCCCTCTTGCTGTAGGACTCATGTCCTGCCTGGCAGATGCAGGAACCATCCGACTTCTGGAAGACCCTGTTCAGGCCCCGACACGTGCAGTGGGAGGCACCTGGGGATAGAGAAGTCCCATAGTCCATCACAGGCACCTAATACTGAGCCAGAGACATGAGTAAATTCTCTGTCCCTGTCCATAGGGAGTTTGTGATCCTGGTGGGCAGATCAGACACCCACCTTTACCAAAGTACTGATCTTAGGAGTCTGTGGGGATTGAATGAGATCTTCTGAGTCAATGACTCTCAACCCTGACTTTGCATTAGATTCATCTGAGAAGCTTTTAAAAAATATTGATGTTCAAGTCTTCTTTAGGCAAATTATATAGAAACCTCTGAGGTGAAGCCAGAACATCTACTTTTTAAAAGTCCCTTGGGTGCTTTAATGTGTAGCTGTGGCTGAGAATTACTGATGTAGTTGAAAGCACTTGACACCTCATGGAATGGAAAGTGTTGTTCCTATTCTCTGTCACACAAAGCCATGTGGGGCCAGTCCTCAAGAACTGGCACAGGCCTCTGTCTCTAGACAATAGAGAGAGAGCTGCAGAGACTGAAGGCCTCTCAAGGAGCTTGAAGGATGATCTGGATTGGATGGACAGAGCCAAGAGAACAAGAATTCTCAGCTGAGAAGAAGGTGATGAGTGGGGAAAGTTCAGGTATTATTTGGGAGACTGAAGGCATCTAGGTGATTATTCTTCTGGGAGAGCCAGTTGGGGGAGAGGTAGAGATTGGGACCTTGTAGTTGACTAGGGTTCACTGCAATTCCAGCTTGTTTGCCCCTGTTGGAACTGTCATCTGCTCAGGGAGAATAAAAAACTCATTTAAAGTTTAGCCCTTGTCTGCTTCCTGCAGATAATCACTCACATGTATGGTGTGCACAGTAGCCAAAAGAACTCAGCAGAACTTGTTGAATGGACTGAAAGTTGACATCTTTTGCTAATGTGGTGATATTCTTTCCTCAAATGAATTTAGGGACCATTAATAAGAGAAATAATTATTTCTACTGTAGAGAAGGAAGGGAATTAATACTGAAGTGACACAGAGAACTCTCATGAGTCAGGTTCTAGATGGTGAAGCCCTCTCTAATATCCTGAACTCCAGTATATTCTTTGGCTCATCTAGACCAGCTCCCTGCTGAGACCCTGGGACTCTTCCATATCTCATTGTCCAGAGCACTGGGCTTCCACCTGGTTCCACAGGGGAGCCTTGGGGACTTCTTGGATAAAGGAGTGACTCAATGGGAGCAGTTGTGAGACCTCAACCTTTGTTTGATCTGCACTACTCTGCTTTTACATGTTTCACATTAGTTTCCTAAATGTGAAATATTTTGAAAAAGTGTTCTGTTGCCAAAGAATACTTTGGACAAAAGTCTGAACTCTTAGTCTGGCATCCATGACTATAGAAATAACCACAGATCTATATTAAAAGAATCATTGTTTAATATCTTCCCCCAACCATCTCAACCCAACAAGATTTTACTCATCTTCAAGTTCCTGTTTAAATACAACCTTTTTATATGTCAGCTAATTGAACATAATAAATAATAAAAAAATAAAATAATAAAATAAATGCTTATAAAATTATTTAAAAAAATAAAGTAAATACAACCTCTCCATGGAATATTACTCAGCCATCAAAAAGAATGAAATGTTGCCATTTGCAATGATGTGGATGGAGCTAGAGTGTATTATGCTAAGCAAAATAAGTCAGTCAGAGAAAGACAAATACCGTTATGATTTCACTCATTTGTGGAATTTAAGAAAGAAAACAGATGAACACAGGGGAAAGAGGAAAATAAAAGAGAGGGAGGCAAACTATAAGAGACTCTTAACTATAAAGAACAAACTTTAGGGTTGATAGAGTGGAAGTGGGGGGGCTAAATGGGTGATGGGTATTAAGGGGGGCACTTGTTGTACGGAAGTGATGAATCACTAAATTCTACTCCTGAAACTAATATTATACTATATGTTAACCAAGTAGAATTTAAACAAAAACTTGAAGCAAACAAACAAAAATGTATATGATGTATCTATTTTACAGGGTTTTTTTTGAGACTCTGGATAAGATGGAATCATCTGTTTAAAGCATCTAGCCTAGCTCTTGAAGTACCTGCAAGCATAGAAGGCATTAGTTCCTTTCCTCACTTTACTTTTCCAAAATTGACAAAATAGATGTCTTTCCTGACAATGGTTTTCATACATTTATCCATATCTGCTCTTTCAACCTCAGGAACTTCCCTTCAACTCACCTCGGAGTTTACTGTTCCTATTCTCTGATGTGAATTGCCCCTAGTGTATTAGAGGAACCAAGAATATTTGTGAAATTAGCTTTTCAGAAAGAAGCATAAAAATCAAGGGCAATCTAGAAATTTTGTTTTATTATGTTTTGTAATGGCTAGAAAATGTTGCTTGGATCACTGCAAATGGCATGATAAACTTTCCATTGTTTTTTGTTTTAAATAAACATGCATCAAGCCTCAAAAAAAATTTACAACCTTTCCCATAAGTCTCCCTGATCCTACAATTTCTTCCTATATTGAACCATCCAGACTTCTTTGTTTTTTTCTTGTGGCACTTGACACTTCTGCCAATTTGTTATATATTCTTTTCTTCCTTCCTATTGCACTTGTCTTCATATCTTCCATAGTGTCTTTGTGGCACTAACAATAGTTGGAGGTTAGTGTTTGTGAGCTAACCTCTAAAATAAATGAACTAAAAATCTCCCTACCTCATCCCAAAAGGGAAAGAGGCAGTTTACAAAAGTGCATATACTTACAAGACTTTTTTCTACCTTTGGCAATGGCAGAGTACCTTATTTTAGGCCAATCTTCCTATGACATATAACTAGAAAGACCAGAAAAATATAAAAAACATCTGTTTGAAGGAGTGAAGAACTTAACTGAGGACTTACGGTGAAAAAAATCTTGGAGACAGTGGAAATCCAGAGGGGTGAGCCCCACATTTGGCACCACATTTTCCCGAAAGGTATTTACCTCTTCAAAGGTGCCATTGAGAGGCTGAAGCATAGTTTCAGGTTGTCTCATAAAGGCTAAGGGGACAAAAATTGGGCCCACCAAGAATAAGGGTCTCTGACAAACATCACAGGCTTGTAGGTTGGACCAATGAAGGGCTACACCTTAGTGTGGCTTGACTATAAGGAAACTAACTTTCTCAAAACCTGGAGCCTAGCACTGATTTTCTGAATCCCTGATGAACTGAGGTGATTTGTTCCTACTATAAACGCTTTCCAGAAAGAAAGTAATTCTTCTATGGAGGAAGGTAACAACATCCAGAATTTCAGATTTTCTCCACAATTTTCACTCACAATGTGTAGCATTCAATAAAACCAAAACAAAACAAAACAAAATAAATAAAACAAAAACCAGGCATGCAAAAAAGCAAGAATATTTAAGAAATCAAAGGAGAGAGAGGACAAAAAACAAAACAAAACAAAACAAAACAAAACAAACCCAGACACTAGCTACAGGTTCTTATGAGATCCAAATATTGGAGTTTTAAGACATGACATGTACTTTAAACTGATTAGTATGTTTGATAAATCAAAGGACAAGATCAAAGAAAAATTTCAACAGGTAATTATAAAAGACTAATATAAATTCTAGGCCTGAAAGATTCAATAGCAAAAACATCAAATATTGATAGGTGCATTTAATAGCAGATTGTAGGGAGCTGAAGAAAAATTAAATAAAGTGGAATATAGGTCTGAAAAAACTATCTAGATTGAATCTCAGAAAGAGAAAATAAAAGATGAAAAATGCAGAAAATAGTGCAAGAGACATGTATATGGTAAAAAGAGATAACATGTAATTGGAGAGTCAAGAGGAAAGAAGAGAGTAGAGCAGAAAAAATTTTAAAAATATAATGGCTGAGAATTTCACAAACTTGATGAAGTGCACCAAACTACAGATACAAGAAGTGCTGAAGAAACTCAAAGAAGAAAAATACAAAGAAAAACTATAGGAAGAGAACTATAGTTATGTTCCCCAAAACTGAAGACAATGAGGAAATCTTAAAAGTACCAGAGAAAAAGGATATTTACCTCCTAAGAGCAAATATAAGACTTATGTAACACTTCTCAACAAAAATAACAAAAGGCAGAGGCCATGGAAGTATCTTTGAAATGCTAAAAGAAAACAACTATCAAGCTAGATTTCTGTGCTTAGCTAAAATATGTTTCAAGGATGAACTGAAAAAAGAAAATTTTAGATAAACAAAACACTGGAAGATGAAATTTTAAAAACCTAACAGCTTTTGCAATAACTTCAAAAATTAGTAACTTCAGGCATATCTTAGAGATATTGTGGGTTCAGTTCTAGACCACCACAATAAAACAAATATTGCAATAAAGCAATGCAAAAAAGTAAATAAAGCAATTCAAATGGATTTTTTGGTTTCCCAGTGCATATAAAAGTTATGTTTATACTATACTGTAGTCTATTAAGTGTTAATAGCATTATGTCCAAAAAAACAATGTATACGCCTTAATTAAAAATACTTTATTGCTAAAAGATGCTAATCATAATCTGAGCTTTCGGCAAGTCATAATCACTGATCACAGATCATAACAAATATAGTATTAAAGAAGAAGTTTGAAATATTGAGAAAATTACCAAAACGTGACCCAGAGACATGAAGCGAGCAAATGCTGTTGGAAAAATGGTGCTGATAGTCTTGCTCCATGCAGGGTTGCCACAGACCTTCAATCTGTAAAAAATGCGGTATCTGCAAAGCTCAATAAAGAGAAGCACAATAAAATAAGGTATGCCTGTACCTAGTAATGAGATGTATACAAGGGCTCTACCCAGAAATAAAAATAAAACAAAAATCTTGTAAGAGTAAAGAAGACATAAATAAAAGGAAAGCTAAGCCATGTTCAAGGACTAGAAGACTCAATATAATAAAGATTGCCATTTCTCTCTGAAAGGATTTGTTGTTTCTATGCAATCCAATAAAAATTCCAGCAAGTATCTTTGTAGATATGATCCGATTATATAGAAATCAAGGGCCACAAGAGCTAAGACAATCTTAAAAAGAACAAAGCTGGAAAACATAGACTATTGATATTAAGGTTTATTATAAAACTACAATGATTAGGACAATGATTACTACAAGGATAGGAAAAAAGACGAATAGACAGAATAGAGATTCATAAACAGACCCACATGTATATGGGATGTTAGGTCAATGACAAACATGAGTGATCTTTCAACAAAGGCACCATGCCAATTGGATATCTGTTTGGGAAAAATGAATTTTGACCCTAAACTCACACCCTATGCAATAAATCAACAAAACTTTTAGAAAATAAAATGGGAGAATATATTAACTGGAGTGAGAGTTCTTCTTGTAGAAGTTGAGAAGGCTAATCAGAACACAAGCCTGAAGAGAATGTTGGCTTATTCCAAAATTTGACCTAGAGGTGATCAAGGCCCATGTTATGGGCTCAGTTGTGTCCCCCCAAATTCTTATGTTGAAGTCTGAACTCCCAGTACCTCAGAGTGTGACTGTATTTGGGGATGAGGCCTTTAAAAAGGTGATTAAGTTAAAATGAGGCCATTAGGGTGACACCAATCCAATCTGACTGGTGTATTTGCAAGAGGAAATTTGGACACACAAGAGAGATACCAGGGATGCTTGCACACAGAGAAAAGGTCTTGTGAGGACACACAGAGAGGGCAGTCATCTGAAAGCAAAGGAGAGAGGCCTCAAAAGAAGGTAAATCTGCCAACACCTTAATCTTGGACTTCTAGCCTCCAGAACTGTGAGAAAATAAAATTTTATCATTTAAGCCACCAAGTTTCTGTATTTTGTTATGCAGCCCAAGAAGAGTAATATAGCCCCAGGGTTCTATGGGACAGAGAATGCTTGCAATAACTTCAGCCTGAAAAAAATTAAAGTAGTGTAACCTAAAGGTCATCTCACCACAAAAATTATAATCACATGCCCATAAAAGGTGTAACTCTAATTCCCTCATAATCATTCCAAGATAAAGCAGTTAAAATATATTTCTCAATAACTAAAGCAACTGGCTGTACTAGGTTGTTACGTACAAGCCAGTGAAATGCAATTTAGACAACACAACCATTGGGACCTGTTTCACTCAGCTCCTGATCTTTAAGTTCTGGGGCAAGGGTTGGCCACTGGATTCAGGGCTTGGTCACCTAAGAGAGAGAATGCCTTAACCAGAGATAAGAAATGATGGTAGAATCCCTGTAAACCTCAAATCACACCATTTGAAGGTGGCATGGCATGGTGGTTAAGAACAGGAATGTGGGAGTCAGCCACACTGGGTTAAAATCCTGGTTCTGCCACTAACTCTCAGACCGTGGACAAGTTATTTAAACTCTCTGCAGTTAGTTGGTGTGTTTATAAAACAGGGATGATAGTAACTGTGCCTATTTCAGAGAGTTGGTATAAGGATCACGAGGATTGATATTAGGGTGGCACTTGCAACGGCAGCTGGCATACGGTAGGTGCTCTTTTCAGTGGAGATCTGGGGTCAGTCCTCATTAGGGAGCAGGGCTGGAGGGAGCCCCCACTGAGGCTAAATACGTATGATTCGAACAACTTAAATTTCCTGCTGTTGGATTATCCGGTTGGTTTCCTGCTTGCACTGTGGACCACGCACAAGTAGTTCGCAGAGCAAAAACCCCGAGGAGCCCACCTCTGAAATGAGGAGAGGGCAAGGGGATCAGCAAGGAGCCGGGGGCCACAGCCGAGTCCTGGCTTTATGCGTCCGTGCCTGATCCCGCGGCACAGATTCTAAGACGCGGGCGGGCCCGAGAAAACGGGGTGCGGCTGCCGCAGTCTTCGGGAGCAAGCAGGGCCATCAGAGCCCTCCGCCGGTCTCCGTGCCAGGTGCCGGCTCCTGCATTAGGCGAGTCATCTGGGGCAAGTCGCGGGACCTGTCCGAGCTTGTTTCCTCACATTCACTCATCTGCTTGTTGAAGTCAAGGCACAAACGCATTTGATCCGTGCACACACACCACGCCCATACGGTGGGAGTCACGGGGTCGCCCATTTTCTCACATACTGCAGCTTTCATGAAACAACTACAATTGGTAGTAATGTGGTTTTCTGAAACCTTAACACTGTTGATCCTCAAAACTTCAGGGGACAGGAGAAATGGTGTGTTTGGAACCCAGAGCTGGAGACAAGGACGATTAGCCAGTGGCGGGGGGGGGGGCGGGGCACAAGTGGACACTCACCAGGTGGAGAGAAAGCAGAGCTCCCACAGGGGAGGCAGGCAGCCTGGCCAGGCTGCGCACCGAAGGTGCCTGCGGGGCATGGCGAGCACTCTCCGGCTGCCCCCGCCTGGCTGCTCTTTCTAAATGTTCCCGATGGGCAGGGCCTGGGGCTGGGGGTCCCGGCTGGACAGTAGTGCCCCACCGGGCAGGGCTGGCTGTGGTAACTCTCTGTTCCTGGAGGGAAACAGAGGGGGAATTCTGAGCCATGACTCTAGCGGAGGCGCAGACAGAAATGGCAGAGTCCGAGGGAAGAATGAGCTTGCCGGTAGGATTCAGGTGGGGTAGGGAGTGGGAGGGGAGATAGCAAAGCAAATACTGTTAGGGAAGAATCTAGATTGTAAGTAGGACAGTGGAGTCTCTGTGCTTTATGGTATTTACCCTCCCCCCCCACCCCCCCAGCGACAGTCCCTTTGGCCTTCTGGGCACTGCACAACACACTTCCCGGCATACCCAGCATTGCTAACACATCCGGCAGTAGGCTGTCCTGTTTTCCAGGACAGGCTCCAACATGCTCATTGTATGATGTGATGCACAGCTGATAATTTTTAGGTCTTTTAAACCTAACATCAAGACAGGTGTGGTCCCTACTTTCTCTGAATCTTCTTTCACCTGTGTGTCCCCCCCCCCCCCCCCCCACTGTTGGGTCTTTCTCAATCAGGTGGCTGGCCTAGCTGGGAAAAATTATAGGCCTTTTCCCCGGCACGCTCCTAGGGACTCTGTGGGTCCTCCCCACCTGCCACCTCCAACCTCCTCACTGGGCTCTGCCCAATTTCAAGGCCCCAGCCCCCATCTCCTGCTCACACCCAGGCTTCCCAAACTCACCGTGGTGGCAGCTGAATCCAGAGGGGCAGGGCTGGCAGGCCTGGGCATCCAGGGCCCGGCTGCGGTAGGTGCCTGCTTCACAGAGGCGGCAGCGAGTCTCCTTGGAGACCCTAAGGCCAGTCCCATTCAGGGCCTCGGAGCCCCCAGGGCATGCACGTGGATGGGCGCTGCCCGGGGGGCAGTAATAGGGAAACACACAGCTGCACAGAGACACAGAGCCCCAGACTCTAGGTTCATGTTGATAGGGTCTGTGTGTGCTTTGATAATGCTCTCAGCTCACTAGCAGGGTCCCCCGCCCCCTTCCACATGCCCCACGCTTGGGCCTTAAGCTGGCTAGGGGAGGGGCAGCTCTGATATCGTCCCCAACAGGGGGCTATGGGCTGGCCTTATGTCTGATGAGGCCTAAGTAGGTCAAGGTGTCTTCCTGGAGGAGGCTGAGCCATGTCTAGGTGGCCGGGCCACTGGGCAGTGTCCAGGCCTGTGCTCTCTGCCCACCTCACCCTGGGCAACGGAACACGTGGGACACATCTGATCGGCTCCGGTGCGGGGACACAGTCAGGAGTTAGGGGAGTGTCAGTCCTGGACACAGGATTGAGGTTGCCAGGCGAAGTACACTGCGTCCAGTCAAATTTGAATTTTAGATAAACAAGGAGCAATTAACAATGAATACACAATAAGTACTACCACATATTGCATGGGCCGTACTTATACTAAAACTTTGTTGTTTACCTGAAATTCATACTTAACTGGGTTTTTAGTTGCTAAATCTGGCCACCCCACACAGAATGGCCTTGGAAACTAAAGAAGGGCATCTCGGTGGGGTTTGCTTTCTCACCCTCCCTTCCCTGGGACAGAGTCAGGGATTGGAGCCCTCGAACACCCTAGCTGGGAAGCCCAAGCAAAGGGTTTCCACTACTCGCCTCTGGGCCCTGCTGTTTTGACCTGCATCGTTTGGGACTCAGCGGCTTGACTCCTCCCCGGAGAGCCCAGAGGCTGAGACACAGGGGGAGCCCCCATACACAGACAGGGGAGGGTACTCACAGCTGCCCTGGGCCAGTGTAGATGGAGGAACCGGCAGGGCAGGCATAGCCCCCGGGGCAAAGTGGGGGGACCCCCGTCTGGGGCCCGCAGTAGGAGCCAGCCCTGCATGTGACCTCAGCCACAGCCCCTGAGAGAGACAGAGCAGACCAAGGCACCTTGGTCTTGGGGGGAATCCAGGTGGTGTGGACCCAACTGAGACCGAGTGGGCCCTGGGGCACTGGGCAAGCAGGTGGCCATACCATGCCTGCATGAAGTGCCCTGTGCTGACACGGCCTGCCTGAGCACCTGGCTTAAGCCTCAGGGGTGAGGGCACAAGGGACGGACGGGGGCAAGGAGTCTCAGCCCTCACGCCCCCGGGGACAGCTGTGCGGCAAGCAGTGCCCACCAGGTAACTGGGGCTGGGGAGGGACAGTTAGGGCAGGCAGTCTCACCTGCAGGGCATTCCGATCCAGCTCTGCAGGGGATCGCAAACACATCTGCATGAGCCCTCAGCTCAGCCTGGGGGCAGTAGTGGCCAGGGGGACAGAGCTCACAGTCTTCTTGTGATGATGCCCCTGGCTTTGTCCGAAAGGTGCCAGGTGGGCAGGGAAAGGCACCCTGATCACCTGGACACCAGTAGCCTGGAGGACACGGGTGGCTTCTGAAGGAAGAGAGACCTGGGGGCAAAAACAGCAGGCATGGCCATGGGACCCCGGAAAACCTCAGCTCTCCTCCACAGAGGTCTCAGCATCCAGCCTAGGGTTAACCTCTTACCTGGGGACCGGCAGTGGTACCCGGGAGGGCAAGGGAGGCACTCTGCCAGACTCTGGCCTCCTTCTGCCGCCAGATAGGTGTGCTCAGGGCAGGCCTGGGGGCTTCCTGGGCTGGTCTCATTCCCTCCAGGGCAGTAGTGGCCAGGAGGGCAGGGGCGGGTGCTCGGGTCCCCTGGAGAGCAAAGGTTGTGCTCACTTCCCATCCTCTCTTCCCGCCCAGAGGGCCTCCCTCTGTCCTTCTTGGGACCACTGCCCTCCTGGCTGCAGGGCAGGTAGCTTACCGGCTTTGCACCAGCGGCCAGCAGGGCAAGGCCCACATTCTTCTTGCTGCTTGGCTCCGGGGGCAGCCGCCACAGTGTGAGGTGGGCACAAGGTGGGTTCTCCACTGCCCTCTGGGCAGTAAAAACCTGAAGCATAGGGTTCACGTTGGATCTTGTGGAAGCCAGGTAGGCTGCTCTGCCATGGCAGGTCGGGAACAGCACGTATCCAGGGGTGGCCTGGGGGATTCTACTAGCCCAAGAGTTGAGAGGTCTGGATGCCAGTCCCGGCTCCACTTGCTTTTATGTTTGTCAAATCAGTAACCTTCTGAATTGCATTAGGTGTATATTCATATTACATACGTCTGATGTATGTAACTATATACACGTGCATATGCACATACATATTAGATGCACAGCGCTGGGGCTCAACTCCTTTTTATGATTTTTTTAAGTAAGTTCTATGACCAACATGAGGTTTGAACTCACAACCCTGCAATCAAGAGTCACAGGCTCTACTGACTGAGCCAGTCAGGTGTGAGCATCAACTATTTTTAGGGTCTGTTTCTGACCAAAACAAGAAATCCTTTGCCCGGGTGGGTGCTGTGGGAGCAGCTGAGCAACCTTGCTCTCTGCCTCTTTCACACTCCAAGGGCAAGAAACAGGGGTGGTTACCTGGTGGGCACTGCTTGGCGCACAGCTGTCCCCGGGGGCATGAGGGCTGAGACTCCCTGGGACCTCGTGTCGTCAGTTCGGAGGTCCCAGGAGGACAGAAATAACCAGCAGGACACTTCCCCCACACCTGTCCACCTCTAATGCACAGAGAGGGGAGAAGAGTGAGATCAGGGCGGAGGGGCTGATCCAAGCCCAGTGCCCCAGCACCAGAGGGGATCCAGGCCCTTGTCTCAGACAGTTTCATTGTGACCCACAGCGTGAAAGGCTTTTGACCTCTCTCCCAGGGGAACACATGGATATATCCACGTATACGAGAGAAACAAGATGTGATACTTCACCCAGCAATAAAACAGGGCGTGAGGCTCAGACCCAGGGGTGCTGGGCATAGTGCAGGGTTGGAAGCTCCACCCCTGTGCATCCTTCAGGAAACGATGGATTCCTGGGTATCTACTCCACCGACTTTGTGGAGCTCGGTGGCTAAAGGGCCGGTCTCAGGGCTGCGAAGAGCAGGACAAGCCCCTCCTGGAGGAACTTGGTGGCCCTGCTGCACTCACTGTGAAGCTGAGGAGGAAGAGGACAGGCAGCTGGTCTATGCTCCCTGCATTGCCCCCAGGTAGTGCTGGCAACCTGCCAGGTCCCTGGACCTGAGCGCTAGAGCTGCCGGTCTGATCTCCAGCTCTGCAGCAGAAAGCAAGCTAGACCTAAGGAAGAACTTCCTGAGTATGGGGAGACAATCCTCCAGAAAGAGCATCTGAGGAACTCTCCACTATCACCTTTCAAGTAGAAAATAATCTGCTTTGAGGCAGGCTCACCTCTGCATGAAACAGAGCAATTCTCCTTTTGACGATTCATCTTCCCAGTCCCAGGAAGTTGGAGGTGTGTGTTTTCAGCAAATGTTGGGAGCTTTCTCTGGACCAGAGACCCCCAGTGTGCTTTCCTTTGGTATGGCTACTCTGGGGCAGTTGGGCTGAGGGCTACTTTGAGGGCTGGGCCTGTCCCCAGGTCTTAGGGGAGGCTGTGGAACCCCCACCGCCCCATGCAGCCCTAGAGCCTCTGAGTCCTGAATCCCAAGTACAGCGGTCTTCCAGTGGCTTCTACTGCTACAGTGAGAATACAGGTCTTACTCATACCAAGTAGGTGTAGGACATTCAGGTAGAATTTGGGTGTCCTGAGCCCTGCTCTCTGATTATTCTGTTAATAGGCACCATATTTATTGTCTTTCTAGCTCCAACAATTACAAAAGCTGTTCACATTGTAGAAGATTCAGAAGTAGACGTAGAAGAAAGGATTGTTCCTCTTTTCCCCTGAGTGTATGTGCAGAACTCTGGTATTCACTGGAGGCACAAAAAATTTTGCCTGTAAGGAACTTTCCCATGTTTTTAGGCAGGGACTGAGCAGAGCTATTTGTATTTCATATTGACCCTCCCTCAATTTGAATGTATTCATTATTATTTTTTTAAAAAATCTCAGTCTACGCCCATTGTCCCAGCTCTCCACCTAATTGTCAGGTTTCCCTGTTCAGGCCTGTGTGGCTAGGTGGGGTTCTTCTTACAGCTGGCCCCGACCCCTCACACCTTAGCTGCCCCACAAGCAGCGTGGGGGCCTCCGGGCAGGCCCATAGCCTGTTGGGCCTCTTGGCCCGGAGGGAGCACTTTGATGGCAGTGCAGGAGGTGAATGACTCGGGGCTATTACTGACCTGCAGTAGCTGCCGGGGTGACAGACGGAGCAGTCACCCTCTTCCCGGAGGCCTGACACACCTTGGGGAGTGAAGGTCCCTGGAGGACACAGAGGAGGGGACCACGTTCCTGGAGAGGGGGGTTAGCCAGTGAAGATGGGCAGCTGAGGGCTCAGGTCTTATCCGTGCCTGTGGACCCATCTCCTCCATGCTTGGACTAATTAGTGACGAGGCCCCCCACCCATCAGCATCCTGCTGCCCTCATGGCACTGAGTTTTTCCTTTCTGCTTTCTCAGAGCCTTCAAAGTGCTGAAATGGCCATGACTTTAGTCTCTCTCCCTAGGATTATTGTCCCCTTACAAAAGGGTAACTCCCTAGGGAAGGATTTCCAGGTAGCAGTGAAGCTATCTGGGGGCCAGGGGCTTTAATCTAACCAATAGGCTTGGGGGGGTTGCGCTCTGTGCATCAGACACTGGGTTCTCTGGGACTGAGCTGGAACCAGGCCGTCCACACTAAGCACATCTCTCTTGGGAGCTGCCTTCTCCTCCCAGCCACCCCTTCCACAGTGCCCTGATGCCCGGCCTGGTTGGGTGGGGTGTGCCTGTGTGGTCCCCTCCTCTCCAACTCAGGTCACCCCACAGCCCCATTGCATCAGTGGCCCTTGTCCTGGGGGCCATCCTCTGGCTTTGCCACCTCAACATTTTCTTGTGCACACGGGCTGTGCTGTATGTGCCAGGCACACCCCAGCGTGCACATCTGGGGTGGGAAATAAGAGAAGTCCCCCGACAGCGAGAAAATTTAAAGGGAGCAGCTGGATCTACTGAAAAAAACTTTCTGACCAGGAGGGGGAGTGCGAAGCTGAAAGGTGTGAATTCAGTTAGGGCTGGTTAACATAAGAGTCAGCGCTTCAGCGAGAGTGGTCTGGGGCTATGGGGGGTGGGGCTGGGAAGGCAGAACAGTGCTTCTCCAGAGACCAGCTGTCTTGTGTGTGTGTATGTGTGTGTGTGTGTGTGTGTGTGTGTGACTAATACAACATATAATCACGGGGACAACAGGCCAAGTTCTTTGGACTCGAAATGTAAATATTCTGGGGTAAGAGGTCACTCATTTTAAAGGGGCATATATACCTTTCACACCATAGTCACAGGAAGAACAAATGTAGGCATCACCTGTGAATCAAACACTTGCAAAGTATAAATAGTTACAGCTCCTAAAATTGGCAGAAGATTTGCCCAAATTGATGTAAGCCATGGAAGGGACTATGAACTTTTGTGGATTCCTATTTGTTTGCCCGGCTGCCTGGGGACAGCACAGGCATGTGTGTGCAAGCATTTGTGTGTGTGCATGTCTGTGCATCTGTACGTGAGTGCACACGAGTGAGTTTGTGTGTGTGTACTGTGAGTACACCTGTGCATGTGTGTGTGTATTCACACGTGCACGCACGAGTTGGTGTGAGGGTGGGCTCATGCACGGTGTGTTCAGGATGACTGGACTCAGACTCGAGGAGAGCAAACTTGTGGTTGCTGGGGCACCGCGTTCTGATCTTTGGGTTCCACTTCCAGCGCCCCACCACCACTGCGGAGCCCTTCTCCATGTGGTGTTCAGGAAGCTGTTCCCAGATTGTTGACCAAGACTGGCACAGGGGATGACACCTGTTTGCCATCATCCTGGTCCAGGTGCTCACCCTGGACCCCCAGGCTGAGTGTAAGGAAGGGGCAGGACATTGATCACGCGTGAGTCAACAGCTGAAGAAAAGAAAAGCAACAGAGTGGGGTGGGATGGGCTTGGGGTAGGGATGAGAGAAGGATGAAATCTCTGCAGGTGGTCTTTGTCATTGGTATTCTTAGGGTGAATATAGTGCCTGGCATGCAGTAGGCTCTCTAAGGAGTTTGAATGATGAATGAATGATGAATGAATGAATGAATGAATGAACAAACGAATGAAAGATGGGGATGTTGGGGAGAAAGATGAGGGCCTGGGATGCATGGGGACTTGAGGGCTCCTGGGCTTACCGGTTGGGCAGTAGGCATGTGCTGGGCAAGGCGTGGGCATTCTGGTGCCGGGATGTGGGCAGTGAAAGCCAGGTGGACACGAGAGGCAGGTGTCTGAGCCTAGGGAGGGCTGGTACTCCCCTTGGTGGCATGGGGCAGGCCAAGCAGACCCTGGTTGGCAGAAGTGACCCTGGGCATTGGACACAAAGTGGCCCCTCTGAGAGCCAGGCTGGGTGCGGTTGAGTGCTCAGGAAGGTCAGTGCATTGTCATTCCTTCCAGCTGGTTCAGGCCATGGTGACGAGTACAGGAGGCCAGGAGGCTGGGTGGGGGCATTGGAGAAAGAATTGGGACCTGGGAAATGGGAGTGTTGAGGCCTGAGGCCCACAGCTGGAGGGCTCCAGCTTGAATCCTGGGTGGGGGTCCCTGGCTTCCCCAAGCCTAGGGGACCAGGCTCCCTCCTGTAGCTCCTGGGAAGATACCTGAGGGCAGAGGAAAGCCATGGGGCTGGAGGTCCTGAGGTCCCAGGAGCATTCAGAGCCAGCCACACAGGAGCTGATAGGAGAGCTTAGGCCCAGGCCAGGGCAGAAGGAGCCAGCTGGGCAGGGTCCACAGCTTCCCTCGGAGGCGCCACCTTGGATAGGGAGGTCAAAGTTCAAGGACTCTGTATGTCCTCACGCTGGAATATCAACCTCCAAGGATGGGATCTGTTCCCTGCTTGCTAGAATGGAGCCTGGCACAGTATGTGCTGAATGAAGCAGCCCCTGGCAGAAGCCTCCCTTAGGGCATCTCTACTTTGGGCTGGCCATGGCACAGCCTGGCATTTCGTGGGCAGAGCCCTGCATTGGGCATAGATTAAGGGCTGGAGGAGTGGGCCATGTCCTGGGGGCAGGAAGCCCTAACATCCATACCCGGGCACAGGCCTGTCCCCCAGACTCAAGTCCACCCCTGTGGGAACCCCAGAGACCCTGACAAACAGATGTTCCTGTTGTGCTGTTTGTGTCTACGGTGTTGAAGTTGGGATTTTGAAGGAGGAGGGGCCCACAGCCGGGAGGGGATGGGAAAGCACAGGGCAGATGCTCACCTGAGCTGCTCCTCGTTGTCCCCATGGGGCAGGGCACAGGGTACAGAGTCCCCTGGGGGCAGTAGTGGCCTTGGGGGCAAGGTCCATTGAGGGGAAAGACAGAGTTTCTTTGGGGAGTGGGGCTGGTAGCTCCCCCCTCACAGTAGTAACCAGCTGAGCAGGGTCCTGGATATAGAAAGACTAGAATTTTAGGGCAGCAACAGAAGCCTTACCAGCTGCCTATGCCATACCTTGCCTCCACCCTGGTCCCTGCCTGCTGTCTCTAACCCCAGAGAATCATGGAAATTAAAGTAGGCGGAAGGAAAAATCAGGGAAATAAGGGAGCACCTAGGGTGTCCTTGGCCCTGAGCTGGCGGCTTCCACATGGAATCCAGGGGGAGGGGTAGTTCTAAGAGCTAACACTTGTGGGCACTTGGTGTGCACCAGGCACTGTTCTAAGCTCCTGTTTGTAACGACTACACTCTCCATAGCAACTGTGGGAGGTGCAGACTGTGGTCATCCCCACTTTAGAGGGGAGGAGACTGAGGTCAGAGAGTTGAAGTGACTTGTCCAAGGTCACACCTGCACTAAGTTCAGAGCTAGAACGAGAACCTCTACTTGGCCACAAGACTGAGGACCCTTAGCAGAGGGAGGGAGGAGCAGGGCTCAAGGGAGGAAGCGGCAGGAGGCCACACTGAGGTGGGCAGTCAGACCCAGACCTATGCTGTGGCCCAGCCAAGGAAAGTGCTGGGGGAAGCCGTGCAGTGGAGCCCGACATAACTCTGCTGGGTCACCAGTACTTACCCTCAGTCTGCCCGTTGCCCTCCCCAGGGCAATACCTCCCTGCAGGACAGGGCTGGCAGGCCCTAGGGGAGAGAGCACCTTCCCGCGGGTTCAGGGTTCCCTCTGGGCAGGGAAGGGCAGAGGATGTCCCTCCTGGGCAATAGTGACCTGTGGGGAAGGCCAGCGTAAGTGAGCACCAAGCATCCCCAACCCCACAGCTGCTCCCTGGGCCCTACAAATTCCTACCATTTATGGCAAAGAAGTGAACGCAGCCCTGAGGGGATATGGAGAGCACAGCTGAAGGACGTGGAGGAGGACACTGGCCCAGGTGGTGGGAGAAGACGGGGAGGGTTAGAATCCAGGCTAGTGGGGTGGGGGCTTTGGCAGGGGTGTGTGTGCAGGCAGCCGAGGTGTGCCTGTGTGCATGTGTGTGTGCATGCCCCTGTGCGTGGGATGTCAGCACTGAGGTTTCTGGGGTCATTACTTAGTGAGAGTAAGTCACAGGTGTGGTCTGGCTCAGTAGGCCAGGGAGACAGTTTCTTGTCCTGGAGAAACTGGGGTCATGTGCACTTTACACAACCCCCCAGTATTCCCCTCAAGCAATAGCTGCCCTAAGAGCACCCTAACAGCCGGCCTGGCCAACAGTTTGTCGAAGAGTCTCACACAAGACACGCTGGAGTCTTCGCTAGGGGATGTTTACTGGGAGGGAGTCGGCTCCCCTGGGGTGGGGTTCTCATGGGTCCTCTGGTCTCACTTTGCAGACAGGCTGTTGGCTGTCCAAGCAGCACCTTAGGATCAGGGTGGGACCGACCAGAATGTCCTGCTCTCAGGCCTGTGTTCCTCCCTCTGTAACATACGCACACTCACCTCCTGCGCACCCACTGGGAACCTGGGGTATGGGCATGTGAGGCTGGTCACAGACCGTGTGAAGAAAGGTGCTGGTAGTGTCCCCAGGCGGGTGTGTCTCCCGCAGCAACCTTCTCCCTGTGTCCTCCCTCTGCAGTAGGATTAGCCCCATTTTATAGGTGGGCCACTGGCTACCAGGGAAGGCTGGGGCTTTGCCGTCGAGCATTGAGTTCTGGGACAGGGCTGAGCTTTGGCAGACGGAGGTCCCAGCTACGTTGAACCCTGATCTGCCCTGTCCATTGCAGTCATGCTCAATGTCCCTCTACCCATGAGAGTGAGGGCAGAGACTGGCCTGAGGGCATCCATTACCTTTGGGGCAGGTGGTGGGCCTCACGGTAGCAGCCCTTTGGCAGTAGGTGCCACCTGGACAGGGCAGGCAGGTGTCAGCCCCAGGCAATGGGCTGAAGGTGCCAGGCTCACAGGGCTGCTCGCTGTGAGCCCCTGGGGGACAGCGGAAGCCAGGGGGACATCGGTATCCATGGGTTCCGTCTGAAGGTGAGGGCACAGCACTGCCTCCCAGGCAGATATACCTGAGGAAATGGAGAACCGTGGCTGAACCTCCTCTAGAATGACCATGGGGTCCTGGACAGGCAGAAGGTGAGAGAAAGGGGTGGCCTTTGGAGCCTTGGGTCATCAGAGTTGTGCTGAGGATAAGGCCAGAGTGGCCACAGCCAAGGGCCATCCCTCAGATGGAAGGACGCCCTCTGGTCCTCAACTCTAAAACATGCCTCTGCCCCTGTGATAGGAAACTATGCAGTAGGCCTCAGGAAGAGTACTGGGAAGGGTCAGACGTTTCCCAGAATAAGCATGGCTCCCCTCTCCAAAATTTCTCTGTCCTCAGGGCCCTGAACAGATGGGGCAGGCCTTCCTTCACATAGGACCCAGACGGAGCTTCCTGGTGGCTGTGGCCAGTCTCTAGCCTTTTCAACAATAAGGGGAAAATGCACCTGTCAGGAATCTCGGACACCCTTCGGCACAGGCTGTTGGCCAAGGGGATAAAGACCAAGGCCTGGCAGGGGCTCCAGAGGGTGTGGAGGCTGCCCTGGGGCTAGGGGGACCACGGGGCTGGCCCAGCACACCAGCACTCCTTGGATCTTGGAAAGTCGGTGCTGGGAGGGCCCTGGACGGTGCGATCTGGTCGGCCTTGTATCTACGGGATGACACATCAGAGGCCCACATCCTGGGGGACAATCACCCTGGCCCAGGATCCTCACAGGGGCTGGGGAGAGACCGCAGGATTTAGGATTAATCTGTGACTTGGGGGCCCTGTCAGGCCTGACCTAGGGATACTCCTCCCTCTTCGTACCTGAGGAGTTCAGGGTCAGGGCCCCCTCACCCTGCATAGCAGAGCCCTGCCTCCAGGGCGTGGGACAGCCCAGGATGGCTGCAGTAGTGCCCCGGGGGGCATGGCAGGCACTGGTCCTTGCTGGCCAGGCCTGGGGCAGAAGAGTAAAACCCAGGCAGGCATGGCACTGGGGAGCCCGTTCCCGTGGGGCAGAAGAAGCCAGGGGGGCAGATGTCATTCCCAGAATGTCCTGGGGCCTCCACCTGTGTAATCAGAAAGAAGGAAGAAAGGCCTTTACGTCAGAGCTGTGGTCTCAGGTTGCACATACCACTGCTGGCCCCTACTGTCCCCTGGAGACCGCAAATAAGAACGTTACATGCAAAATGGTCCCATTACTCTGTGCTTCCACCTGTGCCGGCCAGGGCCTGAGGAGGAGGAGCTAGAAGGGCTGGGAGGAGCTCTTACTTCCTAAATCATAGTGTTGACTCAGTGGAGTCCCTCCCCTCTTTTCCTCATTCCCTGGGCCTATTTTCTCCGCAGTGTCAGTGCGGAATTGGTGACTTCCTGAAGGGGCAGTTTCTAAAAGGGAAGTTGGGGTCCAGAGAGGGCAAATGACAGGTATGTCCAAGGTCACATGGCAAGTCAGTAACAAAATGAGAATCAGAGACAATCAACTATCATACCACCATCACACCATCTGTCTGTCCAACACGAGTCTGTGTGTCCATCCACCCAACTGACTCTTCACTACCCTGCTACAGTATAATGATCCTACATATTGATGGTCGCTTTCTCACCACATGGCCTTGAGAACATCCATTACCCCACATACTTCTCTGTTTCTTCATGTCTAAAGTAGGGTAACCGTGGGGCCTCCCAAAGGCCATTGTGAGGACCGCTGAGCCAATGTGCACACAGCACAGGAATGTTGCCCAGCACCGAGTAAAGCCTCTGTTTATGTTACTGCTGTTATCGTCACATGCCATCAAACCCAAGATGTCACACATTGGAAGGCGAACGATTTAAAAGAAAAAAGTCACTGCCACTGTGATCTCCAGATGCCATGGATTATAAGATGCTGCTGATTGTAGAGATGTTAAACGTGAAAAAGATGCACATCTTAGAATCACTGAAATAAGCTATCATTGGGTGGGTCCTATGCCAGGCCCTGAGGGCGCAAAGGTGAGAATGGTCCTGCCCTCAGGGCATTCAACCCTGGCAGGAGAAGCAGTCAGCCTAGTAGGAACCCCTGGCCCGCTCTGTGGTCCAGTACAGCGTGGGTGTTGCCGGGCAGACTCAGACACAAGCCTGGGCGGCCACCCCGGTGTTACATACCTTGTGTCTGAGGGGGGTGGGAGACACCGCTCCTCCCGTGCAGTAGTAGGCCGAGCGGCAGAGCCCTGATGGCTGGGACAGCCCTTCTGATGAGCAGAACATCCCTAGAAGAAGCAGACCCAAGGGGAGGGTGACAGAGGGACTCTTCCCACCTCCCTCTGGCTCTGGCACCAGCCCTGCCTCTCTTGGGCTGTGCCCCACCTGCTCCTCCCTCCCTAGGCTCTTAGACTAGCACAGGGTGTTGGCGTGATGGCCAGGCAGAATACAGGGAGTGAGGGGCAGAATGAGCTAAAGAGACATGGCTCTGCCTTGACCAGGCAGTAATTTCTCTCCAGCAACACCGGGTCTCTGAAGAAAACATGGGGCTGGTCTTGCCCAAGTCCTAGAGGTACATGTTGGGTGGGCTGGGGCACAGGGTATGAGGAGTCCTGGAGAATCCAAAGGACGGTGGGAGCTGTGGGCCTGCAGGAGGTCAGTGGGGCCCTGGCCCATATTTGAACCTGACTTTGCTTTCCTTGACCCAGCTGTTAGACTTGTGAGGGGCTGCCATGACAATACAGGCCCAGGGGGCCAAAGACATTCCCTCATGGACTTGTCTGCTTGCCCTCCTTCTACTTCTACTTCTCCTCATTCTCTTCTCAGCCCTCTAGTCTAGGCTTCCCGAGGGCCCATGACCCAGAATCCACCAACCTGCCGGGCATGGCTCACAGTCCAGCTCTGCACTGGCCCCTCGCCTGGGCCCAAATGTCCCCCGAGGGCACGGGTGGGCAGTGGCTGAGTGGGAGCCGGGGGGACAGAAGTAGCCCTGGAGGCACAGGCTGGGGCCACCGGCCGTGGGACCTAGGGGCAATGGCAGGGTCAGCCTGAGCTTGTAGTGGGAGCCCTACTTTCTGAGCATCCTGGTCAGAGCCTTGGGAGCCCCAGGCTCTGAAGCTGGCCTGGCCCAGCTCCTCAGGCAAGCTGCTTTATTCTTTGTCCAATTTATGGGCATGTTGGCTGGGAGGGGGACCCTCAATGGGTGTCCATCTGCCATCGCAGCAGGAGGTGTATCGCCCGGGGAAACCTCTGTGGGCTCCAGAGATCTCCAGCCTTGAGGCTGACTGTTGAGCATAAAGCTCCCTTTCTCCAGAAGGTGGCACTCGCCCATGCTGGACACGCTGGTCTGCAGACCCCACTGCTTTGCTCTGGCCTCTCTGCCAGGCCAGTAGCCACCTGTGTATCTCTGAACATGACCAAGGCCATGTCATGATCTCAAGTGTGCAGAATGTACCTTGGGAAAACCGAGTCGGGTCACAGCCAACTAGATCCTAGGGTCCTAGACCTCAGACTATCCTGTCCTGCATCTAGTGCCTACCATCCTGAGCTGGGCACTGGGTGTCCGGATGAGTCGCCGTGCAATGCCTCTCCTGACATGTCCCTCCCTTGTACCTGGCTGGTTTCGGGGCCCCCTTCCTTCCACTCTACTGTCAGTTGTCAAGGGCTGCATGTGGATCATAACACTACGACTTGACAACCAAGCTTCTGACACAAGAATCCCTGAGATACATTCTAAAGCCAAATCTAAATGAAGGCGTAAGGGAGAGACCAGCAGTCTCTTGTGGCACTGAGCCGATTCACTGTGCCACCTCAGGTTAGTCTCTCCACTCTCTCTCTAACAAGGGAGGTGACCTGCTCGTCAAGGAGGCATCACTTCTGCGGGGGCTCGAACTATCAGCACCTTGCCCTGGGACCCAGCACCATGTGGGGGCCTTGTGTTCAGCCCCAGTGAGCCCACCTGTGCCTACGGCTTCACAGTAGAATCCTGCAGGGCATGGCTCACAAGACCCCTTGGCCTCCTGGGGCTGGAATGTTCCGTTCTCACAGGCCCTTGGCTGGGGAGATCCCTCTGGACAGTAGAAGCCACGGGGGCACCGGAAAGATGTAGGGGTGGCTGAAGTCTGGCCAGGAGGACAATAATGACCTGCTGAGCATGGTCCATCTGGGAAGGGTTTTCCGGACCCTGTGGAGAGAGGGTGGAGGCAGGCTGAGTCCACGACAGTGGGCCTGGCTGCTAATGAGACGGAAAAGGAGAAAAGGGCCCTGGAAGAATATCTGGAGCTGTGCCTAAACTTGGAAGTGCAGTGTGCCCTGAGGCTCAAGGTGCCAGGCTTTGCAGCCGGATCCTGCGTCCCCTCCCAGCTCGGCTGCTCACTCCCTGTGAGGCAGTGCAGGAGGCCTCTCCCAACTCAGGTTTTTCATCTGCAAAATAATGGCCCTAATGTGAAGATAAAGGAGTTAAAAGGCCTGTCTGGTCACATCCCATGGGATCATGTAGAGCCAAAGTGAGAGAGTGCTGACTTAGGAACCTAGAAATATAGGCCCCGCTGTGGTTGTTGGAGATGTGCAGGGCTCTCCTGCCCCAGCTGCAGGGGATTGGCCAATGCCTGACAGCCTCAGCCTTATTCTGGTGTGACACAGACACATGCTCCTATGGGGATCCCCGGGGGACCACTGGCGGGAATTCACACCTCCCTTCTTCTGCTTCCCAGCACCGTGCACCAGTCTATTTCCTGTCCTACCGTATCTGGTTCTAGGTGATTTATACATGAACGGAGTAGACAACTACAATTGACAAATGCACACCATATTCTGTTCTCCTTCTTTTTCCAACATGGTTACTGCTATGTCTACCCTCTCATTCTTAGGCTCAGCCCTGGCAGGGTCTCCCTGAAGTCCTATTCCCTGTCATTCTGGACAGAAGGCCCTGCTTCCTGAACAAGGCCATTACCTTCAAAGCCTACAAGTGCTCCATGAAGCCTCCACCCCTTGGGATCAATGTCCCCCCACCCCAGGACATCCAGAGCATTTTGTCTGCCAGAAATCAGTGTGCTTGGGCTGGGACATTCATGTTCTTGTCTGTCTTTTTCTACCCCCTTCCTTACTGTTCATTCTCAGGGGTCGGGGCCAGGTCACGTTTGCCTTCCCCACCCATCCCCATGTTCAGGCCTCAGGCAGTGTTCCCTATATAGGGCTGCAGGTCATATATGATGGGAGGGGACCTATGATGTCACCCACAGGCAGGCTGAATACCTCTGGGATAAATGGATCTGTTAAGGACCCCGCAAAGTCCCAGAGAGATGGCTCTCGTCACCTGAATCTGAGCAGAATTGTCCTGCAGGACAAGGCCTACAATCCTTAGCACTGCGTGCACCAGGCCACTCTCGGAAGGTGCCCCTGGGACATGGGTGCTGGGTGGGGATCCAGGTACCCAAAGGGCAGTAGTAGCCAGCAGGACAGTCCACTGGCCAAGTAGGCCTGTCGCCTGGCTTCTGGAAGGAACAGAACCTGTGGAAACAGCCAGTAGGTAGTCAGGAATGAGAGTCAGGGCCTTCTGTATCCCTAGGTTTTCTAAGCAGTGAGGGTCCTGAGGGTCCTGCAGAGGAAGAAAGCTCCTGGGGCATAGAGGATTTGGGCAGAAGTGAAACCCCCCAGGACCATCTGAGGTCAGAGGAAATGAGCATCAAGGTGGACAATGGCCTCCTGTCTCATGAGTCTTGTACATGAAGCCTACAGCTCTTCAAGGCCCCTGCATCGGCATTACAGTTTTAATTACATTGGGCTCTGCAGGGCAAGGGTGCCTGGAGGGCCTGTGGTCACTGGTCCCTGCAACGTGTCTGAGTCCCTCTAGCTTCAGAGAGGGCAGGAAAGGTCAAGTGTCACCCAGATAAAGAAGGAGCCCCAGCCCCAGCAATAGCTCCTCACTTTCCAGCAGGGCATGTCTTGCAGAGACTCTGTCCAGGTTCATCCTGATACTGCCCTGGGGGGCAGAGCTGGGGTTCCAGGCTGCCTGGGGGACACGAGTGCCCAATGGGGCAGAGAGTGCCTAGAAAAGCCATGGGAGACAATTATTTCCTCTTGGGAGACTCCCCAGCTCCTTCCAGCCAGAGCCCACAACAGTTCTTACTCCCTCCATGTGAGTGTGGTTGACGGGGTGGGGTATGTGATTCATGGTGCTTCTGAGGTATGACACTCCTGGGTCTGGCCCCTTACACCTCAGTCCTACAGACGCCTAGAGGGGATGCTCCAGCTGAAAACAGCCCTGTGGAAGGTCCACGTAGGAACCTCCTGGTGGTCCCTCGTGGGAAGGAGCCAGATGTGGAGTGACAGGGCTGAGAGGGATGAAGGACAGTGCTCTCCACAAGTTGGGTGTTGAAACTGGGAACCTCACAAGCTACCTGAGGCAGCCCCAGGCTCCCAGGTCAGAACATCTCTCACCAACAGGGTTCTCAGGGGTCCTAGTCCTATGAAATGTTCCTCAAAACGTAGCCTTTTTGGGCATGTAAGTTTGGGAAATGCTGTGTCAACTAAGTCCCCTGGAGACCCCTGTGCTCTTCATCATATGGAACACGAGCAAGCAGTAGGAAGCCTGACCCTGCTCATGATCTGGGTTTTCCATGGGTCTTGGCTTAATGAAGGCATGAGATGCGGGTTGCAAGGGACCTAATTTGGAAGACAGACCATAGGAAGAGATGGAGCAGGATCAGAAACCTGTACTCTTTAGGATGAAAGTTGAAACTGTTTTTATTCTTTTATATATCGACTTTTTAAATTTCCTGGGATATTTGATGCATTTTTTGGAGATGTGGTCCTGAATAGGTTGTGCTCTGGGGTGGGGCTGTGTCCACACTGAGGCCAGATCTCCCAGGTGGGGACGGTGTGGGGGGATCCCTCCTGAGAGCTGCAGTATCAGAGGGAGCCTCCCTGTTTGGTGAGGAGCCCCTTCCCACTGACGGGCTATCGGGCTGTAAGCTTGGTGAGAGCAGGGCACTTGAGCCTCTTGGTTCTCTACAGACAGCGCCTGACACACAGGTGCTTCTCAGGGACTGTCGGTTGGCAGACGGCCTTAGAACGGAGAGCACAGGCCAAGTGGTCTACAAGCTGGGTCTGACTGCAGAGGAGCTTTGCTTGGCTTGCACAGAGATCTAATCTTTTAAACTTAGTTGCCTAGATTTGCAGCTTTCCTTGAGCCCTAATGTGCACTGCGGTCCCTTCATGCATTTGCATTCACAGCTGGCCTGGGCCCTGCAGGTGTGATCCCTACTCCTAGGAGAGGTTCTTTTATGCCCTGCCAATCTCTTTGATTGGTATTCCAGTGGCAATCTGTGTGGGTCTGCAAAGATTGTGTCCTGGCCAGGCCCTTTTTTTTTCATTCAGTTGCTGACCTTCCCTTGCACAGCACACTTGCTAAAGGTTCTCAGGGCCAGGCACAATTCCAAGGAATTAGCAGCGACTTCGCCCTGCTTTCCTTTGTTGCAGGAAAGAGTGTCAGAATGCAACTGAGTAATGTAGTCATAGAGCCAACTTTCAATACATTCTGATTTAAAAAAAGGAACCTGCTTTAAACTTCTAGTGTAATTACTTATATCTCAAAACTGATTATAACCAACCTGTTCTTGGTTCTCAGCTGAGAACAGAGGCCCCAGAAGACAGAACGGTGCCCCCTCTGCTAAGCCTTGTGCTTGGGGTCTGAGCTTCTACCCCTTCTCTGCTGGACCCCAGGTAGCACATGAGGGGTGAAGACCCTTCCTGCCCCCTCACTAGAGTGTCTTATATAGCCCTCCCCCAAAGCATGGGATTCTCCATTTTGACTGATTTTTTAAAAAATGCTTCTTGTTCCTTCCTTTTCTCTACCATTCATCCCACACATCTCCCATCTCCCTTTCTGCACTCTTGGCACATGAGGAGCCACATGCTAATACTCAGTGTTTTCAGCCCCTTCCATGGAAGGTTCTAGGTCTGAGGCCTGTCTCACTGCAGTTGGGCCTCAGGAGCCTGAATACAGAGGGAGGGCCCACAACAATGTCTTCCTTCCAGGCCAGCCCACTGGGGGTCCCACAGCACCCTACCCCTACCCAAATGCCGAGGAGGTCCGCCCTTACCTGGACTGTGCCCAGAGACAGAGGCTCTGGGGCAGAACCAGCCTCCTTCACATGGGGCCTCTGGGGAGCTCAGGCCGGCCCTGGAGCAGAACCAGCCAGCTGGGCATGGCCGGCAGTCCTCCCGAGACGTGGCCCCAGGGGTGGGCAGGAGGAAGCCTGCAGGGATACACTCTGTAGCTACCTTCAGGGGGCCCCGCTCCCAGAGGGAGGCCCAAGGTGGTGCCTCTCAGCTTGCAGAGCCGTGGTCCTGCTCTGCCTGCTTCGCCTCATGGACCAGTGGCTGAAGGGCTGCCTCACTCCTGTTGTCTGGGCCCTGGCACAGCTGAGATTCATCTCATCCCCCCATCTTAGCTGTAAGGCCTCACTCACTTCCTTCTGTGCCTCTGCCATACACCCCTCTGGCTTCAAGCCTCCCACAGAAAGCCTGGGCCCAAGCTCTCTGTCACCTCATTCATCATTCCACCCCCAAGCCCCAGGCTATGTGGATGCAGGATGGACATTGCTCTTTAAGTACAGTTTGGGGGTTTCTTCTGTGCCCTTCCCAAGATGTCTCCCCAAGGCTGGACCTCCACTCCTTTCTCTTCTCGAGGGCCCAGAGCACACCCCTGCCCTGCTGGTGCCCCACCCCCACATCAGTAACTCACCTGGGGGGCATGGAGTGGGCCTGGGGCTGCCCTTGGGACAAAAATGACCTGGAGGACAGAGGTCTCCTGTGATCCCATCAGTGGGGTTTGGGACAGCTGCTGCTTGAGTGCAGTGGAAACCTGCCCTGCAAGGCCCAGACACGGCCACCAGCCCAGGCAGGAGGCAGTAGGAGCCTGTAGGAGAGAGGGAAAGACAGGATCCCCAGTCATGGGGAGGGGAGAGATTGGGGCACCCCCACCCCAGCCAGCAGATGTGCATTGCGGTCTACCGCCAAAGCATCCCCATCCCAGCCAGGCCTGAGTCCTCCCTCCCTGGTCACGGAGGGTGTGGCCTACTAGGGCTGGGGTGGGGGTATGTCCCTGTCCCCTTACCTGGCTCACAGAACATGCAGTCTGACTGCTGGACACCCCCTCTCTGTGGCTTGTAGGTGCCTCTGGGGCAGGGGAACTGAGAAGCAAAGGATGTGGAAGCAGGGCAGTAATGGCCTGCAGGACACTCGTTCCCTACCACAGAGGAAGTGTTTGCCGGGCAGAAGAAACTACGGAAAAGACAAGCGGGGAGGAGGGAGCTCACAGGGCTCTGTGGCCCCAGCAGCATGGAGTGGGGCAGATATGGCTGCCTGGGTCCACCCTTCATCGCTGGCCTCAGGAGTTATTGGCCCACTGGGGACATAGCTCTGCTACAGCTCAAGGTCCCGGGGCAGGCACGGGGGGGGGGGGGGGGACACTTAAATGGCTTAAATTAGAGCCAAAGAGACCTAGGTTTGAAATTAGGAATGACTCAGCGATACCCAATAAAGAGATCAAGAGACATAAGAAAGGTGGCTAGAAGGTGTGGCAGTTCTTCAGTGACTTTTTTTTAAAGTCACAGAAAACTTAGGTTGAAAGGGGTCTTAGCGAGCATCTGGTCCAGCCACTTCCTATAGCAGGAATGCACACCCTGCCCAGCTGGACACGTGAGCCCCCAGGATGGCCTCTCAGCACTTACCCCTCAGGACAAGACTCACAGTGGCCCTGGGCGGCCAGGCTGTTGTAGGTGCCTGCTGGGCATGGCCTGGGGGTAACAGTGCCTGGGGGGCAAAAGTACCCTGGAAGGGAAACAGATCTGACAGGTCAGGTCCACAGGAAACCCCACTCCCTGGCTCTCAGAGTGTTCCCATCCTAAACCCAGTTCCTATATGGCCCAGGGGACCCTTGGCCCCTGTCTGAGTGGCGGCCTTGGAGCTTGCTCCCTTCCCACCTCCCCAGGCTCCTCCTCAGACCAGCCCCCAGAGGTACCTGCAGGGCAAGGGCCACTGGTCCCATCTCCCAGGGAGCCGTTGGGAACGAGGGCCCCATGGTGGCAGAAGAAGCCTGTGCTGCAGGGCCCAGAAGGGCTGGTGAGACCCGCGGAGCCGCAGTACTGGCCAGGTGGGCACAGGGAGCAGGCAGCCTGCAGGAGATGCCAACCCCCAGCTCTGTCCAGGGGGACACAGGTCCAGGGGGACCACACCAGGAGGCCCGAAGGGGGCCTCAGGTCTGAGAACATCTTGTCCTGGCTCACCTTCCTCCGTCTACAACACCCCTTATGGGCACTGGCTCCCCTCTGCTTGCCCATTCTCCAGGTGGGGCACAAAGGCTTAATGCTCCAAACTACTCTATCTGCGGGTTGTTCTGCTTGCTTTCTTTTTTTCTCTTTACCTCCATGTCCTTTTGTAGTTTGACCAATCACACCAGGGGAAGCCTCTCCTTCTTGATCTACCTCCAGGGGAGCCCTTTCTGCTCATCTGAGTGTGGAGGACCAAGCAATCCAGAGCACTGGGGTTTCTGGGGCTTTTGACAAGCCAGGAATATTCCTCTAACAACAGGAGGGCCTCTGAATAGTGAACCGCAAACCATGATTTGGAGGCGCTTGTGAATAGAACCAGATATTAAAGCTGCTTTTGGAAATTGGCAATTTAAATAGAATTTTGTGCATCCTCTGGTGGCCCTTTATAAATTCTGTATTACTATATGTTATAAAGTAATGTCTCCTGTCACTCCTCTGCTCAAACCCTACTTTGGCCTGTCTCACTCAGGCGGCAGTCCTCAAGGTGAGCATAAGGTGCTACGTAGCTGCAGCCGCCCTCCAGCCCGCCCTCACTGGGCACCCTCCCTGTGCTCCCTGCAACCCCCACCATGCACCTGCCGCACGGTGGGGGCGGGTTGCTGCTCCCTCGGAGTTTCCAAAGTCATATGTGCAGCCAACAGGTACGTGCTGGGAGCCGGCTGTGTGCCAGGCACCATTCCGACTCAGAGTAGTGAGCGAAAGACAGAACTCCCTGGCTTTGTGGTGCTTATATTTTAGTGGGGAATACAGAAAATAAATAAGGCCAGCAAGTAAAATACTATGGTAGACTATGATATGCGCTACGGAGAGCCAGGGAAGGCCGTCCTGGGAAAATGACTACAGTCCCCAAGGTAGGAGGAGCTAGCCAGGTGGCCCTGTTCTCCAATCCCCATTTGACCTCAAGGGCAGTGTGGCTTGCCTAGATCCAAACAGGGCCCTTCCCACACCCAGCCTCCTCCCAGGCTGGGGTCTCCCTACCTCTGAGCTGAGCTTGATGCGTGCGCTGAAGGTGCCAGGTGGGCAGGGTTGGGGCACGGCTGAACCCCTGGGGCAGTAGTGTCCCTGAGGACACGGGCCAGCCTCCTCTGGAACCAAGAAACAAGTTAGCCTGGCCCCTGGAAAGCGTGTGGCGAGGAGCGGGGGTACTGTGAAGAACTCCCTCTGCGTCCCCGGTACAGGCTCTGGGCCCTGAGATGGCGCTGCGGGTCTCTCCTGCGGGTCACACCCTCCGCACCTGGTTACTCCACCATAGCCCTGGGTTGCTGTTACAGAAGGGAAGAGACCGGGGAAGCTGTTCCTGACATGGGGTGGTGGCATCTGGAAGGGGCTCTTGAAGGAGGCAGGGCACCTGAGGGAGGCAGGGCCTCTCTGGAAGGCTCAAGCCCCGGGGTCTAGGGGGTGGACGGACAGCGTTTGAGACTGAGGCAGGCTTTCCATCACCATCCCAGCTCTTGCTGTAGAGGCCTTTGCAGACCTTCCCATGCTGGTTGGTATTTTTACGTTTTTCCTAGTTTCTGGAGATGCCTAGCTGTGTCTTCTCTCCTCTCCCTCGACCCCCATGGGCCCTGTTCCAAGAGGCCTGCCACCAGGGCTGCTTGGTGACTGAGGATGGGAACCAGCCAGTTCTGGGCTGTTGCTGCACAGACAGGGCTATTGTAGCCGGCAGGTCAGGACTGGAGGGATGAGCTGTGCATCAGACAGTGTCCTCACCAGTGTCCAGGCCTCCCTGAGGATGGTATGACCCTCAGGGCCCGAGGACAGCTGCAGAATGGCAGAAAGCTGGACTGGGGTCAGTGCGCCCGGGCGCTCAAATTGGCTACTGACTATGTGCCTTAGGCAAAGCACACTGTCTTCCTGAGCCTCAGTTTCCCTTCTGACAGAGACAGGGATTGTACTGGATCATGGGATTTTGCCCCATGGTCCCTGAATTCCAAAAAGGACTTGAGCCCCAGAAGATTAAAACCACTGGAATGATCCCTCAGCTATACAATGAGAACTACTTGGGAGGGTTAACATATTGACCATACCTGGGCTGGGCCCCACCCTCAGTACTCTGATCTGATGGCCTGGCCCTCCCACCACCCCCATATCAGTTTGTGCCAAGTGACTCAAATGCATGGCTCAGCTGAAGAGTACTTTTCAATGACCCTTAAGGTGAGTTTCCTCAGGTCTGCCTTGTGGGCCCTCAGCCTCGCTTGTGTGGGATATAGGAGTTCTTGGGGTGTCCCGCCCAGAAGGGATAGTAGGTAGTGGAGACAAATGCCAAAGCACTGTTCATGCTGGGCACCAGTGTCCTGCTGTCCCATGAATGAGAGCCCAGGAACACAGGTGGCCCAGGTCAGGTACCCCAGTTCTCTTGGACGGAATAGACTCATCAGTCTCTCTGGTTGACAGAGTGGATGGAAGGCTCTGAATCTGTCCCCTACCTCCCAGTTGGGGGGCTTAGGAAACGGAGCAGGGGATCAGTGTCCAGCAGGGAGGGCCTCGTACCTTCAGTACCGGCCTCTGGGTTGGGCCGGGTGGACCCTCTGGAGCAGAAGAAGCCTTCCCAGCACTGTCCACCGGCCTCTGTAGCATTGGCCCTGGGGCAGAACCTGCCCCTATCACAGGCTTGACATCCTGGCAGGCTACTCAGTCCCAGCACGGGGCCATAGGTGCCTGGGGGGCAGGGCTGCCAGTCAAGCCCTGTCCCTTCAGGGCAGTAGAAACCTGTGAAGGGATCAGGGCCGAGATTAGAACCTGAGGAAGCAGGGGATGGGGAGGAAGGTGGCAGAGGGCAGGCTCTGGGCGCTGGGCTAGAGTCCAGCATGGAAGCCTGGCATCTCTGCCGTGGGGCTCCTGCCCAGGAAATAGAAATGCTCTGTAAATCCGGAATTACCACCTTATTATCCGAATACATAGCCCAGGCCTTTGAGGGAAGTGGGGGCAGATAACAGGCATGTTAACTGCTCTGCCCACCCCTCCCTTTTGCTTTGGACGCTTTGCTTAGTCAGCCAGGCCACTGGCAGGACACTGACCTCTTGGACACAGCTGCGGCCTCAGCCCTGGAACACAGTAGCGGCCACTGGGACAGACGTAACATCTTGTTGTGTGGGTGCCGGAGGCGTAAGAGCCAGGAGGGCAGGGAGTGGGGTCAGCCATTTCCAGAGGACAGAAGTGCCCAGGGGGACAGGAGCTCCCAGAGAGCCCCTCCATGGCGGTGGTAGGGACAGTTCCTCCAGTGCAGGAAACGCTGGAAAAATGTGGGGGAAGTCGCTGAGGAGCACACAGCCACGGAGTGTGGGTGGACTTTAAGCATGGGCCTGGGACCCTTCCTAGCCGGTTCCTTCTTGAATCCTGGCATGACTTAACCTCTGCATGTCTGCTAGTGGCCCAAGGCCCCACAGGCCAGTGGGGGTGGCACCTTGTTGACTATAGGGATTTCTTCCCCTTGTTCTCTGGCTGGGTCTGGATCCTGGAGTGGAACCAAATCCTCACTCTGGGGACCCTGTTCCTTCAACTCCATGTGGGTGTGTTTGCCCACCCTGGGTAGCAGGGTGCTGGCCAGACTGGCAGGTGGCCGCCAGAGCAGAGTCTCCCTCCAGAGCAATCTTGACATCCTTCTGGGGTTCTGTTCCCTTCCTCAGACCAGGTACCAGGTGGGCATTGGGTGGGGACAGGAGCTCCTGCAGAAGTCAGAGCAACAGAAGGAAGAGGCCCCAGGGGGAGACATTGGACTGAATTAGGCTCCTATCCCTTGGAACTTCCCTCTGGGCAGACCAGTATGGAAATGCCTCCCCCTCTCTGCTTCCAGAGGACAGGGACCAGTTCAGCTTTGGAGTCCTTGAGTCAAAGTCACTGAATGAAAGGAAGACACTTGCCATTCTGCAAGAGAGTACCCAGGTGGAGGAATGACCCTGCCCTGAAAGCATCCTCAGGGTAAAGGAGGAAGGTCAGTCGCTCAAGCGAGGTTTCCTGAGGCCCAGGTTGGGGGAGGGTTCCAGGGAGGGGAAGGGTGAGGACTGTTGAGCAGAGTGGGGAGGGCATGTGGGGGAGAAGAGTCCTGTGCTCAGCCCTGCACAGCTTAGCACCGCCCTCCATTTTGGGCTATGGCTCATGTGCTGGGAGAAGGGCTTAAAACCAGTAGAGACCCGCCCTCAACAGTGGAGGGCTGGAAGGGACTTGACCTCCCTCTGCCCTGTCATGGTAGGAGTGGCCCCAGAGGCAGTGAGGTACCCTCGAGGCAGTAGTGCCCAGCGGGGCAGAGGAGGCCCCGGGCCCCGTCGGTGGGGTCCTGGCTGGTGGCTCCTCCCTTGCACCAGTGCCCTGCCGCACAGTCTCCTAGAGGAAAGGACACCTTGTCAGCCCTTCCCACTGCACCCCTTGCTGGAGAACCCAGCACAAGGCCCAGGGCTGCTCATGCTGCCCCATGCCCTCCCCCACTAGGGCCACAGACTGCAGGAGTTCCTGACGCAAAACCAGCCCGAGCAGCCCGGGCCCTGGGATGAGCAGGATCCCGAATCTCCTCCAGGTGTAGTTGGTACCAAGTTTCCAGGTCAAAGTGGCTGTGGGGTCTGAGCCAGGCTGAGATTTGCCCTCAGAGCCTGCCAACTGCCAGGCCTGGATTTTCCTTATGGGTCAAAACATTTCCAGCCATTTCACAGGGAAGCCAGCCAACACCCAAGAAAGTGCCACCCTCTTTCTTCCCCCTACCCAAATCAGCTAACGGAGGGGCTAGGGGCAGAGATGTTAAAGACCCTCTACAAGAACCCCTGCACACGGTGCTGGTGGGGCCTCCGTGCTGACTTTGGGCAGCTGGGGTGTGGTTCTACTTTGAGACGAGCGTACCGTGATGAAGGGACTCCCAATTCGTGGTGATAGCAGATCACCTGGAAAGCTTTTTAAAACTAGACACCGAGGCCCAACCCTACACCTCTTGACTTTCTGGGGTGGGGTGGGGTGGGGTGGGAGAGGCAGCGGAACCTTTGCCCAACAAACCCTGCTGCTCTGCCCCCATTTTTACCAGCGATCCAGGTCCATGTAGTTTCTCCCCAACACATCTCCTCCTCAGCCTGCTCTGGGACCCACCAATCAGGCCCACCCCCTGCCTGAGTCCCTTCCTGTCCTCCAGGATGTACCTGTTGGTGCCGTGAGCCCTGCCAGTGCACAGAACCTCCCAGCGGGACACAGCTGACATTCTGTGATGCTCCTCAGTCCCCTCCGAGGGCCGTAAGTACCCATTGGGCACCTGTGGAGTGTGGCCACGCCTGTGCCCAGGGGGCAGTAATAGCCTTGAGGACAAGGATACAGGCTGAAGTCCTGGATGGGCCCAGCGCTAGAGTCGCAGTAATAACCTGGCCAGGAGTGAGGGACACTCAGGAGGACTATCCCCTCCCTGAAGGCATTTAGTCCTAGCAGGTCTCCTGCCACGGGGGCCCTCAAGGACCATGCCATGGAGCCCGGGACCCAGACAGCTGCCCTTGTGGAGCTCCCCCTCCTGGCCTTGTCCCCTTTGCCTGCACCTGAAGATCTTGCTGCCTCTCACCTGCTGGGCACTGCCCGCTGGGGGCCTGGAGACCAGCCTCCTTGCAGTAGAAGCTTCGTGGGCAGACCTGGCACGCCGAGGGCATGGTCTGCTCCGGGAGGTGGGAGAAGGTGCCAGCAGGACATGGTGTTGGCCTGGGTGATGCTGCAGCTGAGGACACAGGGAGGCAGCATGGCCTGGCTGAGGGGAGGCCAGAGGTCCAGGGGGGAGGATCCTCAAGGGCAGCAAGCATGGGCCCTGCCCCAGAGATGGGGCAGGGCCCATCATGGATGGTGTTGACTGTAAGATCCACCTCTGCCAACATCCCTGAAGCCCGGCTCCCTCGCCCCTCCACAACACACAGAGACCCCCAGCCCTTCACCTGTAGCCTGAAGAGCATCATCAGGGCTCATACCATGACAGCTAATGAGACTCCTGGTGTGACAAGGCCACTGCCATCAGTTCTCAGCTGCCCATACCAAACAACTCAAACCATGGCAAACACCCCAAGTATATTTTAACCATGCCCCTCTGCAACACTCCTTGGCCTTGGGCTGAACCGTCTATGGCACCCCTTTTCCCTCTGGCCTCTTCCCAAGTGCCCCAGGGTCCAGACGATAACTGAGGAATAGGATCTGTTAGCAGCCCCCTGGACAGGAGGGCGCATCAGGCTGAGAGTGGGGCCCCTGGAGACACTCACGGCAGAAGGTTCCTGGAGGGCAGGGGGCCCCTGTCAGCCCGTCCTCTGGAGCTGGGGACACTGCTCCTTCAGCACAGAAGTAGCCAGCCTGGCAGGGCCCACTGGGAGTGGACAGTCCTGGAAGTGAGAGGGGGGTGCCAGGCTGGGGCTGAGTGGACTCGTTATGCAGACAGACGGGGGTCCTCCTGCAGGGTCAGGCCCCAGAGGACTGAGAGTCACACCAATGGCTGAGCCTATGTGGGGTGCTCCATCTCTTTCTCTCCTCTGCCCAACCTTGTGATGCAGGTACCACTCTCATCTCACACAAGGCCCAAGGCATTACCAGTCATAGTGGAGCTGAGATCTGAGCATAGGCTGAGGTCTTGGCCTCACTGTGCTCTACCATCTGAGGGTGGTTGGGAGCTGGGGCAGGAAGAGTCTAGTTCACATCTGGGTCCCCAGTGACTGATAGCATTTGGTCATAGTAGGTGCTCAGGAAGTCACTCTGACATGGGGAACGGTGAGAGGGCTTGAGCAAGGGGCCACCAAGCCCCTCCCTCTGCAGAGAGGCCCACCCTCCCGATGCTATTCTATGACGACCCACCTGTGCGCCCTCAACCAGGACGGCAGCAAGTTTATGGTAGCCCAGACCAGCCTGTAAGCATGCCAAAGCACACCATCCCACGAGGCAGGTGCAGACGGGGGAAATAGTGGTTCATGCCTGTACTCACATGGCCGGTGAGAAGGCTGGGGTTCCCACCAGTTCTCTCGCCTTCTGCATGCCTGGGTCACAGCACAGAGGCCAGAGAGGGATCCTGGGTCCTTACCAGAGGTGGCGCAGAAAGAACCTGGTGGGCAGGGTATGGGCTCTGGGCTGCCCTCGGGGCAGAAGGATCCAGCTGGGCACTTCCCCCCTGTGGCCGTGGCTGGGCACAGGCAATTGGTGCTGGTGTAGTTGTCTAGGTCAAAGGGGCGGGCGGTCCAGGCTGCTGACACGCAGAACCAGCCTGGGGTGGAGACCAGCACAGAAAGGTAGGCAGTGGGGCAGGAGGGTTGGTAGTGACCGGGCAGTGGCGGGGGGTGGGCGGGAGATGGGGGGTGGATTCAAAGGCCGAGTTCACCCAGACTGTGGGCCTACCCCTCCCAGTAGCTGTTCCAGGAGATAGTCCGGGTCACTCCAGGTCCAGGGACAGAAGTAGGAAGCACAGGGATAGGTGGGAGCTTCTTAGGGTGCTTTGGGAAACGCACCTGCATCACAGGGCCCAGAGGCCTGGGTCAGATTCTCCTGCCCACAGTAGTGGCCTGGGGGACAAGGCAGGCAGCTGTCCAGGCTCTGGGCCAGTGGGTCTGGGTTGTAGTAGCCCCGAGGGCAGGGGAACTGGGTGGCGTATTTGGTGCCTAAAAAGCAAAGTCCAGAGGAGGGAGTCCAGCTGGGCCCAAGGCTGGGGAGGGAGGCCCTGCTACTTGCTACCCCTGGAGGTCTTTGGCAGGGCCTGTTGTGGCAACTTCTGGCCTGAGCCACAGGAGCCCCTCCCTCACCAGTTGCTTATGTTGGGCTTCCCAGGCTGTGTGTTCCCAGGCCCAGGGTCCACAAAGCCATAGAATATGCAGGACTCATCTTCCTGATGGTCAACTCTATTGAAAAGCATGTGGCCTAAAATTTGTAACGTTGGTAAAGTAATTTTAAATCTGTATTTTTTAGCCAACGGATTATGTTATGGAACAGAAAGTAAAACTCTCATAATTTTAAAGGTTAAGCTAAAGACATGAAATTGGCCACTCAAGGCCAGCTGCTTTGGGCTCAGCCTCTGTGAAGGATCCAGTCCTTCGCTGGCCTTTGGGACAGGTGGTAGGAATGTCTCAGAAGCAGAGAACATCTGCATGATCCTTAGCTGCTGCTGCAGCGAGACCCCCGCCCCGGCCACCTGTACCAGCCCCCTGCTACTCAGCCTTGCCTCTGGCAGCTGGTTGCCCAGGCACTCACCTCTGGGGCAATAGAAGCCGGCGGGGCAGGGGCGGTCGCTGTAGGTGCTGATGTTCTCAGGGCAGGAGTAGCCGGCGGGGCAGGGGAAGCAGGATGCTTGGCCAGTCAGGTTGTTGTAGGAGCCAGCAGGGCAAGGCTGGGGGTGGCTGGTTCCACTGGGGCAGAAGTGGCCTCGGGGACAGGGCCCCCCGTGCTCTGAATGGCCTGAGGAAAGGAAGGAAGCTGAGTGAAGCGTGCAGGCCCACTCACCACTGAGCATACTGGAGCCTGGGGCGACTGGTGCAGTGCCAGCCACTGGGACTAAATGTGGACTTGGGTTTGGGGCAGAGGCTCGAGGGTTTTGGAAAGAAAGAATGCTGATAATAACATTTGTATAGCACCTTCCAAATCAAAGAGCATGTGTTTAATACATGTGTTATATTATTTGAGCCTCAGAAAATCCCTCTTTCGTAGGTGGGCAGGACTAATGACCCAGTTTTACCAGGGATGGCGTCCTGGGATGGTGATTGATGTGTGTGACCAGCGTCTCTCTGTGCTTTGCCCAGACTCAAAGGCCACTTTTTGGCATTCCCCCTTGTGTTCTTTTGAGGATACACAATGTGATTGTTTATTTTTTAATAAAATGGATTTAGAAAGCATTGCTTTCATGTGTAGTTGTAATAAACCAGGATGGCTGGTTCTCTTTTTGGTGAATTATCCTGGCTGAGCAGCCCCCTGTGCCTCCTATAACTCCCACCAAGTCCCTGCTTTCTTACTGCCCACCCAACTCCCCAGAACCTAACCTTCCATCTGGGAGCTGGATTTTTGCCTCAAATGTTTTTTGGACAGATGGAAGTGCTTGAGAAGAGGGATTTTAAGGGCCCTGGCCCAGGTTCAATGGCCTTCACCAAAGCTGCAGCTCAGTGCTGCCCTCCCTCCCCCTTCAGATGTTCCCAAGGAATAAAGAGCATCCTCTGAGAACATGGGTGGAGAGAGTCTTCCCTGTGAGCTCACCTTGCACCCCACCTCCGCACAAGGTGCTGTCTCCAGCCCCCATGAGGGATGAGGTTCACACTCAGCTCACCACTCGATGCCCCACAGGGCACCATTCTGGAACCTGCTGGCTCGTCTCTGGAAGCCCCCAGGTTCCCCTGCTCACATCCCTGAAAATCTATGACGTTTCCATCTTTGGGTCAGTGGGGCTCTGATTTAGGAGGTTGGGTTGGGCTGAGGTGGGCTTGGAGACACAGATGTGACAAGAGCCCAATGACCACAGTCCAGAGGCAGTGAGCCAGCTGTGGGATATGCTGCTGCAGGCACAAGGACAGGAGGCCAACAGGTCCAGGAATAGCGGTCAGACCTCGAAACACTCTGGCTGAGGATCATTTCCAGGCCCCGCTTGCTCCATACCCTTCCCCTCTGTCCTTAAACTGCCCCATGACCAGTCACCTCCCATAATCAGAGGGCCCATCTACCTCTGGGCGTTGGGCCAGTGCAGGGCCCACACCTGTCCTGAGAGAACCTGTACCTGCTGGGGTGGGGGAGGAGACTCCTTCCAGACAGAAGTAGCCAGGGGAACAGGGTCCAGAGGGAGCAGTGAGGCCAGATGCACCACAGAAATGGCCAGAGGGGCAGGACAGGCACTCTGAGGCCATGGAGAGAAACATCCTGGGGAGACAGAGAGAACCCTAGGCATCAGTGGGACCAGGAGGCTTTAAGGGCGGCGCAGTCACATCCTGGCAAGGGCCATGCATTTCTGGGGCTGCCTTTTCATCTCCTCTTTTAGGTTCCCTGGGATTCTTCCTGCTTGCAAGGCATCCACGGCATCATTCTGACAGACGCCTGAAGGAGACCGTGACAGGTCTCTCTCTTTCTCCCCCTGCCACTCCCCAACATAAGCACCTGGGTATAGTTGTCCTTTTCCATCCTTTTTTTTTTTTAAAAAAGATTTTATTTATTTGAGAGAGAGAGCAAGCCAGGTAGAGAGAGCACAAGCCGGGGGAGGGGCAGAGGGAGAGAGAGAAGGAGAATCCCTGCTGAGAAGGGAGCTCAAGGGGCTCCATCCAGGGATCCCAGGATCATTACCAGAGCTGAAGGCAGATGCTTAACCGACTGAGCCACCCAGGCGCCCCTGTCCTTTTCCATCTTAATCCCAATTCAAACTCAGGCTGTCCAGGGCCACAGACCCTTTGGTCTGGCAGTAATAAGCAGAACATCCGACAGCCATTCAGCCACTGGTTCCACAGCTGTCCCCTTGCTCTGGGTACCTTCTCTTGGGGGCTGGGAGGTTCCTAAAGGTGGGGAGGTGGGACTCTACTCTCAAATGAGACTCAGGCAGATGCACAGGATTCTTAATGGCTTTTCTTTCTTGGGCATGAATGTTCTCAAGCTCCCAGCAGCCCATGTCACCTGCTCTCGTTTGGGCCAGCAACCTCTCTCTCCCTCCTCTGCTGGTCACAGGCCAGGGGGACGTCCTGCTCTGTAAGGCCTTCTGTCCCTCTGCAGTGGACGGATGCTGCTAGGGAGATGGTCGGTGTAGAAGGAAGACCAGGAGGAAGACAGGTCTGGGCTCACCCACATGGGCCTGGAGGCAGTGGTACTCACCGATCTGAGAAGGTGCCCACAGAGCAGGGCAGGGGCATCCCTGTGCCCACTGGACAGAAGTGGCCTGGAGGGCAGGGACCCCCTGCCATGGCATGGATGCATCTGTCCAGGTGGGTGACTTCGGCTCCTGCCCAAAGTCAGAAGTGGGTGAGATCACAAAGCAGCCGCTCCCCAGCCCAAAGCCAATCGCTCAGCAATCCCCACCTTGCCCACCCTCTGAAGAGGACATTTCCTGAAATAAAGCAGCAGAGATTAAAAGATGGAGTGACATCACCCTCGATTGCCCAGGCAGCTCAAGTCCAGGGTTCTGCCCAGTCCTGGCTCCCTGCCGGGACCGTGGGTGGAGTCCCAGGTGTGGGGTTGGGGTCCTGAGCTGTGACCCCTTCCAAATTAATCAGAAGTTATCTAGGCAGACCCCAAAGTTGGGGAGAAAGTACAGGGGTGCCAGCATTTGGCCTATCCTGGAAAAAGGTGGGCACAGGACAGATGGGAAAACTGGGGGCTTCATACCCAGCTTGAGAAGGAGAGCCTGGGCCATTGAACGCAGGCCTCTGTGACATTTGTTTGGGAAACCTGTTCCCATCTTGGCCAAGTTTGTCATTTCTATTTGCAGCATTATGTCCCCTTATGGTTAGCTCATGGAGCCCATAAAATGCTGATGATAAACTCTAAGAAGAGGCCCCTGTATAGTTAGGAGAAGAGAAAAGAAATTCGTTTGTGATGCCATTTGTGTAACTGCCCACAAGCTGGCGGATTTGCCTGTGGAAGCATGTGCGCGCTTGTATGTATGCGCGCGTACGTACGCGTGTGCACGTATGTATGTACGTGTGCGCACACGTATGTACGCGTGTGCGCGTATGTGTGTATGCATGTGCGCGTATGTACGCATGTGTGTGCACGCGTATGTACGCGTGTGCGCGTATGTACGTGTGTGTACACGCCTGCGCGTATGTATGTACGTGTGCGCGCACGTGTGTACGCGTGTGCGTGTATGTATGTACGCGTGTGCGCACATATGTACGTGTGTGCACGCATAGGAAACGTGGAGTGCCGCACAGAGGCATGTCGTACTTCCGAAACAGGGAGCCTCGGGTGGGGTGGAAGGCAGAGGAACAGAGTTTTAAACATCTGTGTTCTTACAGCTGTGTGAGCATGGTCTTCACAACCCTAAGGACACTGATGTAACAAGGGGAGGATGAACAGTGGCTGCACTTTGATGGGCCTTCTTGGGACAAGGGAGGCCTGGGGCTGGGGGATGGTCCTGTCAGCCTCTGGACCCCGTGATCTCATCCCTGGTGCACCCCTGGACCCACAGGTGAGGTCAAGGTGCTACCCAGCAGGGACTGCTGGGCTGGTGCTTGCCCACAGCACAGTCCTGGAGTGACGCCCTGGCCGTAGAGACCCTGCATGGGTGACACCAAGGTCACGATGGCAGGGCCTTGGGAGACACCAGCCCTCAGCAGGCCTTGGTTGGGTCACTCCACCAGCCAGGCCCAATCTCGTCATTGGAAGAAGGACATGGAGGGAAGTCCTGTTCCCTGAGGCTCCTCCAGCCCAAAGGTTCCACGACTTGTGATCTTATGGTTGTCCTCACTTAGCTCCCCATGTAACTTAGCCCCCAGAAGTTCTCCTGATGCTGCCCTAGGGAGTCAAGCACGACCACTATTGGACCTCCAATACTCCCACCCTTTGAAGAGGGGTGCCAAATGGAGTCCCTGCTCAGCCTGCCCTGTAGGAAGCCCAGTCCCATCCTGTCATTTCTATGCCAATGACATGAGTGTTACCGAGTGTACGTCCTCGCTTGCCCAGGTCCATGCCAAGCCCCTTGTCTCCTCCACAGAATCTGCTCTTCTATGTTACGGTCACTTCTTAGCCTCAGTCAAGGTTAAGCATTTATTTACTGTCCTTCCCATGCTCTGTCTTATTTAATTTTTACCTCAATATTACAAATTCCTATACTCTGTATTCCTATTGGGCACATGAAGAAACTGAGTTAAGTGATTTCCCACAGCAAGGAGGGTGCCACTGGGTTTCTGCCCAGCCCAAAGGCCCTGTCCTTGACCACTGTTCACAGGGCCTCCTGTATTGTAGGCCAGCAGGAAGAGGTTTCCAGTGACCTGTTGCTCCTCGGGCCCCAAAACACAGCTTTTACCTGTCTCCCCAGGAGAGACCCCAACTGCCCCCTTCTGTCTCCTCACCTGCAAAACATGGCCAGCAGCCCTGGGCTGGCTTTGACCCTGGCATGGACTGGGCATGTCCTGGGGGCAGGGCAAGGGGAAGTGGCCAATGCCCTGGGAGCAGTAATGACCGGGGGAGCAGGTCCTCTCCTGGTGGCTCTCTTGGCCGAGAAAGTAAAGCAGTTGTGTCATCTTGTGGCCCTGCCTACCCTGTGCTGTGGTCTGCTGTCTGAGCCAGCCCAAGTACCTGATCCATTGCTGTGCTGCCCATCTGGCTGGGGTGTGGTCACCAGTGAGCCTTCTGGGCAGGTGCGGCCCACAGGGCCAAGGTCTCCCCATGGGCCACTGAGAGGTCTCGGGGTCCACGCCCCTCCTGGGCAATAATATCCTGGAAGCAGAAAAAGCATGCAGCCTGGTCTGTTTTTTGGTGCTGGAGCCCAGCTTCTTGCCCTCCCATCCATGAGGGTCCTGCCGCACTAATAACGGCTTTGAAGGGAACAGGCTCTGTGGATGTCCCTGATGAGCTATTAATTTAGGTCCCTTTGAATGCACATCTTCAAATACACGTCCACCATTTAGTCAAAGGGAGGCTGAGGTAGGTGGCAGGATGGCAGAGCCGAGTGCTTGCATCTCATCTATCTGGGCCTAAACTTTTCTCCCCAGTGAGCCCATGGATATTCTGTTGTACATGGAACCCCCCAACCCGGAGGCTCTTGAGGCGAGGTCAAAGTTTTGTCTCAATCACAGATGAGGTGATGGGCCTTCCTAAAGACTGTCTCTGGGCCTTCCCTGGCTAAGCAGGCAGGAGTCGCTTCCTTAGCCTCTGGACTACTGCTGCCCTCCCCTGGACAATACCCTTTTTTCCTTCTCCTTCTCTCTCATCTAAGCCTTAGGGGCTGGAACAATCCAAAAGACTTGTGCATTCCCACGCATTTAGAAGCTCCCCCGCCCCGCCCCAGTAGCTTCCAGCCTGCCTCCCTCCTATTTTGGCCAAGGCCAGCCTCACTGACCTGGGCACACTTTCCCTAGGCTCTCTCTAACATGTCTCTGCCTCAGGAGCTGAGGGTCCCAGGGCCAGAGCCCAGGTGGCAGGCCTGACCACCCTCTGCTTGGTGCTCTTCCTGCCAGGCCATCAGGGGAGATGTGGGCACCCTCACCTGGTGCACATGGGCCCCTGGGGGCAGCCTGGCCCGCTGCAGCACAGAAAAGCCCAGGCGGGCAGGGCAGACACCAGCTCATGTCCCGTGCCCCTCTCTCTGCATTCCAGGTGCCAACTGGGCAGGGCCTCTGCCTGGCGTCCTTGGTGCCAGCAGGGCAGAAATGGCCAGCAGGGCAGAGGTCGCCAAAGGGGAGTCCCTCCTGGAGGAACAGGGTCCTGTTGAGGCTTAAAAGTTGAGAACGAAGGGGTTCTCTCCACTGGGCTCCCTCCTAGTCATTTTGAACCCCTCTCTGAGGAAGCTGGCCACTTGGGCTCATTTATGCACAGCTACCAGCACTTACAGCTCCCTCCGGGAAGTGCTTTCAGAAAAATGAAACGAATTTTAATGTTCAATAGCCTAAATAATCCCGCTTCTCCGCCTATTTGCTGAAAGTGCTGCTACATAGCTTTACTTGTCTGTCTTCTCTCACTATCCTCTTTCAGTCGTCTGTGTATCAACAGTATACTTCCTTGTCGTTATTAATAGTTACCTAGTATCCCATCGGGCTGATATGTCACATCTGTGCCTAGATATTTCCTTTGTGTTGTATTGTGTTTTCTTTTTGCTATTAAAATGTGTGGTGTTTTACACATGTTTAGCATCTTTAAATACATGACATTTTTTCCTTTCATGTTCTTTGCCATGTGGAAGCTATTGGATCAAAGGTTATGAACCGCCTTGAGGCTCTTGTTACTTATTGCACGATTGTTGTCCAGCAGCCCGGGCCCAGGTGCAGCCCCCTGGGAATGGACTCTATCCCCTAGCAGGGCCTTCTTAGGGCTTTGCAGTTGTGTTTACTTCTGATGACGAAGAGATGCATATTGTACAGAAATGGCTTTGCTTCATGTATCTTAATTATCAGCCCTGCTGTGCCTTTTCCTAGCTGATGACTTATTTGTATCTGGTGCCTTTTTAGGAGGAAGCTGGAAACTGACATAAATACTTTGGCCCTTTCTCATCTTTATCGGCCAAATTTAATGGTTGCGGTTTCTCCCAGCTCTGTTTCTAGAGTGGTTTCCTCCCATCTTCCTGGGGGTATTCTGTCACCCCACTAGGCAGTGGGCCCTAAAGGTAGATGCTGGTGTCCTCCGACCCTGGCCCAGGCCTCTGAGCTTAGGCCAGTCTTGCCTCCGTGAGGCGCAGGAGGGTCTGCACTCACCGGAGAGGAAGTGTTGGAACCAGGCCCACAGTGATGTCCAGGACTGCACAGCCCCTGGGGCTTGGCCAGGCCTGTTCTGCCACAGAAGGTCCCAGGGAGGCATGGCTGGCAATGTTGCACACGGGATGCCCCCGGGGCCTCTCGGAAAGTGCCCTGGGCAGAGAGGAGGATGCTACTGAGGTCAAGGGCCCGGAGGCCAGAATGGGGCTCCTGGGCTGGACAGGCTAGCCGCTCTGCCAGGAAGGGAGCAGAGCAGGGCCCCCTCCACCCTCACCCTGGACAGACAGGGCTGGGAAGGAGGAGATGGCCTGCTTAAAGGACCAAGCCTCCGAGACACTCATAAGAATGAGTGGGAATTACTTTTTGATAGACCAAAATGTTTGATGGCAAGACACCCACCCAGTGAAGAATGTTGTAAATTCACAGCAGATTTTGATAGCAGGCAGGAAGAGAAAATAGAGGACACCAGGTCATCTGAAGAGGGGTGTGTATCTTGGGGAGAAGAAGCCATGGCTGCAGTAGGGGGTGGGGTAATTGGAGGGTGGAGGCTGGAGAAAGAAGGCTGGCCCCACCCAGCCCCACCCCTGCTGGGAGCTCTGCCTGAGCCTCAGTCTCCCAGCTCCCCAGCCCCTCCCTCCTTCTCCCTGTGTCCGCCCCCCCCCCCCCAACAAGCCTGGATTGCTTTGTCCCTTGTGACCTCTGGTCTAGCACCACTATCAGAAACCAGCTTCAAGAAAGGGAGTGGTCCAGTGCTCCTCATCCGAGTGGGGCAGGAAGCAGAGGGCTGGCATGTGGCCATGTCACAGTGAAGGAGTGTCCTCCGTCCCAACCGCCAGTACAGGGCTGATGGCTCCAGAGCCTTTGCAGGCAAAAGTGAAGGGATGCCAGGAGGGCTGAGGGGAGCTTCTCACCATGGGACAGGGGACGGACAGCAGGCCCCGGGCTGGGCAGTAGTGCCCTGGAGGACATGCTATGGGGCCAGCCAGCTTTGTCTCGTTGCAGAGCTTTCCTTCTGGGCATCCCTGGCACCAGAGATGGCCTGGACCCTGGAAGGGGGATTGGCAATAAGGTTGGTTTCTTTCCACCCCTCTAACATTTGGGCCAGGCCTGGCAACAGAGCAGGTACTCAGAATACATGTTGAATTGAGTTGGGAATGCTGCTGCCTAGGACCCCAGGCTCTGCATGTGCACCTCCTTTCCTGAGGAGGTCAGGGCATGGGAGGGGTTCAGAGCAGGGCAGATGCCAGTACAGCTGAGGTGCTCTCTGAGCAACTGCCTTGGTCCACAGGTTGTCAAGGCCTGGAGGAAGGGGGCCTGGGCTGGAGGCTGCAATGGCCATTTTCTCTAGCCACCTTCCCACCTCCCTGACTTTAGGATCCTCCCACTTCTGGGCCCTCTAAGGGATGGAGTCAGTTCTGGGAACACTTACAGAGAAGCTGCCAGCACCACATGGCAGTGGAGTGGCAGTGCCTGGCTCAGGGCAGTGGTGACCTCTGGGGCATAGCACACAGGCCACGGCCAGCCTCGCACCTGGCCTCTGGCGGGAGGTTCCCCTGGAGGAGAAGCAGAGAGTGGGGAGTGTGGGTGCCCACAGCCTTCCGGGGGTCACCACTGGTGGAGGGCAGGAGGCCTCCGCTGCCCCCAGGCTTACCCTTAGGATTTAAGGGCCAAGTCCCTTCCTGGCTGTAAGCCCCTGGATCATGCCAAAGATGTGGTGGGTGTGGCCCTCAGTGTGGCCTAGACGGGGCAGTGCATCGAGAGAGATTTTAAAACCAGGCCTATGGGCTAATTGTGCTTCTATTAAAAGTTTGCAAATGACACATCTGATAAAGGGATAGTATCCAAAATATATAAGGAACTTATAAAACTCAACACCCAAAAATCCAAATAATCCAATTAAAAATGGGCAGAAGACATGAATAGACATTTTTCTAAAGGAGACATACAGATGCCAACAGACACATGAAAAGATGCTCAACATCACTGATCATCAGGGAAATACAAATCAAAACTACAATGAGATACCACCTCACACCTGTCAGAATGGCTAAAGTCAACACAAGAAACAGCAGGTGTTGGCGAGGATGTGGAGAGAAAGGAACCCTCTTACACTGTTGGTGGGAATGTAAGCTGGTGCAGCCACTCTGGAAAACAGCATGGAGTTTCCTCAAAAAGTTAAAAATAGAGCTACCCTACGACCCAGCAATTGCACTACTAGGTATTTAACCTAAAGGATACAAACTCAGTGATCCAAAGGGATACATGCACCCCAATGTTATAAACATTATCTATAATAGCCAAATTATAAAGTGTCCATTGATTGATAAAGAAGATGTGATATATATATATGGAATATATATATCTATATCCATATATATGTATGGAATATATATAACCCATATATATATGGTGGAATATTAATATTACTCAGCCATAAAAAAATGAAATCTGCCATTTGCAATGACATGAATAGAGCTAGAGAGTATTATGTTAAGCAAAATAAGTCAGTCAGAGAAAGACAAATACCATATGATATCACTCATATGTGGAATTTAAGAAACAAAACAAATGAGCAAAGGAGAAAAAAGAAGAGAGAGATGCAAACCAAGAAAGAGACTCTTAACTATAGAGAAGACAATGATGGGTACCAGAGGGGAGGTGTGTGAGGGGATGGATTAAACAGGTGACAGGGATTAAGTAGGGCACTTGTGATGAGCATAGGGTGTTGTATGGAAGTGTTGAATCACAATATTGTACACCTGAAACTAATATTACACAATATGTTAACTAACTGGATTTAATTAAAAACGTAAACACAAACAAAAAAAAATTGTCTGTTCCTCTACTTTGCTTATGTTTTTCTGTTGGTGTGGTCTGTTGTCTGTCTCTTGATCTCTCTCTCTCTCTCTTTCTCTGTCTTATTTTAACGGATTTGTAATGGCCCTTATACAAAAAGGTAATAAGTAGATGAATGTTGGGCCTGACATCCATATTGAAAATATCTCCTGGCTTTGTTGTTTACCTTTTAACTTTATCCACGATGCTGAGGAAGAACAGAAGCTTTAAATAACTGCCTTCAGATCCTGTGGTCTTTTCCTCAATTATTTCTGCCTTTCATGTCATGCTTAGATTTTCCATTCTCTCAGATTTTATAAACATCCATTTATATTTTGTTTCTTAATTTTACAATTTTGTTTTTTACATTGAAATCTGTATTTGATCTGAAATTTATTTTGATTACTGTTGTTTTCACTTTCTACACAAAGAACATGTGTTACTTTTTTTAAATAAGAAAAACTCTTTTACGTTTTACTTTTTGACCAGAGAAATTAAGGGCACATCTTCATAAAGCAGTAAAATCAACAGAGAACCCCAGAGCTTGGGCCAAATGACACCTGCTAAGACTTCAGCTGGAACTAGCTTCCAGAATGTTTGGCCTTTGGGGTGCACTGTTCTGAAGCAGCTTCTCTACTGGGGTGTGGGTCCTTCCTCACCGACTCCAGCCCAGAGTGAATTGTCTCCCTCTCAGTATCTAGGCCATGGGGAGTGGGAGTGGGTCCCATTCCAAGTCTCCGCCCTGCATCCCTGAGCCCTGGCCCTTGCCTATTCTGTGCCTATGTCCTGTCTCAACAAAGCTGCCAAGTCCAGAGGCAGGCTGGGCCTTCATCTCTCTTAATAAATCCCTGGGTGCCTGGGAGAGTGCTGGGCTCCGGCCTGTACTTAATAAACATGTGGTAACTTCAAGAACAGCCATACCCCTCAGCCTCCCTTACCGTGGGCAGAGCATGGGCTTGGGGGTGCCACTGGGGCAGAAGGCCCCTGGGGGACAGAGCAGACAGTCTTCCACTCGGCCATTGCCTGCTTGAGAGCTGTAGGTGCCTGCTGGGCAAGGGAACTGAGTGCCCCACATTGTACCTGTTTCAGAGAGAAGGAGGGGGGTCTCAGGAGGAAAGAGGGAGGTCAGAGCTGTATTATCAAGGCACAGAAGCTTCTCACCCTACTCCCTGGGGATAGTTCTCCAACAGAGGCCGCGGGGGAAGGGGTAGGGAGCAGGAAGTGCCACTCACCCAGGATCAGCCTTGTCTGGGCTGAGATACCCTGTGAATCCGCAGTCAGGATGCTCAGCAGCTGACCAGTCCTGGCCCTCCTCTCAGGAGGGGTCTCCTGAAACCTAACCTCAGTCTGGGGAGTGTGCAGGCCGGCTCATGGCTTTCTCTCCTGGCACTCACCTGTGACCTTGCCAGGGCAGACCCCGGCCCCACGCACCTCGTGGGCAGTAATGCCCAGCTTTGCACATCCCCGAGGGCAGCTGGGCCCCGCCGCTGCAGAACCAGCCCCTGGGGCAGGGCGCACACTCCTCCACCGCTGTCAGTCCGGTCTGGCTACTCCAGGTGCCTGGGGGACACTGGAGCTGGGTCGGCTGTTTGGTGCCCCGAGGACAATAATGGCCAGGTGGGCAGGGGATAGGGGGCCAGTTTGGACTCCCAGTTCCTGCAAACACAATCCTGAACTAGACCTGGAGGGGCAGCTGCCCCTCCAGCTACATCCCTCTGGCAAGTGCTGGGGACGTGGGCTAGGGCCTGGCACTGGAGAAAGGGGCATCTAGGTTAGCAGGGGCCCAGAGGCTACTTGAGGCAGCAGGGTGTGAACTCAGAGTGATCTTCATGGTCCCATCCCTGGGCACCCTAAGGTGAGGTGAGCCGTGATCTTTGTGGGCAAACAAGTGGCCGAAGGTCAGGGTCTATTTTCCTGGC